>NC_012874.2:51291593-51448091 GCF_000003195.3 Sorghum bicolor
TATTATTATTATTATTATTATTATTATTATTATTATTATTATTATTATTAGTTATTATTATTATTATTATTATTATTATTATTAGATCATTTGTTAAAACAAGCCTCGGCGTCTCATGGTAGCATGATGATATGATGGTAGGAGTATTTAGTAACCAATGTCCACTTAAACGTTAAACAGTAACCAATATATCACATATCATTTAACTGATTATTGGGCTAAATAATAACCAATTAAGTAGGCTAAACTTACAATTTAAATGACACAAATAGTAGATCCAACGCAAATAGCCGATCAAAGTACATTGTATAACAGGTTAAACGGTGAGTGGTTTGCCAGCAGGCCAACGATGTGCAATGTGCTGCCTCTGCCGACCTACATCGTGTATTGGCCGCAGGAACCAGGGAGGAGGTATTGCGGACGGACACGTGAAAAGCTATCATTGGGCATCATGCTTTTTTGCAGAGTCCGGTGATTGTGCTCAAACGCTTTTCAAGCATCCACCTGTCAACTGATGATTAGCACTTCAAATATTGTCAAGTCCAAGTTCTTCGCGTCTCTTACACTTGTCAAAAAACAACAGCACGACCTAACCCAAAAACAAAACAAAGCAAATTACACTGCCCAAAAACGGTGAAGTACGTAAACATTTATTTTTTTAAAAAAAAAAGCTGTAGAAAATCTCCGCGTCCAAGCAAAACCAAGGAGCAAACGACACGTCGTGACACAGGCATGCAGCATCACTGGGGCCCCTAAATAAAGCAGCCAATCCGCACCTCCCACCGCACACGCTCTCACCACTTCCCAACAGGCATCACAGCACGCACGTACGGACGGACGGGCACTGCACGCGGGCGTCGCGTCGCGGTCCGCCGGACACGATCCCCGGCAAGGCAATAATGAGGGCGCCCCCCGGCCGACGCGGCCTGGTCGCCGCCGGCGCCTGCGCGCTGCTGCTGGCGGCGTTCCTCCTCCTCGGCAGCCTGCTGGTGACGACGCCGCTGGCGCCGTACCTGCTGCCGCCGCTGGCGCTGTCGCTGCCGTGCCTGCCCAAGGTCACCGCGCCGTCGGGGTCCGGGTACGGCGCGGCGCCCGGCGTCGCGGAGCTGGCGGAGGCCGCCGTGACGTACGCCACCTCGGAGACCGTGCCGCAGCAGTCGCCCGAGGAGATCTCGCTGTCGCTGGCCGTGCTCCGGCGACGCGCGCCGCTGCGGCTGCTGGTGTTCGGCCTGGGCCACGACTCCAGGCTGTGGCACGCGCTCAACCCCGTCGGCGTCACCGTGTTCCTGGAGGAGGACCCCGCGTGGTACCGCGAGGTGCGGGCGCAGTCGCCGTTCCTCCGCGCGCACCTCGTGGCCTACCGCACCCGGCTCGACCAGGCGGACCGCCTCATGGCCACGTACAGGAGGCACCCGGCCTGCCTCCCGTCCACGGCCACCGGCTCCGGTGGCGGCGGCGGCGACGGCAGCAACGCCACCGGCCTGCTGCGGGTGCGCGGCAACTGGGCGTGCCCGCTGGCGCTGCACAACCTGCCGCCCGAGGTGTACGAGACGGAGTGGGACATGTTCATGATCGACGCGCCCAAGGGCTACTTCGCGGCGGCGCCCGGGAGGATGGCCGCGATATGGACCGCGGCGGCCATGGCGCGCGCGCGCCGCGGCGAGGGGGACACCGACGTCTTCCTGCACGACGTCGACCGGAGGGTGGAGAGGATGTTCGCCGAGGAGTTCCTCTGCGAAAAGTTTCGGGTCGGCGGCACCGGCCGGCTCTGGCATTTCAGCATCCCGCCGGTTTCACGGCGCGGGAATGCCACGGCGACCGCCGGTGACCGGAGACCGTTCTGTTAAACCGGATTTATATCGTCGGCCCTGCAGTTGGAGTGGAGTTTTTGTTCAAAAAGCAGATGTAAATTTTTGTTTCAAATTGGAAGCAGAGTGCTAGCAGGCCAGGTAGTACCAAACACATGTACTTTGTATTACTCTGTACCTCCTTTCTTTCGGAGGTAAGTAAAGCAGCGAGGTTACTGTTTTCCAAGACAAGTATTTCATCAGAAATAGCTCCAACAATGTGATGTCAACTTCAGCCATAGTAGCACTACCTATTGGGTTATGCAATAAGGTCTTGTTTAGTTATCAAAATTTTTGAAGATTTCCAATCATATCGAATTTTTGTGTGTATGCATAGAGCATTAAATATAGATAAAAAAAAACTAATTACACAGTTTATCTATAATTTGCGAGATGAATCTGTTAAGCCGAGTTAGTCCATGGTTGGACAATATTTACCCAATACAAACGAAAGTACTATAGTAACTAAATTTAAATATTTTTTTTGCAAACTAAACAAGACTAAGAATTGTAATGGACAGCGGGAAACATGACCCATACCATTTTTGGTGTATGCAAGGACATGGGGGGCATGGTCCATCAACGTAACCTGTCTCAGCACCGTCCTTGTTGTCTTCTGTCTCACATCCATGAACCATGAGTGGTCGAATCTCCACAAAGACAACATAGCTAAAATTGTTGTCAAAGCCCATATAGCCTAGTGGTTGTAAGAGCTTTAATAGCACCTTATGTCGTGAATTTGTATCCCTAAGGAAGTGAATTTTTTATGATTTAATGGCGATGTGCTTTCAATGGTATCAAGCCCAAATGTGGTGATTCATCGGTCGATTATGTTTCTACAGAAGTGGAGCATCTTAACCAGGGACAAAGAAAGAGGCTAGATTTCGAAGAAGGTGGACAAGCTATCACGATTTTTGGAGCAAAACGACCAAACCTAGTGATATAACAGCGTCTTAGTTCGTTTCTTGCATTTCCTGGCTGTAATAAGTCTAGACATTATTGCTTTTGTTTTGCTGGATTTGTGGATCTAAGGGGGTGTGCCCTGGGCACTTTGCACTCTTTCTGCTTGTAAAGCTAGTAATCCCAGCAAACCCTTTGCTTTCTTTAAAAAGCGGGACCAATCGGTCTTTGGTCTGAAAAAATGGTAGACCGCATTCATGCACCGAGATGATTGTACTGACTTCGTCAATCTTGAGGATTTGTTGGTTCAGTCTTCGAAGATGCCTATTGGTTGTGTCCTAACTATTGTCGTGACATAGTCACGGTGCTCCTTTAATTTCACTGTCACATGGATCCGTCAACTCCTCAGTGGTACTACCGACGCCAACATTATTCATTCCCCCACGATTGGCCAAGTTCCACCACCATGACCTAGTCTACTGCTAGGGGCACCGCCCGACATGGGCCCAAGGACGATGACATCCGCATCTCCTCTTTAGGATCTTTGTAATGGTCGAGTGACACCCCCCATGGCAAATCAACATATAACATGCAACAATGTGCCACCAAAACAGAATAATTAAATCGAATTGCTAAGTTTATACAAATACAATGCCAATGGAGTAAATCTAAGCAATGCTACATAACTGTAACCCTCTATGGTTTGGCTAAGTGAAGTATCGCTCAAAATCTTATCATTGTTAACATGCAGGTTATCTTGGATTTTCCCATTCCAAGGTCCACTAATCATCGATAAATGAGCATCGGCTCGAATCAACCAAGTAACAAGAACCTACAACACAACTTAACGATAGCACCTTGAGTATTTTGTATACTCACAGCACTTAATTCCAAGATATATACATTTGGTGGATGCAATGGTAATATCAGGCATTTTACATTTGCAGAAAAGCGATGGCGCCATTTCTTAGAGAATGATATGCTCATGACTCATTGTTCGATTGGTTGTTAATAAGATTACAAGTAGTAGATAGCACATTTAAAATGATCAGCATATTAATTTGTTTCATGACATTCATTCATTATTATCTCTACCATGGGTATAGAAAGTAAGAATAACCAAAAAGGGTTATGTCCCAAGGGACTTCAGGCTTTCAATTAACTCTACAAAGGTGTACTACTGTATCCACATAAAAGAACAGGACTAACCACCATACTCGTGCGCGAGGTAAGGGTTGCCTCACGTCTCCAACCTTTCCCTAATCTAGCCAAAATGTTTGATGAAAGGTTCGATTGGTTCCTGGTTAATGCTACCACCATCTAACTGTACAACCTTCTTATCAGTTTCATGGATAGACCGGTCGCAATTAGTTACTCAGCTTGCCACCCCCAATATGCGACATATGGTTTGTATGGGTGGTTACTCGAACTCACTTTTCCCAATACATGATCTTTAAATGCTCCGTGAGCTACTCCACTTGAGATCCAACACTCACAGTGACCTACCGCTCGCATGAGCAAGAATTACCAAATTGACCATCAAGTTTGTTTTTTAATATTGGGATTGATCCTTAGTCATGATTAGGGAATTAGATAACTTGTAATCCTCTCATTTTTAGTAATTAATTAACCTAGTGTAGCATCCTACACAAGCAAGAGTGAGTTCCCTTCTCAAACTCGACTTCTAACAAAACTAAACAAGTAAGCTTTTAAAGGTTGCCATCATCGTTAATTGAATTGAAGACTTTAGCTACTCATGAGTTGATTCTAGACAAATGAAACATCATCGATTAAGTTATTGACCATCTTATAATGAAATCCATAATCATAATGAAACAAAAGTAAGTATCCAAAATAGGGCTAATAATAGTGGGGTGCATGCTTGGTTATGTTGTTTGAATGAATTCAAAGCTGACGACGATGACTTGTACACATTTCTCACACTAATAGATTTCCTAAAAGAAATAGCAATCGAGATTGGAGATACTTGATAGAGAGATAGAGGTTTAAGAATCGATTTGGAACTTGGGAAGAGACACCTAATAGGGCTCTACTACTACACTATTTAGAACTAATCTTGATCTAGTATTGTTGACCTCTTGGGTAAGCTTCCTAATCAATCTCACACTTTATAAAAGGACGTCCACTATACATGGTGGACTCTTCATCAAGTTGGACTCTGAGGCTAGATGGTTCTATTTTGTCTCTATTAGGGTTGATGGATGCTCCGTCGGAGGTGATGGACACTCCATTGCCTCATAGAAGGTTCTGATGGCTCAGGACTTAGGTATTTTGTGGTTCATATGCTTCATCGGATGGCTGGGCCATTTGGAGGCTTGTTGGCGGTCATTAACAGAGAGATCTGACCGCCAGTTAATGTATAAAATAAGAGAACTTAGCAAACCAACATCACATATACATATACTTTTAACCTAGTTCCACATGTATTTGGAGATATCTATTTTAACAGGTCATGAACATGAATACATGGGAAATATTCATCAAAAGGCGCTTTTCAACTCACATTACGTAAAGAAACAAGAGTACACCAACAAGATGGGTACCAACGAAGACCCCCCCACGCAAGGCTAGGCCTAGGAACCCACCAGAGCCCACCACGCAAATGCGGTGGCCGAGAGGTGGTTGGCCGTGTCCGGCCAAACTTGGGGTTCGGCCAAACCCCTACCAGCCCCTCTCGCCACCGCCCTTCTCCTGTGGTTGCATCCTACAGTGTGGGGGTGGTTCCCTACATGCTCCAGTGCAAATCTTAGATGAGCACCGCCTTTCCCACCTACATAAATAGGAGGCCAAGCTCCCCAATTCACAACACACAACAATTGTGCAATCCTCACTTCCACTTCATAGATGTACCTTTTACTTTCTTGTTATTAGTTCTTGAGAAAGCCAATGCTACCTTGGAGAGCTTGACTCCTTGGATGAAGACCTTCTTGGGTATGAATAGAATTATGAGTTCTTCCAAGTTCATTCTCTCAGTATCCAATTATAATCTTATTTATGAACAAGAGTATAGGTATGATGTTATAATCTTGATACATGAACTAGTGCCCGATTTCGTTACTTTCAATGATATTTAGTTCAATTACTTATGTATATGTAATACTTTGCCTTTTTTATTCTTGTTTATTTACTAACCATTGTCCTATTTATGCAATGGCATGAGCGAATTTTGGACTCTTATGTTCATAGCAAGAATGGACTTCCAAATTAGGATTATGTAATGTTCAAAATGGAAAAGCCTCATATAAAAGTGTCAACCTTCACATCTCTCAAGGACCAGCATGGGTATAATGCTCGGGACTTCTTATACTATAAGAAGCAGTGTAGAAGAAATATTGCAAGTCTTTAGCCCTCGATTTTGTCAGACATGCAAAGATTATGCTACAAGACAATGAGAGTGAGAACGAAATCAGATTAGTACTCTCAAAGGAACAAGAGACAGCACACCAAGTCAACATAATGCCCCTCAAGCGACCAAGACAGTAGCTGGAAGAAGATGAGCATCCATTTATGGATGATCCTTTTGATGTATACAAGGACTAGCTAAAGAAGCTACGATCAGAATAATCCAACAGTATATCATCTATGTTTTCCTATATGTTTTCGTATTGACCAGAACCTTAGCATCTTTGTATAAACTACACCTCATCTTACAATTTTTTTACTAATATATTTAAGGATGACACTAGGAGTCAATGCATATAAGGAATTTTTAAGGATAAAAGGGGACATTCCAGAAATTAGTAATTTTTTTCATTCTTTAACCAATGTTGTTTAGTATTGGTTTTTTTAAAAAAACTGAACCTTTAACCTTGTGTGCAGTGGTATTTGTCAAGCAATGTGACGCTGATGCAATCGTAGACGAATACGATGAAAGCAACACAAGCAATGCAACACCACCCTCAAATAGCCGAGCCATGTAAGAAGGCAAGAGACGAGGGAAATGGTTTGTGATAATGCATGTACTTTAAATTTTGGGTTTACATATCTTAATTGAGAACTACTATAGCTCAAGATTGTTATTATCTTTTTTGTAAGGACATGGCTCCAATGAATGCAATAAAAGAGGTCATAGCACTATTAAAGGATTAACAGTAGGCAACAAGAGAGTTAAGGAACACATTCGTAGACTCCCAATTGAATTTTTAGAAAGCCATGGAGGATCCATTGGACCAAATACCCATGCTTTTGTTGATGGGGTCGTTATGTATACAATGCAATGGGCCCCACTAATTGGAGTAAACAGTTGAAAGGATATAAAGGAAGAAGTCAAACTAGAAATTACATAATAGATACTGGTATGATGTGTACTATTTTTTATTAAGGAACATTCATGTTGCTCTTTTACTCTCTGAGTGAGAACTGATAATAGCTTTAGTGGGGTTCCTTATTGAATCAGTGAGGTTATTATGACTAAATCAATATAGTTGCACAAGATAGCATATCATGACTAAATTGTAGAAATGTGTGTGCCTCTATTCTATCCAAAAAGTGAGTGTACGAATGTAGAAATTATAATGTTGACATTGATTTATGCTAATGTCAATGTACTAAACTAATGAATTTATCCCTTAGATGCTATTAGATTTCTTTTCTTGATTATTTCTTTCGTCATGTTGCTTCATGCCTAGATATTGTGCCTTTTAGTTTAGATGTCAACTGAAAGCATATTCTATAAACCCTTCCCATTGTATACAGAAAAAAGGCATGTTCAATTATTTCTATGACTTTAGGATTGGGTTTGATCGTTTATTTGAGAAATTGGATGTGTGAAGCGAAGCAGATAATTTACCTTTGTCATGCAGTATGTTTCATTAAATAAGTTTATTTTAGGCTCTCCAAATAGGATTAGTACTATTGCACTGGATGATTAGTACTCTTGCACTCGCATCAATTTTACATACCACTTGTTCTCATTCTTCAGAAACATAGTAGCAAGAACTACTCCAACCGTCAGCAGCAAAGAACCAAGCATGTGATGGGTTCAAAGAACTTCTCACCATGTATCTTTGAGCTGGTAATCATTAGATACAGTAATCTAGTCCTTCCATTGTATGGTGCAATACTTGTGTGCTAAACTTTTTGGCATCCTAGAGAGACCAAGAAACTGGTGAAGAGCCAATTGATCTTCTACTTTAGAGGACCACTCACACAAAACATGGCGCATGGTCAAATCCTGTATCAGCTTCAGTATATGTAAGTAAATGTTATGTCAACCTTTTTTATAGCTTCTTGTGTCAAGAAACTCTTTACAGGTTGCCTCATCGACTTGTTTGACACTCTCCCCCCAATTCCATGCCTTCTTTTCATCAAATAACACATCTCTGGAGATTATTAACCTATCTCCTACTAGATCGTACACCCGATAACCCTTTGTTCCAGATTCATATCCAAGAAAAATTCCTCGAACTTCTATCACCTAGTTGGTCAGGCTCGGTCCAAGCTTCTTTGCGAACGCCATACAGCCAAAAATGCTTAGATGCCTGACACCTGGTTTTTTCCCAAACCAAGCTTCAAAATGAGTTTTCCATTTAGGCACTTCGTGGGTGCTCTATTCAACAATAGACTGCTGTTTTGACAGCCTCACCCTAAAACCTGCTGGGCACCTTCATAGTTTTCAGCATACATCGCGCCATTTCAACGACCGTCTGATTGTGTCATTCAACTACCCCATTCTGCTAGGGCGTGTATGGTGTGGTCTTGTTGTGGTTGATTCCGTGCTCTGTACACAATGTGATGAATATGCCTGACTTGAACTCGCCACCACAGTCGGTTCTGAATGCCTTGAGATGTCGTCCTGACTCAAGTTCAGCTATTGTCTTGATCTTCTTAAAATGATCAAACGCCTCAGACTTTGCACTAAGCAACTCAAGCCACATGAATCAACTATAATCATCGACAATCAGCAAAAATATGATTTGTCTGCAGGTGAAAGTGGTGCAACCTGTCCACATAGATCCATGTGCACAAGCTCTAGATTGGCTTTAGCATGATAAGCTGCTGCACGAGGGAAGGGGGCTCGGTGTTGCTTGCCTAATGCATAGCCATCACAAACCTACTCCACTGCTCGAATCCATGGTATCCCCTCCACCATTTCCTTTGAACCAAGCTCGTATAATGATCTAAAATTGAGATGCCCGTATCTCGCATCCTAGAGCCATGCTGCTTCTTCCATCTTGGATATCAGGCAAATGGGGGAACCCAACTTGACTTGCATCATATATAGCCGGTGCTTTCTTTCAGCACGAATCAGAACTTGGCGTTGCCATTGTGCTGCCTACCTCTGTTCCAGCACCTCTAGAACGTCATTGTCGATCTCCACACGACAACCTACTCCCTCAAGCTGTCCAAGACTTATTATGTTACATTTGAAGGAGGGAATATAGTATACTTGCATGAGCACGCGATGTTCAACTTGTTTCTCGGCCTGAGCCACAGCAACCATGCCTTGTATCTCCACTGTTGAGCCATCACCAAAACGTACAGCACCGTGCACAAATTTGTCAAGAGTTGCCAAGGCCTCTCGACAACCTGTCATGTGATTTGTCGCGCCTGTGTCAAGGATCCACGCTCCCTCGTGGTAGTCTATCAGGAACACATGTTCCTGATTCAGGAACACGCTTGGGGTTGTTGTAGTAGGGGTTCTAGGCAACATGCAAACCTCTACCACCAATAGTGCCCTAGTTTCAACATCGCCCGCAACATGATGAAGTGCATCAGGCTTTTCCTCCTTGAGCTTGGTCTTGCATTCTTTTGCATAGTGCCCATAAATCTTGCACTTGTTGCATCTGCCTCTCCTCCTTGGAGTTCCCATCGACTTGAGTTTGTTTCTAGAGTCACATGCATCACTGCCGCCACGCGCTCTAGACCTATCCTTGCGGACATAGCGAGCACCACCGCCCTTCTGGCTCGACGTCGAGGACTGCTCCTAGATCATCTAGCTTTTATTCTTAGCCAACCACGCATCTTCAGTTAATAGAAGCTTTGTCGTCTTCTCTACAACTTTCTCAATCGGGGGCTCAAAGCGATCTTCAGCCGCCCTAAGCCGGCTGACCAGCTCCTCAATCATTAGGGTCTTCAAGTCACAAAACATCTTGATTGTGACCCCTACCTAATTGTAGCGTGCTGGAACCACACGAAGGAACTTCTTCACAAAACAGGTGTCTTCTATCTTCTCCCCCAATCCCTCTAGATCTGTGGCTAACTTCGAGATCCTAATGGCAAAATCATCTATGGTCTCACCGGGTTTGAAGGTAATCTACTCAAACTCTGACAATAGCTTCTGAGTATTCACTTGTTTTACCCGATCAGCCCCAAGACGCATGGTCTTCAACATGCCCATGCCTCCTTTGTTGTTTTCTTCTTTAGAAGCATTGAGTGCATCTCTGTTGGTACACCATGGAGCATGGCTCCAAGAGCCAATCTATCCTGGTGCCGCTCAACTTTATCATCTTTAATTGCATCCCAAAGGTACATGCCTTCAAGATTGCACTATATGTGGGATGACCACTCCTGGTAATTCGTGCGTGTCAGCGTCGGCTAGATTAAATTGTCGGCTGCTTGGTTGAAAGAACGCTCCATGGACTCCTTCTCTCCTAACGTAGATGTATTCATGTCCGATGACTGTGGCAAGCTTCAACTTCTCGACTACGATGGATTGAACCACCATGCTTCCTCTACTTCTCCGCCCACCAGAAACACCTGAAGTGGCTTTGATACCAATTGTTGTAGCAGATGATGCTTAGCTCCAGCTAGAACGCGGCAGCTTGGTCACTGTGGTGACCACGGCAAGGTATGTAAGTAGATGGAAAATAAACTGGAGACAAATAGATTTCATGTTGCCTTGATATCACAACTTTTTGGTCCTTTGTTCATGCTCTATTTATAGATATGTAGATACATGCTTGGCCTTGATATCCAAGCAATCCCCAGGCCACATCATCTACCGTGCGCGTCACTGTTTCCCTGTGATGCATGTTGCATGCACAATACATGATGTGGCGTTCCTAATATGACCGACTCAGGATGATTCGTGATCTAGCACACCACAGATCACGATATCCTTCTATCTAACTAATGCAGGACTCTAAACAAACTAGGAAACAGAGATTACATTGTGCTTCCAAGTTTAGCTAACGAAGATGAGGCCTTACAAATATTCTCCCATCCAAAAAGATGAAATTGATAGGCAATTATAAGAAATGTTGTAGAATGGAATTATCAGGCCTAGTAGCAGTCCTTTTGCCTCTCTAGTTTTATTAGTCAAGAAGAAAGATGGCTCTTGGCATTTTTGCATTGTTTATAGACAGTTGAATGCAATAACTCTTAGGAATAAGCACCCAATGCCAATTGTTGATGAGTTATTAGATGAATTAGTAGGTGCTGCATGGTTTACTCAATTGGACTTCAAATGGTTATCATCAACTATGATCATCAAGTATCCATTAGGGTCTTTATGAGTTCTTGGTTATGCCTTTTCGGCTAATAATGCCCCTGCAACTTTTCACTACTTGATGAATACAATTTTGAAGAATCTGCTCAGCCATGGAGTCTTAGTATTCATGGATGAAATACATATAGCAAAACTCTAGAAGAACATGTTAAGCTACTTAAGGAGGTTTTCTAGATCCTTAGTGATCATCAGTTTTGTATGAAGATGTCAAAATGCTCATTTTCCCAACAGAAAGTGTAATACTTGGGGCACATAATTTCTATGCAGGGCTCCTAACCCAAGTAAGGTGGATGCAGTTAACAGCTGGCCTAGACCTAGGAATCTTAAACAGCTCAGAGGCTTCCTTAGATTGATACGGTATTACAGGAAGTTCATTGCACATTATGGCATGATTAGTAGACCTCTGATAGCATTACTAAAGAAAGACGCACCATTCTTATGGACTTCTAGTGAAGAGTAGGCTCTCATTGCTAAAGGAGAAATTAACATAAGCCCTAGTGTTAGTTGTCCTAGATTTCAAGAAGGATTTTTGTTCTAGAAATAGATGCTCGTGATTATGGGACTAGTGTTGTCCTGATGCAAAATGGACATCTAGTAGCATATTTGAGCAAACCTCTTTGTCCCAAGAATCAAACCCTAACAGTTTATGAAAAGGAATGTCTAACTATACGTTGACGGGAAATAAGACCCAGTTCTATATACTCAGAAGCCCGTCAACAGTCCTCGATTGAAGGAAGATAAGAATCACACGAACATATTTATCACTAATAAAGTTCCACTTGTACTCTTAGATTGTTCAATGTAGGGAAGAAGGAAATGAGCCCTGTGGGCCCCATAACCTAGGTTGACCGACCAGGGTTTGGGCCCACCAGGGGCTCCCCTCCATGGCATGAGCCACGGCATACTCCAAGGAGTCAATCCCAACCCTTGGATCCAAGTGTGCTTGCCCTCAACGGTTCAAACACTTAGCACATCGATCCTTGGGCCTACATGGAAGCAAGCAAGTGTGCAACTAGACTCAATTTTGGACAACACTTCACATGACAAGTGGGGACACCACCAGGAGGCCAATGGTGGGCCAGGGGCCCCAAAGGTCAGTCGGCTGACCGACTAATTAGGCGAAGCCACCTAGCCAAGCCTCCCACTGACCTAAGGACCTTCCAGAAGGTCAGTGCGACCCACTGTCAGCCAAAGGGCAGGTCGACCGACCTACAAGTGGGTCCCATCTGGAGTCAGTTCACTCCCACCGACCTTCCTTATGTGTGGCAATGCTCCAACCGTGCATCTAAGGCGGTTGGGAGGTCGGTGCGTCCAAGGGTGGAGAAGGAAGGAGCACGCGGATCGCTGATGTGGCACCCCCTCTCTCACCCATATATAAGGAGGGGTCCTCCACCTTCCCAAGACATCTCCCATCTTCTATCTATCATTTCATTTCCAAATCACACTTGGGAGATCAAGTGTAGTGTAGTCTAGTCTAGAGTGGGAGTTAGAGTCAAGTCGAGCGAAGCTTGGGTCTCCGGAGCTGTCTTCTGGAGAGTCTGGTATAACTCTTGTACCTTTTCTCTTGTATTACATTCTTTATATCAATATAGTCTTTCTTTACTTTACTAAGTATTTACTTCAAGTCTTTACTTTGAGTATTGCTTAGTGCATTACTATGCTTGTAGTAGTGTTGTGTCTTAGTCTTATTAGTGTAGCTTCCTTAGTTAGATTAGTGTCTTCAACACCTTGTGTGTGTTCCACTACCATGGGCTTTGGCTATTTACGTGATAGTTGAAGTTATAAGACTAGTGTAAGCGAGGTGCTTAGGCTAGCGCTTATTAGTGGATGCCACCGTATCAAACGTGTTAGCGGGCGGCGGCGAAGCGTGACAGGCCTGTGCTTCCCAATAGGTTCTATTCACGTCGGGCACGGTCTGTTGGCGCCCATAAGACAAAAGTCTGCTTGGATAGGAGTTTCGTCCTCCTATTGCAGTCGACTTCCACCACACAAGACTGTTTGGATACTAGTCTAGTTGAGTCATTTACATTGATTAGGATTAGAACACAGAAGTAGAGTTAGATAAATAGGAGTCCTTACTCACTCGTTGTGCTCCCACCTAGCTAGCTCACTACCAGTTATCTTTACTTACCTTTATCTGACTTATCTATTCTATCTTGCTATTCTTACCCCCCTTATTAGCACTAGTGAACTTAGATTGAGTAGATACAAACGACGAATATCCATCCATATATATTTATTAGAGAGTCTTAGTCTACTCCCCGTGAGCGAACTATAAATTACGACACCGCGGATACTCACCACGGTTGAAGTGCTACAGCGGTACCTGTGCACTTGTAGAGTTACCCTTGGTACGTCTTGCGTCATCACTAGAGTTTAGCGTTGCTTAGCATTTCTAGAGCCGTTGCTCAGGATAGCCTGACACCCTATCCTAGTAACACCTCAGGCTTGCATTTAAGCAGTGCTGGTTAGGCACCACCATTTCTAGATACTTGTCACATCTTACTCTAGCCGGTGTGCGTTAAGATTTGCCAACACTATATTAATGGCTATTGACAAAGGCCTTACCAGCAGCATAGGCAGTTCATAATCAAAATAGATCACAAAAACCTCTCACAACTCATTGAGCAAAGGGTTCATTCAAAGTTACAGCAAAAGGCTATGGTCAAACTCATGGATTTGAATTTCTAGATTCAATATAAGAAGGGCATCAATAATAGAGTTGCTAATGCTCTCTCCAGGTGTCCCTCACAATGCCAAGAGCCAATTTTGGCTATCTCTGAATGTATTCCATCATGGATACAAAAGCTTCCAGAAGGTTATCAAGATGACCTAGACACAAAGCAGCTTCTAACTGAGCTAAGTATTTGTGGACGTAATGACAAAGGATACTCCTTAGAAAATGTCACCATTAGATTGAAAGGTAGAGTTTAGGTGGGAAAATACATGTTGGCACAACAACTGTGGGGGTATGGACCTCTATACCCTTATGGCTAGGATTGGGTTAATTCGTGCCGAAGAAGCTGGCTCATTAGAAGATGATATATGGCTTGATTACTCTACTCGGAGTCCCGTGCTAGAAGGGAAAGTAGACATGGAGATCAAGCAAGATCCTGATTAATTACCATAGAGATCGATATCCAGTTATTTATGACAATTATAACTGACTAGGATTAGTTCCAAATTTGTAACCTTGCCTCCTAGACTATATAAGGAGGAGCAGAGTTCCCCTAGATGATACTCAACTCAACTCAACACAACACATTGCATATCATATTATCAATACAATCAGACATAGGACCTAGGTATTACCCCCTCATGGCGACTAAACCTAGATAAAATCCTTGTCTTTATCTTGCGTCACCATCTAGTTCATAGCTTGCGCACTTGTCTGCCGATAATCTACTACCTTGGGCATACCCCTAGGTAGACCACCGACCATATTTCATTGATAGTGGCACACCAGGTAGGGGATATGCGTACAGCTTCCCAGGCGAACCAGATGATCATCATCACTGACTTTGCGGCTGTGGCGGATGGCCTCACGTTCACCATCGGCTAGGTCACCTGGACCACCGATTTCAATAGCTTCTTCGCCACGACCATGGAGGATGCATAGATCCAATCTGCATTGATCACTTCTTGACCAACATCGGCTACAGCTTTGACCATGCTAGTTACGACCCCAATGAAGGGTCGAGATGGCGAACTAGAGGGGGGTGAATAGTCATGTCTAAAACTTATCGTGCCGGCTAACCGAAACAAATGTGGAATTAAAACTATCAGTCTAGCCAAGACTACACCCCTCTATCTAAGTTCTTTAGCACCTTGTAAAAGATCCTAAACAAGCAAACAAGGTGCCACTTAGCAAGAGCTCACCTAACCAATTCTCGGAGCAAGGTCACACAAACCTATGCCACTAGTACTTTGCAAACCGGGAGATCTCCTACATAACTAGTAAGCAAAAGCACAAACCTCCTAAGCTCACTAGCAATGCTCAATAATAAGGCAACCAATGCCAAATTAGAGAGCGCAAATTACTTAGCTACACAAACTAAGCAATGTGACTAAAAAGGTTACACAAACCAAATTAGTCACGCAAGAGGAACTACTTCTAGCTACACAAGCAAGAAGGTAACTAGCAAGCTACACAAGGTAACTAATTACAAGATCAACTACACAAGCACAAAAAAATGAATGTAAATACAAGCTTGTGTTAGGGACTTGCAAACCAACAGGAAGAACAAAGTTGACGCGATGATTTTCTCCTGAGGTTCACTTCGTTGCCACCAAGCTACGTCCCCATTGTGTCGACCAAAACTTGGTGGTTCAACGGCTAAGAGGTGTTACACAAACTTCGTCCCCATTAGGACACTGCAAGAACCTACCCACAACTGAGGTAGCTCAATGACACGCACGATCCAATAGAGTTGCTCTTCGTGATCCCCACAGGGTGAGCACCATACCCCTCACAATCTCTTCTCCAGAGCACCGCACAATCTCCTTGCGTGCTTCGACGGATTCACAAGCCACCAAGCCGTCTAGGAGGTGGCAACCTCTAAGACTAACAAGCACCACCAGCTTGCAACACGAACACCTAGTGCCACTCGATGCAATCTCTCAATGCAATGCACTAGAATCACTCACTCACACAATCGGATGATCACTATCAAGTATATGTGAGTTAGAGGCTTCACTAGCACTCCCCATGCATGGACACTAAGTCCCAAGGGTGCTTGGCCCCAGCCAAGGCCGACCAACACTTCTATTTATAGCCCCAAGGGCAAAACTAGCCGTTGCCCCTTCACTGGGCAAAAGTCATGAGCACCAGACTCACTGCAGGGAGCCAACGGATGCTCGACCCCAGCGTCCGGTGCTCAGACAATAGCCACATGTCACTAGCCATTTGAACTCGACTGTTGCTGCCAACGGCTAGCACGCGCTCGCGCCTGACATAGCACCACCGGACGCTCTGCTGGTTCACACCGGACGCGTCCAGTGCACACCAGTCCTGTGCGCATAGAGCACCACAAACTTGCAGGGTCACCGGACTCTCACCACTAGACGCACCCTGAGCGTCCGGTGCTCTCAGTCAGAGGCACCCGCAAAAGTCAGGCAGCACCGGACACACAAGCAGGGTTTAACCTACGTCGGGTGCCTAGCGTCCGGTGCCTAACCCTAACAGAGTCAGGCACTGACAGCACACCGGATGCGTAGGCACAGCGTTTGGTGCCTCCACGGCCTGCGTCCGCTGAGTGTTTTTCTAGTGAAAACACTCCCGCAACTTCTCCAAATTTCCCATCAGCGCAATAGAAAATATGCATTTGATTTTCTCAAAAACGCCGAATCGAGGAACCCAAACCCCTCTCTACCATAGGAACTCCTCCTCATTTGCAAATGTGCCAACACCCCCAAGTGTACACCACCATGTGCAAGGATGTTAGTATTTTCACAAACATTTTCCCAAAGGAGTTAGCCTCTCAAACTTGCCACACCACTTGATCCTAACACATATGCAAAGTTAGATCGCTCAAGTGGCACTAGATGACTGATATGCAAACAAGTTTGCCCCTCTTGATAGTACGACCATCTATCCTAAATCCGGTCATAATCTCTACACACCTATGACCGGTGAAATGGAAATGCCTTAGGTTATAGCTTTGCCTTGCGCATTCCATTCCATCTCCTCCGAGGTTGATGCAACACATGAATCAACCAATCACCAAATGATATGATCCACTTCATATCATCACGTGACTGTTGACATTCGTTAAGTGCAATAAAAATAAGAAAAATTCTGCAAGCACACAGAACATCATCGTAGCATTTTACCGGGAGTATTCCAGATATCGTTATTTATATTTTACCACTGGGAAGCTAAGGTCAAATAATCCAATAACTTACTATCATGCATCTACTAATTTAAGAAACCAACTAGACTAAAGTAGGGGTAAATGATATATGATAGGTAATAATATAAAGGTGAGAATTCTATGATAAATGCGTAGATAGCCATAGCGGGAGGACAACGGGAGAGACCTGGGTTCCTGTATACTTCTCTATTACTTCAGTTCTATGATAACAAAGAATGAATAGATATAGCAATCACATATTAGCACTTTGGGACATCAGAACACTAACCACAGAAAGAGAACTGGAAGGGGGCTGGGAAGCTCTGACTACAGTCCTACAAACACCGATTCGAACGAGGTGGAATACGTCGACCATTAGGGCTGTCACTACCCTAGGGCTACCACAACAATCCATAGGACTGGGTGCAACCTCAGGTAACCTCTAGTATAGACACCACGTCTACACTAACGATTACTACTCTAATTACCATGAATAACTAGAGCACTCGATGCGAACGGAGATCCTATGCCAAAATATAACAACTACACTACTCGATAATAATAAAGGCATAAAAGTAAATAGAGAAGATAAATATCTTAAAGCATAAGTCTTACAATAAATATAAAGACATACCAAAACTCTGAAGACTTCTCCAGAATCGAAGCGCAGCTCCGCTCTCCCTAACTCCCGACTAGAACTAATCTACTACATTGGAATGTCTAGCCCTAATTCTCTATAGAGGAAAGGTTAACCTCTCAACTCTATAATGATGTGTTCTCCTCTAGGGGTCAGGGGCCTTGCTTATATAGTCCTCCTCCTTTGTGCGTTTTTGGTTCAGCAGGCGATTTGGTACTAAACTTTTCACCATATCTCATTAAAATGCACATAGGCCTTAATGGACCAAAATCTGATTTGGGCCCAATTAATCCCGCAGCTCTTTTACGTGGAGTCCTTCTTTTATAAATATCTCTTGATTCTGAACTCCAAATATAGCAAATAATATATGCATTTCGATCAGCTCGACGAGATCTTTGTAATGGTGTACTCCATTCTGTGATTGGTGCTTGTACCAGGGCGGGCGCCCTGCCCCCGGGCCCGTTCGGCCTCCCGTTCGTTTCCGTGGTTTCTAGACTCTTCTAGATGATAGAAAATTACACGGCATGTTAATATCTCTATGTAAACCCGACGTGTGGGCCTTTCCTCCATATTTCCTGATAACCCCCTGTAGAAATAGACAAACACCAAAACTCGTGGAATTCTATAAGATAAAACCCTAAGTCTGGGTGTTGGTTGCATTTGGATCCTTTTCTTTATTCATTTGATGATTATATTTGGTACTTAAGGACCGTCAACAAACTCACCCAAGCTTACCTCTTGCTCGTCCCTAAGCAAGGATAGACTCAAAAGTTTCTGCAGTGGTTTCATGCCTTAAAAGTACACATGCGTTCAAGCAAGATCTTATCTCTGAGTTAGAGTAAACTGTTAAGACTTAAAACTTACTCATTTTACCTTTCACCATGGGGCTTGCAACCGTCACTTGTGTCTTGAGCAGTTAAAAGATAGAATAGTCTAGTCAAGTGCCATGTCTCTTGTTCTTTGATTAACTATAGCTCTGGAGTTTTTGCAGATTTTTAAATAAAACCCAGAGATTCCTTGTATGACTCTCTCAAATCTCTCTTTTGTGGTATTTCTGGATCCTTTCCAAGGCAGTAATGGTATATGCCTAGTCTCAAAGTATGTGGCATTTTTGGTATGAGGTATAGTAATATTGTCTTCTCTCTCACCCTACTCTAATAAGGTTTTGATATGTGGAGCTCATAGGTGGGAGACAGATAATACATACTTACAAGAAATTTATTGCATAGTCAAACCATAGATCCAGAAGAACAAGTCAATAAGTCAAATCAAAATGTGCATGTGTGGCGAATGAATGGTGTATGGTGATGGCGGTGATAACAATGGTGAAAGTCTAATTCTACTTTGCTCTTTTAAAGGGATACATACCTTTCTTGCTCTTTTGAAACTTTTTGAGGAGAATGAGATGCTCTATATTTTCTTTTTCTTTCCTCTCAGGTTGGTATTTTGTACCCCTAATTCTACTGTAGGACACTTGTCCATTTTTACCTCTCGTCTCACTTTTTCTTTTCTTTTGAGGTTCCGGGCACTTGCCCCTTTTTATTTCCTCGTATCCTTTCTCTCTTTTCTTTTTTTCTTTTTTTAGAGCACTTATCTCCTGAAATAATATAGCAAGTGATAGTAACCAAGATAACTCGAGCATTTATTTCTTAGGGAAAAATAGAAATAGGAGAATGTTTTTGGCTATTCTCTCCCGGATTAGGTGTAGAATACTTTTGGATGGCTCTGGAGATGGAAATGAGTGGATATATGTGGATGCGTACTTCTGGAGTAGAAGTAGCATGTGAGTGAACATGCAAGTGAATCTTGATTTTAACCGCATGACAAGCTCCTAAGGGTCTACACAGCTTGACTACACTCAATGCTCATAAGCAGTAAAAAGTAAATGTATGGTTCATAGTCTAATAAGCTTGTATATATGGCTGTGGTAGGATTTTAAACTCTCATCATACAGGAACTCACCATGCAACATTTTCAAGATTTTCAAAGATAAAATTCTCTAGAATTTTAGCATCTCTAGGAACAGATAAACAGCAGCTCAACCTTCCCATATCATATCTGTTAATGACTTAGACTTTTGATCAGGTACTCTTCCCGCAAATTCAGGTTTAGAGCAAGCTTTAAATTATAACAGTTATACCTAAACTTGAGAGAGAGCTTAAATTTGAAAACTAGGTACTTGGCGGAGCAACTATTCATCATATCCATGTAAGAGTTTATCATTGAAGTTCAGTTTGGCATAGACACTATATTTATTTATTTAGCAAACTAAGCAAAGATATATATAAGCACAAAATGTTTAATTGGGTTTTTATGATTATGCATTTTTTTATTATTTGAGTAAGGTATAAATGTGAGTAGAAACACTTAGCTGGATAAATGGGGGTGCTCTCCCCCAAGCTGGATTTTAACGTAATTTCTTCTGATGTAGCTAGCAGGTGGCGTAGGTGTATTTGAATGTTGGCAGCACCCTGATAGTGATTAGATGTCCTCCGTATGCTAGTCTTCCTTGATCCTTGAATTCTATGGAGCTCAAATAGACAATAAAGCTTTGTGGAACTGGTTAAGTGTTAGCATAAAATCTCTTAGCCTTTATCATGTTGAGCTTCTGCTAATAAATATTACTCTCTTTAGTGTGTAAGGATTATATACAAATCTTAAGTGTGTAAGGATTATATACATATAATTAAAGAAGGTAGAAGTTTAATAAAAAAGAAAGAAATACTTACAGATAAAAGCAGCTGACGAGAGATTTGTCGAGAGCGTCGAGGTGACATAATTGGTGCAATTCTTTTAACTGGACGTATATGAGGTCATCTCCATGGAAGTAGCGATATTGTCGAATACGAATAGAAATCCAATTATCTCCCCTTTTAGATGCCTCCATGCACCACTTGTTTATTGCAAACATTTGTGTGCCAAGCTCATATAAATGCTGAGGGTTCATTAGACTCCTGCCCGGTTCATATCTTGCCCTCCATTGATCAACTACCACAGCCTTTACAAAAGTGTGACGTCTAGCAATGGCGGTAATGTCTTCAATATTTAGATCGCTCTGTCCAAAGTAATGCTCAAGCGAATCTAGCTCAAACAAGATTAAAGATTACTTTGACATCAAGTCCTCATTTGAGCCGTATTGATTTGGCACAATCAACGGGGGTGCCGATTTTGATACTTCCCCGAGCTGTGGGATCCTCTTTCCTACTCTCTTCATAGGCTGTGTAGACTTGACCAGAGAGTGCTCATCGCCGAAAGTGTTGGCTTCTTCTGAGCTACCTGCTGCTTCTTTTAGTGGTCCACCACCTTCTTCCTCAGTTCCTCTGGCTTTACATAGAAGTACGGCTTTTCTAGGTTTCGCTTCTCTTTCGCTTCCTGGTTCATTTTAGCGAACCATTGTTTCACCTCAGCTTTGGACATAGCAATTACCTCCTCTTCAATCTTTTCATAAGGTAATTTCTCTGGTATCTTAGCTTTTTTGCTGAGGCAGCCTTCTTTGGAGGTGGGACCGATGACTTTGGTCGTTCTGGGGCGGACCGCTTCTGACTGCCTCGCTTTGCAGGCGATGGGACCGACCGTGTACTCTTTGGAGAGGGCGGTGCAGGCGGTGGAGGCGGTGGTGTCGATCTTTTTGGTGTTGGAGAACGCGGTGGAGGCGTTGGAGACCTCAGTGGAGGAGGTGGAGACCACGGTGGAGGCGGTGGCGGGGTCGGTGCGGCCGGCGCAGGTGTTGGAGGAGATTGACTTGTAGGTGTTTCATCGAATCCAGCATCGTCACCGCCCATAGAACTATGATGCGCTAGAGAATGAACTGGACTTAGGTCGGAGGAGTCCCTGCCGAGAAAACAACATGTTCTGTGAGCAAACTTTATTTAAATACAATACATAAATAATAATAGAAGTAAAATCACGGACAAACCTATGGTGAGGAAGAGGCGACAGTGACACTCCTGGAATAATTATGAAGCGCTTGCGCCAACAAATAAACATCATTTCAGCTTCACCTAAGGTCTTCTCTCTGTCTCCCTCTTCTATTTCTAGAGGCACACTGCCACAACCTCTCTAAACCCTGTCAACCGAGACACTAGCATATCCAGCTGGTACTGGTCGACTATGGATTCTTGAAGTTCTCGTTTGGTCGATAGGGTTGACAACACCGATAGCCACCTTTTTTGTTGCATTCCCATCTGGTACATGCAGCTCACAAGTAGTAAAAGCCTCTGTGACATCATCCACGGGGAAGTGTAGCTTCGTGTCATCCTGAATGGTTGGTACTTCCGTGGATGCGCAACTGCTTTTCAACTAGCCTGGGGGGCTAAAGTTGACCTCAGGCTGTGATGTACCTTGCCCTTTCGTCATTTGACTAAGTGCTTCTTGTACTTGCCTTTTAATCTCCACCTGCATCCATTCTTCACGAGATTTCTCGCGCTCTTCTGACTGCATAACAAAAGCTTCCAGCCGGCGGATCCGCTCAGCCTCCTTGTCCTTCTTTCTCTGGCGGCTTCTGTAGGTTTCTCGATTAGCTTCGAATGAATGCAACCATGGAACTACCCCATAGCCTCTCGTACATCCACCATGCTCAGGATTTTCAAGCGCGTAAGTCAGTTCATCCTGCTCCCTATTGGGCCTGAACTCACTAGACTGAACCGCCTCTCATGCACGGACTAGTCTCTCTTCTGCTCTAGAGATTTCTTGGCTCCAAACTAGCACCCCGGTGTCTGGGTCCATACTTTCCCCATGACCGTAGAACCAATGCTAGGAGCGCTCGCTCCAATTCTTTGCTATTGTCTCGGTGTGACACCCCTAGCAAGCATCTCCTGTTCCATTTGGTCCCACTTGGGAACGATACTATAACCACATGATCCCATATGATGGTGGTATGTCTTTTTACTTGCATTCTCTTGGTTTCTAATGACTTGTTCCTCGCCCTCTTCTGATGTTTTATACTGCACGAAGTCATCCCAGAAGGCCCTCAGCTTTACATATTGCTTGAGGTTGAAATTTGGGGTCTCGTTTTTCTTTACAAATTTATTGTACAAAGTCTTCTTCCAATTCTGGAATAATACCGCCATCTTCTTCGTAGTCCAGTCATAAATTCGCGCCTTCAACTCTTCATCGTTGGTGTCAAAGGAGAAAATCGTCGTGACGGCTTTCCAAACTAACTCTTTATCACGATGAGAGACAAAACTGATTTCAGGAGCACCTCGCATCTCTCTCCATTCACGAGCACTGATTGGCATTTGGTCTCTCACAAGGTAACCATAGTGACTGACATACTTAGTTGCATGTTCACCAAGTGGTCTGCTGTAGCTGTCTCAAACTCAGAGATTACGTAGTAGCCTTCCAACGATCTCTTTGGCCCTCGTGGAGGTACGCTTCTCCCCATAGAGGTCGATCCATAGGGCTACACGTAGATATAGAAACAAAAATACTAAATTAATAACTAAGTAAGTCTAAAACCTAATGTAGAAGATGCATTATATATGTTTACATTTATATACCTCACCGGTAATTCCTTCTTGTTGCACGACGAGTTGTTGCTCAGGCGCATTGCCCTCGTGTTGCTCAGGGGCATTGTCCTCTTGTTGCTCAGTCGAATTGTCTTGCATGAGCTCGTTGCAATCAGCAAAGTACTGACTACCGTCGTTGATCATATTTTGAATCGCATCTTCCATATAATCAGGATCATCATGAGGACAGTCGGCCATTTCTATGTCTGCAACCATACATATATATATTTCTATATAAGATAAGAAAACAATAATACTAGAATAATACTAGGATAATATACTAAAAAAGATAATACTAAAAAATAATACTAGAATAATAGTACAAACAATAATATATACAAAACACTAGAAAATAAAATATATAATAGAGACTTATATACTACTACTAGTACTACTACAAATGAAAGTGCTGGAGTGCTCTAAACTAAAAAATAATACTAGAATCTTTTAAGCCAAGTAATACGCTAGAATAATATACTAAAAATAATACTAGAATAATAGTACAAACAATAATATATACAAAACACTAGAAAATAATATATATATTAGAGACTTATATACTACTACTAGTACTACTACAAACGAAAGTGCTGGAGTGCTCCAAACTAAAAAAATAATACTAGAATCTTTTAAGCCAAATAATACACTAGAATAAATATTAAAAAAATAATACTAAAAAATAATACTAGAATAATAGTACAAACAATAATATATACAAAACACTAGAATTCATAATATACTAAAATAATATACTAAAAAGTAATACTAGAATAATAAACTAGCATAATATAATTCATAACAATTCAAAACACTACAATTCATATTATACTAGAATAATATACTAGCATAATATAATTTATAACAATTCAAAACACTACATGTATACTAGAATAATATACTAAAAAGTAATACTAAAATAATATACTAGCATGCATTATTTTTTAGTATATATATACTTAAATATATATACAATTCAAAACACTACAATTCTTTATATAAATTTTGACCATAATTATTATTCAAATTATATACAAGTTTAAAATATAAAAGTTGTATTAATAAATTTGTACTCATAGTGTCTGTGAAAAATTATTTTGTGGTCTGTTTTATTTTTCTATGATCAAATTGCATATCAAAACTTATAGTTTAATTTGTAGATTAGCCTCAGTGGATAGAACCATCATGTACGTAGGGAGATGTGGCCGGCCCGAGTCGATGGAGATGGCCGGCGCTGGTGGAGATGGCCGTGGAGGCACTGGAGACGAGCGGCCAGCGGCGCGGGAGACGAGTCGACTCGACGAAGATGAAGACGATGGTTTGGATCCAGGGCCGCCTCTGCGGTTATATAGGAGCTTTAGCACCGGACCGTGGCTGGAACCGGTGCTAAAGGGTCTTTAACACGGGCTTGTAACATGAGCCGATGTTAAAGGGTGACCCTTTAGCACCGGCTCGTAACACCAGCCAGTGCTAAAGAGACCCTTTAACACCGGTTCCAGCCACGGTCCGGTTTCAGGACCCTTTAGCACCGGTTCGAACCATAGGCCGGTGCTAAAGGGCCTGTGCACGCCTATTTTTTAAGTTTAGCTTTTTAAAGTGTTTATATATACACTATACATTATTAATTGTATAATAAATTAAATATTTTGTATAATATTTTTAAAAAAGTGACATGTATTGTATTTTTCTTTAATGTACACATAAAAAAATTTAATCTTAAATATCTTAGTGTATTTTTAAAATTTTCAATAATTTTGTAGCTAATGTTTAGTATTTTGTTAATGCAAAAATATATTATTCCAATAAATTCAAATAAACTATATCCAATCAACAGGAAATCTATTTTCACTTCATATTGACGTTAAATTTTTTATTTTTGTTATTTATTACTCAGAATGCGAGTAGGGTACAATTTTCATCAAATAAAAAATCTATTTATCATATAAAATGTAGATCTTGATGAATACACACTTTGACCGAATCCTAGATGATCCCAAATGGAAAAGTCATGAATACAAAGTTTGTTACACTCATCAAGTTCTACATTTGGTTTAATGGTCAACTTTTTATTTAGAAAACTTTGAACCACTCAATTTTGAATTTTGAAAGAATTCATAGCCACACATCGGTTTTCGGAACCCTAGACGGTCTTGACTAGAAAAGTCATGAATACCAATATTGTTCTACTCATCAAGATCTACATTTAATATATAGACTATTTTTGCATCTGACAAAGTGTTGGGAAGGTCGAGTTGAAAATCCATAATTCTCACATATAGTTTCATATAGTTTGTGTGAGATTCAAGATTTGGTGGGTATTGTTAACTTAAACTTTCTCAAGAAAAATTGTCTATATAAAAAGTTTGGATCTTGATGATATCTAACAACTTGGTATTCAAAATTTTTTCATTTTAAGTAATTTAGTTTGTCATTTGACCAAGTTTCACTAAAACTCGTCTTGGATTTTAAACACATGTGCTTAGGACTGGAAATAACTCCCAGTACCAACCTGTACATCCGCCGATACCGTTCCACTGAAAATAGAAGAGAGAATCAAAAGTTTAAGTAATATCATTAAAAAAATAGGCACATATATAAGCAAATATTTGGAAATAACTCGCATTATGATCCGGACACTTGTAGAATATACGACCCTTGTTTATTCCCTCTTTCGACACTTTGTACTCCATCACAATCTTCTGCCCACACTTACCGCAAGTAATGAAAGGGAGATCCGGCCGGTATTGCTTTTGAACCCGTTGAGAGACCGAGGACCGGGTCACGGTTGCCATCTACTATCTATACTCAATTTTTAAACAATTACAAATTCCATATTTTCTAGTAAATATGTATGATTAAAGAAGAACCTAATAATATACTTTATTTATCTAGTTATTTCAACAAATTTTCTAAATTATACGATGGATGTTACGTAGTAATAAAAACTTATCAAGTGATATTAAGAAACCAATTAATTTGAACTATCCGACTTTCTAAGATCATTATTGTAAACTATATACATTAACTAAATTCCAATCCTCTCATGTTCTAATATATATATATATATAAAGAAAAAAAGATTTAAAAGATACTATAATTCATTCTTGCAAACTACATTAATACTAGGTCAACCATGAAATATGATATATATATATATATATATATATATATATATACTAATTCAAGTGAATGATTCAAAATAACAAAGTGGATTTGAGCTAAAAATGATGGAAAAATCATAAGCCAAAAATAACATGAAAAAGATAAGGAAGGATGAAGTTAGTCGCCTCCAAGCACGAAGAGAATATCACAGAGTCGAAGAAGATCAACGATGGACGTCGGAGATAAAGAACAAAGAAAGAACAAGAAGGAAGAACAAAATACAAGCTCTAAGAACAACAATGGTGCTCTCTGGTTTCAAATGATCCCCCAGGCAGAGGGGAGAAGGTAGCCGCGGCCTATAAACCGGACCTTTAGCACCGGTTTAGGGCACAAACCGGTGCTAAAGTGTCACCTTTAACACTGGTTTGTGCCACGAACCGGTGCTAAAGGGTTTGCCTCGGCCCATGGCACTGGATGGTGCTAAAGGGGACCCTTTAGCACCGGTTGGTAACAAGAACCGGTGCTAAAGGGTCCTTACCCCGACAACACTTGTCAGTAGCCGTTGGGTAGGCCTCTTTAGCATTGGCCTGTGTCAACACTTGTCAGTAGCCGTTGGGTAAGCCTCTTTAGCACCGGCATGTGTTACAAACCGGTGCTAAAGGGGTCTTTAGCCTCGGGCCGCATAAATTCCGAGGTTTTTGGCGATTTTGGGCATCGATCAATGCCTTATTTTGTAGTAGTGGGGTCTGATCAGGTAGGTACTGGTCAAATGGATGTCATTACCTACTGCTACTGACATGGCTACTTGGAAGGAAGTTTATGATCTTCGTCATCGTTTTCCCAAAGCACCAGCTTGGGGACAAGCTAGTTTTGAAGGAGAGGGCATTGTTAGAAGGAGTAGTAGGTCGTATGTGTATAGCTTAGTAGGCCTTGTAAGTGTGGGCTCGGCCTGTTCGGAGATTCATAGCTATATAGCTGCCGCCTTGGCATAGAAGGAAGGCATGTAACAGATTCTAAAACCATTCCCCAATCTGAATGAACACCTCTCCCACGGACATCAGCCGTGTTTGTCCCTTCCTATCTCAAATTCTTGCTAACCTATCCCCGAAACTCTTCTAGTAGTAAGATCATTAAACTGCCGTTTTCCCTATAGTTTTGGCTGGTCCTAGAACCGTGCCTAGAGATGTTTTCAGGAACCCAGCTAATTAATCATCCAACGAAATCAATTTTTAGGGGTGGTGGTATTCAGTAGCGGAGGATAGTGAAGGCCAAAATGGGCCACGACCATCCCTGGATGATATTACTGCATATGTGATTAATATGGATTTAAATTGTAAATTTATGGTATGAAATTGAACAAAATTGTGATATTCAGAATTAATGTTATTCGATTGTGATATTTGGAATTAACATGGAAATAAGTTGTGATATTTCAATTAGTTTGTAAATTATTACGCTTTCCAAGTGAAATATTTCAGCCCCATTAGGCATGGCTCCACTTCACTAGAGGAGCTAATTTTTTATTTAGCTTCACGAATAGCTCTACCAATGGAGTTTGAGCTATTTTGGTATAATGTTCGGTAAAATAGCTGCACCTGTTTTACATGTATGGTTGTAGATGTCAATTGTCCAATATAACCCTATCTATGTGATCTGTAGTAACAACTGGAGATGTATGTTTCTACATGAGTTCTCATCGAAGTATATTTGAATTCATTAAAATAAAATAAATTTAAAATAATACAAAGTATTAGCAACCAATATTTAATGAGTTTTGTTTTTGCACAGGAACGACCCGTTAAAACAAATATGGTTGTCCAAAGTCACGATATGTGTCATTCTATAATACATATGTGCTCATGAGGATCTAGAAAGATATATTGCCCGTGCAAGGTCATCTCAGAGTTTATTCATATTCATGTTCCGATTATTAGATTCCAAAGTTGATGTATCACCTGCATTGTGTGAAGCATAATCAGGATTCCGGTTGCATTTACTAAAATCTATCTTTATCCTCAGAATGATCTCATGAATGAAATTATGTAGACACATGATTGCTTCTCTATTGGGTGTCAGCATCCCACATGCTGGAAGCCCAAGTGCAGCTACAAGGCCCACAAGGGGTAAGAGGGACAGACGCACCAACCCAAAAATTGCTGGCCCAGAATGGTCTTGCAAGGCCAGCTACCTCAAGACGAGTGGCTGAGAGATAAATAGCCAAGTGAATGGCTGAGAATGTAACTAAGAATATTGTTATCCAACTCTCAACTCTCTAAGCACTTCCCCGTGCGGCACGATGCCGGCGGCGGTCCTCCTCCTCTCTCCCTGGTAGGAACCTGTACAAGCGTCGGATCCTCGCCGCAGAGAGCGGGGGTCTAACACTGGTATCAAAGCTACCGGTCCGGGGCTACGCGCTGGATCAGATCGGCGCCCATCCTCACTTCACTTGCCTCCAGCGGTCGCGTCGAGCCATGGATCTGTCCGTGAAGTCGTCGTTCGAAGAGGTGCTGCGGCGCTTCAATTCCTTCGACGCTAAGTGGGAGGCCAAGTTTGCCACCGCCGAGGCCGTGAGCTAGGAACGGGCGCGGAAGCAGATCATCACTTCATCGGGCTGGAGAGGTCCTGCGCGGTCATCCCTACGCTCGAAGCCCGCGTCTCCTCGTTGGATATGTTCTGCTCCGCTCAATCGGAACAGAACGCGGTCACCGACGACTGGGGCCGAGCAGTGGAGCGGCGCGTGGGGGAGCTGGAGCATCATGTCGACGACCTTGATCTCATCCGCATCACCGAGATCCGCGACGAGCGGGATGACCAGGTGTCCACCCTGGAAGGCGCGGCCGAGGTATTCGACGAATGGCGGCCCTGGGTCGAGGCCTCGATCTACGACATCCGAAGGGAGATGGGCCGCTTCAACAACCGCGCTTCTTCCCCAACGGCGGTCCGGACTAGGAGGCTCTACGGCGCCACCGTCGTCAACAAGTCGGCCTCCGCGTGCCCATCTGCCGGAGAAGGAGCCGACTGGCCTAGAGGGCACTACGAACAGGGGTATGGGTCGGTCACGACCGTAGCCCCACCCCTAACCCATGGTATGTCTCACCTCCATCCTCCTCTTTCCGTTCTTCCCCGGCTTAACCCTATTCCCAACCCGACACCCACCCAAACTCATCCATATAGTGTTCTTCCACCATCCATTCCTCCTGATCCTCACCCATTCCCTATTCCTTCTTCGCACGTTCACCCAAATCCCCACTACATTCTTCCCCAATCCAGTCACCATAATCCTAGCCTCCAATTTACACCTGCCCAGTACCCACAACCTCCCACCCACTCCAATCACCCATCATTTAACCCAGCTCAACTCGGCCGTCTTCCCAAACTTGATTTCCCCAAGTTCGATGGCGATCACGCTCAATTTTGGATCACCTGTGCTGTCAATTACTTTGAGATGTACGCCGTAGAGCCTCAAATGTGGATCCGTGTTGCCACAATGCATTTCACAGGTGCTGCCAAACGCTGGTTGCAGTCTATTGAGCCATTGCTTGCTTCTTCCGACTGGAAAACTTTTTGCTCCCTGATTCATGAGCGTTTCAACCGTGATCAGCACGAACTCCTCCTTCTCCAACTCTTTAACATCCGCCAGTCTGGCTCCGTTTTGGAGTATGTCGACAATTCACCGAGATCATAGACCAGCTCAAAGCTTACAATCCCAACCTAGACCTCTTGGCCTATACCACTCGCTTTGTTGATGGATTAAGCAAGGATATCCGTGTTGTTGTTTTAGTTGCTCGTCCCACAACCTTGGATGTTGTGTATACTCTTGCCTTGTTACAGGAAGAAGCCGGAGGCCTGAGCCGGTACAAGGACTCTCGCCGTCAGGACATCTCTTCCATTCCCAAGTACGTCGTGAGTCGTGGTGGTACCTCCTTGCCTCCACAGCATGCCCGTGCTGGTGGAGATAAGGCCTGGAACGACGACAAGCTGGTTGGCATGAAGCCCCCTTCCGTCGATGATAAGCTGTCCACTCTGAAGTCGTTCCCGCCGAGCCCGTGGTCTTTGCATCCGCTGTGGCGAGAAATGGGCTCCTGGTCATCGGTGTTCTCCCCAGCCTCAACTTCATGCTCTGCAGGAAGTTTGGGAGTTACTGCAAGACAACTTCGAGTCTTCCTCTGACGAGCCTGTGCTTAATGATGGTCTGGCAAACCATGATTCTGAAGCTCCAGCTAATCTCTTGCTAACACTCTCGGTTGCAGCTGTTACAGGGGACGATGCTGTTCACACAATGCAATTCTATGGTATTCTAGCTGGCCGTTCAGTTCTCATTTTGGTGGATTCTGGTATTCTAGCAGTCACTCCTTTATTCATGAGGCAGTCGCTGTGTCTATTCCAGGGCGGCGTCCGCTGCCTTTGCCCATGAGTGTCAAAGTAGCTGACGGGACTGTCATTCAGTGTTCTTCTGAAATACCTGACGTCAAGTGGGAAGTTTAGGGTTATAGCTTTCATTCCACACTGAGAGTGCTGCCGCTGGGGTCTTTTGATATCATTCTCGGCATGGATTGGCTGCAGGCCTTCTCTCCTATGAAAGTCAACTGGAAGTCCAAGTGGATGTCTATTCCATATGGCAGTAAGTCAGTGCTGCTTCAGGGTATCTTACTCCAGGACCCCGATTGTTCAGTGGCTCAGCTGTGCAGTATTTCTTTGGCACCTTCGCAGCTAGATGATATAGCATACTCTGCCCCAGTCTAGGAGTTGTTGGATGAGTACAAACAACTATATGCAGAACCCTCTTCCTTGCCTCCTTGCCGTGACTGTGACCATACAATTCCGTTGGTACCCGGTGCTCAACCAGTTGCAATCACGCAGTACCGCTATTCTCCCAAGCTCAAGACAGAGATAGAAACTCAAGTGGCAGATCTCCTAAAAGCTGACATGATTCGTCCCAGTCACAGTCCATTCTCCTCGCCTGTCCTTTTGGTGAAAAAGAAAGACCAAACATGGCAAATGTATGTCGATTATAGGATGCTCAATGCCCTCACTGTCAAGAGTAAATTTCCAATCCCAGTAATCGACGAGCTACTTGATGAGCTGTCCTAGGCACGCTGGTTTTCTTGCCTGGATCTCCACTCAGGGTTCAACCAGATAAGACTGGCTTTGGGCGAGGAGTACAAGATGGCATTTCTAACTCACTGGGGACATTTTGAATACACAGTCATGTCTTTTGGTCTCACAGGTGCCCCAAACACCTTCCAGGGAGCTATGAACTCTACTTTGAAGCCGATGCTGTGAGTCTGTGTTATAGTTTTATTCAATGACATATTGGTGTATAGCCCAACTTGGAGCAACATCTCTTAGATCTCCATCACGTCTTTGAGTTGCTTGTCAAGGACCATTGGCTTGTCAAACTCAGCAAATGCTGGTATGCCCAGGAGTCTATTGCATATCTCGGTCACGTGGTTAGCTCTCAAGGAGTTAGTACTGACCCTTGTAAATTAGAGTCCATCGTGGCATGGCCTCAGCCTTCAGACATCAAGCAGTTACGCAGCTTCCTAGGGCCGGCGGGATATTACGGCAAGTTTGTGTAGAATTTCGCTGTTATTGCTCGACCCTTGTATGATCTGCTCAAAAAGGGTTCCCTCTTCGTCTGGATTGACGCTCATAGCTCTGCGTTCTCTACTCTTAAAGCTGCCTTGATGTCTACTCCAGTCCTCGCTCTTCCAAATTTTGACAAGCCATTCTAGCTTCAGACCGATGCCAGCGACTCTGGAGTTGGGGCAGTTCTTTTGCAGGATGGCCACCCCCTCGCTTTTGTCAGCAAACCTTTAGGCCCACGTACTCGTGGTCTCTCCACTTATGACAAGGAATACTTGGCTATTCTGGTTGCTATCCAGCAGTGGCGCTCTTACCTCCAGCATTGCGAGTTCATCATATTCACGGATCAGAAGAGTCTGGTACATGTCACGGATCAACGCCTCCACACGCCATGGCAACTCAAAATGTACACTAAGTTAGCGGGTCTGCAATACAAGGTTGTCTACAAGCCTGGTGTATCTAATCAGGCAGCAGATGCTCTTTCTCGACATCGTCAAGCTCCCGCTCAGTTAGAGGCTATTTCTTCTGTCACTCCATCCTGGCTTGTTGAGGTTATTGAGGGTTATCAGAAAGACCCGGAGGCCGTTAAGCTTCTCCAGCACATAACTCTTAAGGGTGATTCTCATCCTCCATTCTCTCTTCACGAGGGAGTTTTACAACACAAGGGTCGCATTTGGATCGGCTCTAACAAGTCTCTGCAATTGCGGATCATGGCCGCGCTGCATAACAGTGCCGTGGGGGGTCACTCGGGCATTCCGGTCACTACCAGTAGAGTTAAGAAGCTCTTTGTATGGAAAGGACTGAAATCTGATATCTGTGACTATGTGAACCGCTGTCTAGTTTGTCTGCAAGCCAAGCCTGACTGGGTCAGCTACCCTAGACTTCTTTCACCCCTTCCCGTCCCTTCTCAGTCTTGGCAAATTGTCAGCATGGATTTTATTGATGGTCTTCCCACATCTGGATCTGCTAACTGCCTCATGGTCGTGGTTGACAAGTTCAGCAAATACGCCCAATTCATACCTCTACATCACCCGTACACTGGTACCAAGGTTGCTCAGGTGTTTCTGGACAATGTGTACAAGTTGCATGGCATGCCTACACATATCATTTCTGATCGGGACCCTGTCTTCACAAGCACGTTCTGGCGCGAGCTCTTTCGTTTGGCTAATGTTCAGTTATGCTTGAGTTTGGCCTACCACCCGCAATCCGATGGGCAGACCGAAAGGGTCAATCAGTGCCTCGAAGCCTTCCTCAGGTGCTTTGTTCACTCTTGTCCCCGTCGTTGGCTACGCTGGGTTTCTTTGGCTGAGTATTGGTACAACACAAGCCTTCACTCCGCTCTGGGCAAGTCCCCATTCGAGGTACTATATGGTCACTCTCCCAAACATTTTGGTATTTCTGATGCTGTTGTTTCACCTGTGCAAGATGTTGCTACCCTTATGAATGAGCGTGAGACAATGCTCAGAAGCGTTCACCAGCACCTCCTCAGGGCACAGCAGCGCATGAAGCACCAAGCTGACAAACATCGCTCCGAACGCAACTTTGCCATCAGTGACCAGGTTTTCCTCCGCCTCCAGCCCTGTGTTCAGTCCTCTCTGGCGCCTCGCTCCCACCACAAATTATGCTTCAAGTACTTTGGGCCTTTCAAGATTATCGACAAGATTGGCTCAGTAGCGTATAAGCTTGCTCTTCCGCCCTCGTCAACAATTCATCCGGTGTTCCATGTTTCGCTGCTCAAGCCCGCTCCTCCCCAGTCTACCCCGGTTTCATCTGAGCTTCCGGACACAGATGATGCTCTTCAAATCCTGGAGGAGGTGCTCCAAACCAGGATCCACCAACATGGCACCTCGACAGTGCCACAGTTTCTCATCAAGTGGAGCAACATGATTGAAGACATGGCAACCTGGGAAGATGCTGAATTCATCAAGCAGCGTTTTCCTGCTTCTCCGGCTTGGGGGCAAGCCGGTGCCCAAGGAGTGGGGGGTGTCAGCATCCCACATGCTGGAAGCCCAAGTGCAGCTACAAGGCCCAGAAGGGGTAAGAGGGACAGACGCACCAACCCAAGAATTGCTGGCCCAGAATGGTCTTGCAAGGCCTGCTACCTCAAGATGAGTGGCTGAGACATAAATAGCCAATTGAATGGCTGAGAATGTAACTAAGAATATTGTTATCCAACTCTGAACTCTCTAAGCACTTCCCCGTGCGGCACGATGCCGGCGGCGGTCCTCCTCCTCTCTCCCTGGTAGGAACTTGTAGAAGCGTCGGATCCTCGCCGCAGAGAGCGGGGGTCTAACATTGGGTAAATCAGCAATTTGAGAAGGACCCTCCACTTCATTTTCTACACACCAGAGTGTAAATTCACGAAAGTACAAGTGCAGTGGCATGCGGGTCTGCGGATGGAGCTGGGTGGAGCTAATTTTTTCAGCTCTAACTCGTACAACAGATCTTTTGTCTCAGCGGGTTTTAAAGGACTCCTTATGTGGAGCTATTTTATTTTACTCTGTTTGACACAAAATAACTTCAAACTGCCCCAAGAGTTGGTGGTGACTTGTCCCAAACAGAACCTTCATCAGAAATCAGAAATATTGATATTAGCTCCTAGAATGTAATGTCCACTTCAGCCATAGTGCATTATATATGTGGGTTATGCAATAATTATAATGGACAGAGGGAAACATGGCCCGTACTATTATTCGTGCATGCCGCATTGGCGGAACCTGGTCCATGAACGCAACCCATCTTATCATTGTCCTTGTTGTCTCCTTTGGCTCACATCATCCATGATAATCAAATCTCGACATAGATAACATATGGAACCTTGGTCTCTCAGCGTTTCTCGTTGATGAGAATCTAACATAATTACTTGTGAGCCACAAGTAATTAAATTGTTACTTGTGACATAGATACCAGCAATGTGTGGCATCAAGTCATTTTAATGGCATCAAGTCATTTTAATTACTTGTGGCATCAAGCTCCATTTTAATGACTTGATGCCACACATGTTGCTGGTATGCGGACATTTGTTGGTCGCTCTGTGCCCTAACAATTTCTTTTTTTAACAATAAACTACTTCATCTCATGCATTTTGTAGATTAATTATCTACTCGTGGCTACATACTTGAGCTAACTACTACTGGAAGCTGGATTCATGGGTTTGGCGTGTCAGTGGTCAGTAGCAAATTTGTGTGGCCTTTTGTAAAACTGTGGGTTCTGGCCATTGTGCGTCGTGCTATTCAAAGGTCGAGAGTGATCCAGAGTTCTATACGGCTGTATAAACTTGGTGTGTTTGGTTTGCGGAGCCACTCCATGCTTCATAAGGGGATACATCATGAATTCATCTTATAAATTTTGATGGAACCAATTTATTAATTATTAGCCTACGAGGAATGATGTGGTGATGGATCAACTCATTCCATTCCACAAACCAAATACAAAAAGTAAGAAGCGAGAAGATGATGGATCACCTTATTTTTTAAACCAAACACACCATTGATGTAACTTTCATGTTTTCAACAGAAAGATGCTGTATCTAATAAACATTGGCATAGCTTGTTAGATGATAGCATATTTAGTGCGCGTGTTGTGCATGTAATGACCAAAGGCTTGGCTAGGATTAGTTCAAGGCTGATAGCATATTGTTAGAATGATCTAATATTAGCAATATCAGCGTGTGGTGTTAAGTGTGTGTAGGTGCATGCAACGACCTGTTAGAATCACTCAAGTGTGGTGTTAGAGTGTTATTGTTAGAATGATCAGCGATGAGCAACGCATCGACATGCGCGGCGGTGGCAGTCACTCTTCTACCAACATCGTCGCTCGGAGCGGCCGTGACGGCGGTCATCAACATCAACAATCGACGCGCGGTCATGGAGGTCGCCCTCGCGGGGGTGGTTTCCATCGTGGCGGGCCTCCTGGACGTGGTGGTGCGCGCACTCCATGTACCACCTGCGGGCGCACTCATGGCCCCAACTTCCGTCACGGTGTGTTCTGCCAGGTCTGCAAGAAAGAAGGACACGAGGCCAACCGCTGCTTCAAACGGTTCGATCATAACTATACCGCATATCCACCACCAAGGTCTGCATCATCGGCCACAACTTCCTACGGCGTCGATACAAACTGGTACTTCGACACTGGAGCAACTGATCACATTACTGGAGAGCTCGACAAACTCACTGTTCATGATCGGTACAACGGCAGTGATCAAGTCCATGCGGCAAATGGTTCAAGTATGGAGATAAGTCATATTGGTCATGGCATTTTGCATTCCCCATCTCGTAATCTAAATCTAAAGTAGATTCTTCATGTTCCCCAAGCTAGTAAAAACTTAGTTTCTGTTCATCGCCTTACACGTGATAATAATGCCTACCTAGAATTTCACCCTGATCTTTTTTTCATTAAGGAACAACAGACGCAGAAAATCCTCCATATCGGCAAATGTGAAAATGGACTCTACCCTTTCAAGCCATCCTTCAATAAACAAGGCCTTGGAGTCACCAAACCGTCCAGCTCTCTATGGCACTCTAGACTTGGTCATCCATCCACCACTACAGTCCATCAAGTTTTTAGTCGTCATTCACTTCCTTTTGTTAAAGATACAAATAACCATGTATGCAATGCGTGTCAACTAGGAAAACACCATCAATTACCTTATCCTAAGTCTAGTAGTGTATCCACAAGTTCTATGGAATTAATATTTTCTGATGTATGGGGACCTGCTCCAATTTCAGTTGGTAGAAATGCCTATTATGTTAGTTTCATAGATGATTATTCAAAATTTGTATGGATTTACCTCATTCGTCATAAATCTGAAGTTTTTCGATGTTTTCAAGATTTCTAAAGCCTCGTTGAGCGGCAGTTTAATTGTAAAATTCGCTCAGTTCAATCTGACTGGGGTGGAGAGTATCAATCACTAAATAATTTGTTCCAACGTATGGGCATAACTCATCACGTGTCTTGTCCATACGCTCATCAACAAAATGGCTCTGCCGAGCGAAACATAGACAAATTGTAGATATGGGACTTGCCTTACTCGCACTTGCCTCGATTCCATTGAAATTTTGGGATGAAGCATTTCTTACAGCTGTTTTTCTAATCAATAGACTACCATCAAAGATACTCTCTAACCGATCTCCATTTGAACAACTCTATGGCAAGCCTCCAGATTACACTTTTCTTCGCACCTTTGGGTGTGCCATTTGGCCAAATCTTCGACCTTTCAACTCCACCAAACTACAATTTCGCTCAAAAAAATGTGTGTTCCTAGGCTACAGTCATCTCCACAAAGGATTCAAGTGCCTAGATCCTTCTGATGGTCGTATCTACATCTCCCGAGATGTTATCTTTGACGAACATGTCTTTCCTTTTGCATCCCTTCACCCAAATGCTGGTCCTCGACTTAGAGCAGAGATTGGTCTCCTACCACCCTCTCTACTTGGCCAAAATGTTGGGTTTGGGGATGCAATTTTTCGTGATCAATATACATCTCCACCTGTGACTACTAATGCTCTGCCGAGTGATGTTGATCCTACAGGTGATAAAGAAAAAAATTTCAGCGAAAATGGCGCACAACTTCACATTCCAGGTCGGCATTTCATGCAACTACAAGGGGGCGACGTCATCGGCTCGCGGCCCGAGGTTGCTGCACCTGCGCCTCGTACTGACGTGCAATCAGCCTCGGATCGCCCGCCTGCACCTCGTACTGCGCCGCGATCAGCCTCGACTCGCCCGCCTTCCTGCGCGCCAGAACGGTCGCCTGCGCCACGGGCGGAGCCGACCGCACCAGCCGGATCGTCTGCGCCACCAGCGGACAACGCCGCGGCCTCAATTCCCGCTCCAGCTCCACAACCTGATCCAACTCCGGCCGTACAGTCACCGACCACCGGATCTTCTATGCCCACAGCAGCGGCCACATCTGATCCTTCACTCCGTACAACGACACCAACGCACTCCGATCTTCCGGTGTCCGGACCTTCTCCTCCACCTGCGCCTGCAGCAGCTCCTCCACCACATCACCACTCAACTCAACTTCAACAAGGTATTATCAAACCTAAACGATATACTGACGGGACAGTTAAATGGTGCAACACAACCATGCTGTCAAGTGATGAGCCGTCTACAGTAGTTGCTGCTCTTGCTAACAAAAATTGGGTTGCTGCAATGGATACTGAATACAAAGCACTTCAACAAAATAAAACATGGCACCTAGTCCCTAGACCAAAGGGTAAAAACATAATTGGATGCAAATGGGTTTACAAAATAAAGAGAAAAGCAGACGGCTCTATTGATAGATACAAAGCTCGCCTAGTTGCAAAAGGGTTCAAACAAAGATATGGTATAGACTATGAGGACACATTTAGCCCTGTAGTTAAAGCTGCAACTATTAGACTTATTCTATCCATTGCCGTCACCAAGGGTTGGTCACTTCGACAACTTGATGTCCAGAATGCCTTTTTGCACGGAATTCTAGACGAAGAAGTGTACATGTATCAACCTCCTGGCTACATTGATACAACTCATCCTTCTTATGTGTGTAAACTAGACAAGGCCCTATATGGACTCAAATAGGCTCCTAGAGCCTGGTATGCTCGCCTCTGCAGCAAATTAGTGAAACTTGGCTTCACTCCATCCAAGGCTGACACATCACTATTCTACTATCAAAAAGGCAGTTACACAATTTTTGTCTTAGTTTATGTTGATGACATTATTGTGGCCAGCTCTTCTCAAACTGCCATAAGTGCTCTTCTGCAAGATCTACAACATGACTTTGCTCTTAAGGATCTTGGTGATCTTCATTACTTTCTTGAAATCGAAGTTAAGAAGACACAAAATGGACTGCTTATGTCTCAGCAAAAATATGCCTCTGACATCATAGCCAGGGCAGGAATGAAAAATTGCAAAGCTGTTGATACTCCATTGTCTACTTCTGACAAGCTCAGTGTGACTGATGGAAATCTTCTCGGTGCTGAAGATGCTACCAAATACCGCAGCCTGGTTGGGGCTCTCCAATATCTTATTCTAACTCGTCCTGATATATGTTTTGCTGTGAACAAAGTTTGTCAATTTCTTCATGCACCTACAACAGTCCACTGGAGTGCTGTTAAAAGAATACTACGGTACATACAAGGCTCAAAATCAATTGGTCTTACTATTCGAAGATCTCCTTCCCTCGTTGTCAGTGCTTTCTATGATGCAGATTGGGCAGGAGATGTTGATGACAGGCGATCCACAGGTTGTTTTGCAGTATTTTTTGGTGGCAATCTTATTTCCTGGAGTGCCAGAAAACAACTCACTGTGTCTCGTTCTTCCACTGAAGCTGAATACAAAGTGCTAGCCAATGCCACTGCAGAGATGATTTCGATCCAGAAAATCTTACAAGAGATTGGTATTTCCCACTCTCCAGTAGCTAGATTATGGTGTGACAATCTCGGTGCCAAATACATGTCTTCAAATCCAGTATTTCATGCTCGGACAAAGCACATAGAAATTGATTTTCACTTTGTCCGTGAACGGGTTGCTCAGAAGCTCCTTGAAGTTCGGTTTATTTCTACACATGACCAACTTGCCCATGGATTTACTAAGCCCATCCCAACGTCACAAATTAAGAGTTTCAGATCCAATCTCAACCTCTTCAATGGCTGAGATTGAGGAGGGATGTTAGATGATAGCATATTTAGTGCGTGTGTTGTGCATGTAATGACCAAAGGCTTGGCTAGGATTAGTTCAAGGCTGATAGCATATTGTTAGAATGATCTAATATTAGCAATATCAGCGTGTGGTGTTAAGTGTGTGTAGATGCATGCAACGATCTGTTAGAATCACTCAAGTGTAGCGTGTGGTGTTAGAGTGTTATTGTTAGAATGATCTAATATTAGCAATATCAGCGTGTGGTGTTAAGTGTGTGTAGGTGCATGCAATGACCTGTTAGAATCACTCAAGTGTAGCGTGTGGTGTTAGAGTGTTATCAGGTGCATGTAACGACCAAGCATTGGTCCATATTAGCGTGTGGTGTTAAGTGTGTAACGACCAAATATTGGTGCATGTAAAGCCACCGGTGGAGGGCTATTAAGGCTAACTCGTTACCGCATATTATTTTACATAGCTATCCAGCTGCCACAAATTGACAAAACAAAGTGGAGACAAATAGGTGCGTGTTGCTTGGCATTACCTCGTCCATGTTTAGCAGCCTAGCTAAAATGTTACAATCAGCATACCCGTGCTTGACCGGCGAGGGTAGGGGTAGTCGTCATCTCCTGTGCATATATGGAGCAATACAAAGGATTTGCCTTTCCCGTTTTTCCAGTATTCTCATACTCACCAGTTACATAGTAACACAGAGAAGTTGATCGAGAACAAATACTATAAGGCAACCAGGAGGGCTGGTCGTTCTTCAGGAAATCAAGTATGTGATTCAAATCTCATATACATATTGCGTTTCAGCATCCAAAATTCTGATGTGATGAGAACTTGTTCATGCGAAAGCTGAAAAGGGTAGTTATTTGTCATCTTCCCTTTTTATGAAACAAAAGAGAGAGAGATCAGGCAGGAGTTCTATGTTGAATATATTGGTGGAGGAGAGTATGGTAGTTAACAAGAGGCCAAGGCCAAGATAGAGAAAAAAAAAGCGCGTCTTGTTGATGATGTTTTGGATGTCCGTTGAGAAATCCTTGCATCTGTTCTTTGATTCTTTCGATAAGCCCATGGCACAAACATAATAAGTAGTGAAAGATCAAGGACGCACAGTTTTATGTGGTTGTGGCATGGGATTTATCTAAAAAAACAACTTTCTTCTGAACAGACAAATGCTACACAGAAAATCACTTCTCTTGCGCTTGATGCTACCACAAAATTCAAACTACACAAGAATGTGGGGAGGAAATTAAGCAAGAAATAAAGGTCACCGTGGATGAACAGAACATCAACTTACAATTTTTTTCTCAAGAACATTCTACAGTTTTTTGGACAACAGATATTCCTGGCCTTGTTTAGTTCCCAAAAATTTTTGTAAAATTTTTCAAATTCTCAAAAAAAGAAAAACTCGACCAGGGGGAGAGACGTCCCTCTGATTTTCGACTTAAGAAGATGGTGCCGTGACCATCACATCAAATTTTGTGGCATATGCATGGAGAATTAAATATAGGTAAAAGAAATAACTAATTACACAGTTTACCTGTAATTTGCGAGACAAATATTTTGAACCTAATTAGTCCATGATTGGACAATATTTGTCAAATGCAAACGAAAGTGCTACATTGTCCATTTTGCCAAAAAATTTGGAAGTAAACAAGGCCCAGGATTCCATTATGAAAACAGGCAACGGAATTGTAAAGTTCAACATGTTTAGCAAACCCAACCATAACCAAGCAAGGTCAGCTGCCTTTTAGGCCTCGTTCGGTTATATTGGGATTGATTCCCGGCCTGCCATTTCTTCAATATTTTCTATGAAGCCGTAAATATTCCTGGCAAGGAACGGTGCAACCGAACGGAACCTGAATGGAAAGCATGCCAGGCGTCTAGTGGCTGTGAACGTCCATACTCCAAAAAGAAGACTTTGCCTCACCAAGGTTTAACAAGCTTGAGAACGTTCTAGCTGAAGCAACAGCCGAACTACAAGGAAGCTATACAGCAGCTAAGAAATTCCACCACCAGATCCAGGATCAACAAGGACAGGGGTTCGTGGTAGACTTACTTGTCTATGCAAGCGTCGAGTAGTGAGGATGTTTTTCCTTACCAGGATAGAGGCATTAATTAGCTCGAGTTGGCTACACCTTCACACAATCGTGCCTGAGGAGCTCTTCAAGAAGCCACTCCTTGCTCCCCAAGCAGCTTGTCATCTCTTGTTGTTGCTTGATGGAATTGGAATGCCGTGTCCTCTAGCTCTTTGAATCAGCATCTCTTGAACCGCCTCTTTGAGCTTACCTGCCCAATAAAAAAACGAGCTAGCTAGCAGACAAGATACACAATCTCAATAGAGATCTTTTTTTATTGGAACTTGAAAACAGGAGGGGCTACTCCTTACTGAAACTGTGTAAGGTGTAAAAGCACAGTACAAGGTACAGAGGTAAACCTCAAGAATATGTGTAAAGAAAGAAAGAGAATCATGAAAATTACACAAAAGCTCTAGCCTTTGATCAATAACACGAGAGTAATTTTTCTTAGGTCATGGACAACCAGAGCAATTTCTTGCTTGAAAATCTCTTTGCACCTCTGTGACGTGAGCTGAATAGCCTTGAAGATTAAATTATTACAAACTGATCAAATACTCCAACACAAAATTGCACCAACATATTTTCCAGATCACCCTTGTTAGCAAATCTGGTTTCCATTCCCCATACAGATGCTGAAGATAAGCAATCCAATCAATAATAGGTTGAACTTCAGCCTTGGTAAGCTTCTTCCACTCTTCCAGGACTTCTAGTTTCAAATATTCATCCTGCAAGGTGCTTCTGTATCATTTTGTTTCTCCCATTTCTAATTTTCCCCTACCCATTTAGAAACTTGTTTACTCAGGTATCTTAATTACCCATTTATCAGTTGCATTCTTATCTGTGATATGCAGCAAACTCACTGTGAATGCCAACGGTTTTATCAAGGCAGTTTCAAAAGGAAAAGGTTTTGACTACTTTTGTGTATCCACATCACCTTTATACGGTAAAGGGTTATGATAAGACATTATTTTTTAAAGATAGAGGAAAATATTTCCCCACTCTTCACTAGTGAAGTAACCCTCATCCGTGTCAGTTATCAGAGCTCATACTTAAGAATCAGGCACATATAAGTGATGTATTGGAGCCAGTGTGAAAACCAGGACAGATCTTCAAGTATTTTATGCCAAGGCCTTGTTTAGTTCCGAAATTTTTTTAGTTTTGTGTACTGTAGCATTTTGTTTTTATTTGGTAAATATTGTCCAATCATGGGAGTAACTAGGCCCAAAAGATTCATCTCGCGATTTACGGGTAAACTGTGCAATTAGTTTTTGTTTTCTTCTATATTTAATGCTCCATACATGTGCCGCAAGATTCGATGTGACGGAGAATCTTGAAAAGTTTTTGGTTTTTTGGGTGAACTAAACAAGGCCCAACTGTGGTTGGGTGCCGGTTCAGATAATTACTTTATCCATGCTGCCATTTGTTACAAGACGGTAGTGACATTAGCACATCACTAATCACATTAATTGTGTGAGTGAAAGCAAAGCTTTTCCCAACAAATGTAGACACCAGAACACTATCATGCTTAGAAAACATAAAAGCTGGAAAAAAAAACGGCACGTGATATTGTGAAATATGAAACTACAATTTGACACCAAAGGCTTCAAAAGTAGATTAAACGGACAATGCCAAATGTTGTTGACACCATTTTTAGGCACGTGTCTAGGATGGCAGGATAAGGTGGCAGTACGATGTTTACAAAGTGAGTTGCCGATGAGGATGGTTGCCGATGAGGGAGAAGTTGAACGTGACTAAGTCTACAGGCAGTGATATTGTGCCGATGGCTAGATAAGAAAGTCTGCCGATGACTATGGCAAAGGGTCTGCCGATGATGCAAAGAGGGAGTCCGGAAGCTGCCGGTCGTTATGTGGAGGAGTTTCGGTTTGTCACGAGGGATAGTTTTGTTATTTCCTTAACTATTTACATCGTTTTGTATACGGATTCCGTGTAATTTGGAATTCGAATTCTAATCGTGTCTGGTTGTAGCTCTTTGAGCAGGGTATAAATATAGACCCTAGGGCCTTGTAATGAGATATCTATCAATCAATCAAACACACGTTTTACTCATATTCCAGCATCTACTTTTTCGACGACTTCGTCATACTTTTTCCCTTTTATTACGAGTTCTTAGGAATTCGTCGACTTAAGCTCGGCGTGTTCTCAAGTTCCGCGTGAGTACCTCTTAGCCGTGACATCCGGGCGCATCGCTGTTGTCAGGACTAAAGTATTCGAGTTATCACCTTTGCCGATAGTAAGGTCAAATCGGCTGGCACGCCTTAACGTTTGAATCAGGTATTAGCCCTTTGTGTTTGCAGATAAGTTTTGCATCAACACATCTTTTGGCACGCCCGGTGGGACTAAATTCAAGATCAAGATCAACATGTCGATCTTTGACCTCGATCAGGAGAACGTCATCCCCGTGACGGAGGCCAACCTCAAGGATGAGCAGAAGCAAGCTATTGCCCAAGCCATGGAAGAGTTCAAGCAGCAATGCCTGAGGTCCTTCAGCATAAACAGGAGCGGCGAAGTGGTCCAGAAAGATGCACTGCCGGCACCACGGCAGGTTACCTTTGACGCCAATCCTGGCAAGCTTCAAGATATGGTTGACAATGCCATCAATCGAGCGTCGATCAACCAAGCTGGTGTACTGTCTAATACGGTTTTCAATGCCGTGGCAAGAACTTTCAAGGAAGGACAAATCCCACCAGATTACGTGGGCCCCTCTCATCATCAGCCAACGGCACCAGAGGTCACGGCTCCATCGGCTGCTTTGACGACTGCAAGTGCACAATCTGCCGTCCCTCCAAGTACATCGGGGACTACTGGTGCACTATCTATGCCGATGACAACCAACCCACAAATTTCAGTTGGGCAGCATAAACTGACAACAGATATGTTGGCATCGGCAATGTCAGGGTTGACTCTTCCTCCCAACTGGTGGGGTTACGGTATGCCTCCAGAGTTGACACCGGGAACATCACAAATAACTGACATGAGGGGCAAAACTCCTATGACATCGGCACCTCCCAATGCGCCGGTGAACCAGAGTCCTCGGTATACCACAACTACTACTGCAAGGCCTCACACTGAAAATCCTCAAGATTCAATGTTCCAGATGCCCAACGCATCGGCAGAGTCAATGCTGATGCAACAGAGGTCTATGGCCCAGTCGGGGTATGTCAATTCAATGATGGTACCCAATTACCAATCATCGGCAGCACCTATGCCGATGAACGCTAATAATGGATGGCTTGGACAGCAAGCCTTTCCACAATCGCCCCAGCAGAGTTACCAGACTACAGGGTTCCAGCAAGGGCAGGTCTATCCCGGGTTCCAAGGTCAGGGGATTCCCAACCAGCCAATGAATTTCGGACAGCAACTCGGGGGACAGCAACTCGGGGGACAGCAACTCGGGGGACAGCAACTCGGAGGACAGCCAATCGGTGGACAGCAGTTTGGTGGTCCGCAGATTGGAGGACAGGTGATCAATCCAATGTTCCGTGCAGATCACGTCCCGAACAGACACGTGGAGGTTCGCCACCAAGTGCCAGATCCACAGCCGCCTCATCGGCAAGATGCCGATGCATATTGGGCCGATAAGATTGCTGAAGTAATGAGGGAACAATTTGGGATAAAACCCAAAGTCAACACTTACTCTTATCGGACACCGTATCCACCCGCGTATGATTTGATCCCGCTTCCACATCGGTACAAGGTACCGGATTTTACAAAGTTTTCCGGGTAGGACGACACGTCAACCATGGAGCATGTCAACAGGTTCATCATTCAATGCGGAGAAGCTGGTAATAGGGACGAATTGAGGGTTCGTCTATTTTCTTCGTCATTGTCTGGATCGGCTGAAGGGAAAGAAAGGGTAATTTATTACTTGAGTAGGAGGTTGATTGATGCTGAAACCAGGTATTCGGCCATTGAGAAACTATGCCTGTGCTTATATTTTTCATGTATCAAGCTGAGACATTACCTGTTATCGGCCGAATGCACTGTTGTTTGCAAAGATGACGTGGTCCGGTACATGCTATCTATGCCAATTATGAGTGGTAGGATCGGTAAATGGATTTTAGCACTGTCGGAGTTCGATTTGCGTTACGAATCGGCTAAGGCAGTCAAAGGGCAGATTATGGCCAATTTTGTGACTCAGCATTGCGGTATAGTGGAAACCTTGGAAATTGTACCCTGGACGCTCTTCTTTGATGGATCTACCTGTGACCGGGGGGCAGGAATCGGCATTGTATTAATTTCCCCTAAGGGGAGGAAGTATGAGTTTTCCTTGCCGATTGTTACCACATCGACAAATAATCAGGCTGAGTATCAGGCTCTGATCAAGGGGTTGGAGTTGTTAAGAGAAGTTCGTGCTGATGCTGTTGAAATCTTCGGGAATTCTATGTTGGTTATAAATCAATTGGCTGGGAGCTATGAATGCCGAAGTAAAGTTCTCATAACTTATTTCGAGAGAAGTATGCAGCTGTTAGAGGAATTCAAGGATTTCCGATTAGAGCATGTTCTCCGGTTGCATAATGAAGACGCCAATCGGTTAGCTCAGCACGCATCGGGATATCAGCCAATGATTAATGCAATATCGGTAATCAGTGCCGATGATTGGAGGAAAGAGATTATTGATTATCTAAAAGATCCATCCAAAAAAGTTGAGAGACGGGTTCGATTTCAAGCAACCAAGTATGTGCTTCTTGAAGAAGAATTGTATTATCGAACTATCGATGGAATTCTTCTCCGATGCTTGGGTGATGATGAAGCTAGGAGTTTGATGGGGGAAATCCATGAAGGAGTGTGTGGAGCGCATCAGTCAGCTTTTAAGATGAAGTGGATGATTCGAAGGAATGGATATTTTTGGCCGACCATACTTGAGGATTGTTTTAAATATTTCAAGGGATGTCAAGGTTGTCAAAAATTTGGTAATATCCAGAGAGCACCCGCATCGGCTATGAATCCTATAATAAAGCCTTGGCCGTTCTGGGGATGGGCCATCGATCTGATCGGCCAGATTTATCCACCATCTAGCAAAGGGCATAAGTTCATTCTAGTTGCCACTGATTATTTCACTAAGTGGGTTGAAGCTATTCCTTTGAAGAAAGTCACATCGGCCAATATAATTGATTTTGTGAAGGAGCATATTATTTACCGATTTGGGATTCCCCAGACGATTACTACCGATCAGGGCACTATGTTCACATCGGGGGAGTTCGATGAATTCGCAATCGGTATGGGGATTAAAGTGTTGAATTCTTCTCCTTATTATGCTCAAGCCAATGGGCAGGCCGAAGCGTCTAACAAAGGAATTATCAAGCTTATTAAGCGAAAGATTGAAGAAAATCCTAAGCGGTGGCATACATTATTAAATGAAGCATTGTGGTCTTATCGGATGGCTTGTCATGGATCAACCAAGGTATCACCCTATCAATTGGTGTATGGACATGATGCGGTGTTGCCTTGGGAAATTAAGGCTGGATCTAGGCGATTATCTTTTCAAGATCAATTAACTGCCGACGATTATGCCACTCTGATGACCGATGAATTGGATGATCTAGCAGGGCATCGGTTAAAAGCTTTAATGAGTATAGAAGAAAATAAGAAGAGAGTTGCTAGATGGTATGATAAGAAAGTGAAGGTTAAAGAGTTTGCCGATGGGGATTTGGTATGGAAATTGATTTTACCAATTGGGACTAAAAGTTCGAAGTTTGGAAAGTGGTCTCCTAATTGGGAAGGTCCTTATCGGATAAGTCGATCGGCTCCTGGTAATGCCTACATTTTAGAAACCCTCGAAGGAGTTGAATTTCCCAAAGCATTAAACGGCAAATATTTAAAGAAGTACTACCCCAGTATATGGGTCGATGCATAGAAGTTTAGGTGCCGATAACACTCCTATCGGCTGGATCCAAATGATTGTGGACAAGACTTGGTGTTTCAAAAGTTTAGGTGCCGATAACAGTCCTATCGGCTAGACTAAAAGTTGAGAAAGCAGGAAAGCACAGATATAATGCCGATGGAAACTCTATGTGTTGAGCAGCGCCTGGATTGCCGATATAGCGCGTAGCCGAATTTGGTTGGCTGCTTCTATCTCCTTGATGTCATCATCAGCAGAACCTTCTATCGGCTTCAGCTTCTTCTTCAGTTGAAGTGCCTTGCGACCATGAGCGTTTCGCTCGTGCTCAAGAAGCCTGATAGTCTCTGGCAGTTGGCTCTCTTCCTGTTGGGCTTGGGACAGGGCGTTCTCTACTTCCTTGAGCTCCGCCAACAGGGACTCTCTTCTTGCCGATAGATCGGATATCTTCTGCTTCAGTGCGTCTCCAGAAGATCTCAGGATACCGATGTTCTTGTGCTTCTCGTCGGTCAAAAGCTTCTCTTTCCTCATTTCATCGGAGAGTTGAGTCTGAGCGGCTCTATCGGCAAGACGCCGAGAAGCTCTTTGGTACTGCAGCTGGCGACTCTCCAGATGAGCGGCTTGGAACAGGATTTCTTCAACATCGGCTGGGATTTGGCCTCTGAGAGTTCTGAACAGGGTCTTGGTAGGGTCGGAATCATCAACCAATTGCGCTGTGTCCTGGTGAAGGAGAGCTGACAATTCTTCCAGTCTGACCCTGATCTCTGCCGATGTAATACCGACTGTCTGAGAAGAGCTTGCTTCTTCACCTTCTTCTTCAGAGAGATCGATGGCGAAGGAGAACAGGCTATCGGGAGAATCTTGTTCCTGGGAGGGAAAGCAAAGTTAGCTCATATTCAGAGAATCGGCAGATAATGCTAACGGTAAACGGTGACTTACTTGCTTCAAGGCGATCTCTTGTCTTTGACTGAGAAGTGCTGACGGAGCTGCAGGCTGATCGGCCAAAGATGCCGATGGAACTACAGGTTGATCGGCTGAGATTGCCGATGGAACGATATCAACTGAAAGAAGACAAGAGGAGTTATGAGACTAAATGAGAATAAGTTCATCGGCAGCAGTATTGTTAAAGTATGTTACCTGGAGGAGGAACAATGGTTGTCTGAATCGGGAGAACCGCCGATGGTATAATTGGACCCACCGGACCAGTTGTTTGTTCACCCACATCAGCTGATGTACCTTCTGTTTGAGGTCCTTCCTGCTGGGGTTCTTCTATCTGTGGTGCTTCCTGCATAGGTTGGGGAGACGGTGCTTGCTGTGGCTGGGCTTCTGGAGAAGAAGGAGAAGACTCCACCGGAATTGGAGACACCGGAGGAGGAGGGGGAGTTGCTACCTTCTGGCGCTTTGTTCCAGTCTTAGCACCTGTGGTGCCCTTTCTATTTGGCTGACTGGACTGGGGGGCATCGGCACCTTGGCGTGTGACCTTTGCCGATGCACTGGTTTGCTGCAATAACGAACAAGGGTTTATAAGTATAAATAAAGCCGATATAAAGATAGTCAGCGCAAAAGGAAAAAATTTGACAAATTGCCTTGAAAGCCCGCGCCAGAGAGCTACCGTTGGTGATGTCTGGGTTCTCCTGGTGGTGACTTTCCTGAGGCGCACACCCCGATGCACGATGGAAGCCAGAGTGGGAGCATTGTAGCCGATTGAGGAAATCGGGCCTGATGGAAACAAGTCAATCGGCTTGCCACTCCTGCTAACCGATGGAGGGATGTTGTCAACCTGCAAAAGGAACATAAGGGTAAGCTACCGATGGAAGTGATATTGAGAAAATAGAACATCGGTATAAGATGCTTACAGTGTCATCGGGAACTTCGTATTCGGAGTCGATCATGCTGCGGTATGAAAGGGCCGATCTGAAGAATAGATGCTCTTTCCATTCTGCCCACCATAACTTGTATGCCTGAGTGATAAAAGCAGCCGGAACCCATTCTGACAGATCTACATCTGTATCGGCGTTTGGTGGTAGTTGGGCTACTCGAGTCCACTCAAGAAGGTTGTTGATAGTTTCTCTGGGTTTTATCACATCGGCATAAGGAAGTGCAATCGGCAACTGGCCGAAAGCTAACTGGCGAGCTAATGCCGATGGATTGTAAAATTCATAAGTCTGAGGGGAGGTTTTTGTGCTACCAAAGAAATTCACTGGAATGATTCTGGGAGTCACAATTGCCATCATCGCCTCATTGTCCCTGTCGAGAGCTTCATCAAATGGATTGAAGGTCAGAGGGAGCATGCTATCTGGGTCATCATAAGCCAGCCATGGTCGTTCGTCTCTGGCCAAACCCTCATACAGAGTCTGGAAGAATCGGCCGATCTGATCTGGATTACCCCCTGAACCAGGCAGAACTATGACAGCTTCGCCAAAGTTCAAGGGGGCGCGTGTTGCCGATTCCTCTTCACCCAATACATGGTTTTCAGCTATATCTCTTGGGAAACGCTGTGTGAACAGGTTGAAGTTGAGACGCTTGTGCAGATGCAGATTGAGCCACATGTTGACAAACCACCAGGGGCCTCCCAAGTTGCCAGTGGATTGGCCGAGCAGAAGTTTCTGGGCTACTTGATGGAGAAGGTGGTAAGCAGCGCCAAGCAAGTATCGGCCGAGAGGGAATCGGCCACCGTTAGCCAGTCTTTCTGCTGCCGATAGGTAGACAGAAGTCGGTCCTGCCGATCGACCACAGAATACAAACTTGTCCAGCCACATGTTCAGAAAGGTGGTTTGTTCCTTTATGGTGACAGATCCTTTCCCACGGTACTTCTGAATATACCCCGACCAACCGCCGATAGCGCGAGTCTCCACTTTGGCACTAGGGGCAGTATCGAAAAAGTGGGTGCTATCGGCAGAAGATATATCTAGACCAGTAAGCATGGCTACATCGGCAAGAGTAGGAGAAGCAGGGCCGTGGCCAAAGGCAAAAGCATTGAGGGTGTCTGACCAAAAGTAGGATGCAGCTATCAGCAGTGACTCGTTCCTATGCATATCGGCAATGGACAATCTAATGCATTGGGCTAGCTTCCTTTCACCCCACTGAACTTCATTAGAGTTGCTGACCCTCAAGAACCAGTCTTTCCACCCTGCAGTTGGGCTGGGCCAAGAGCGGAAGGTGTCTTTCCACAGATCTAAGGAAAAATTTTCGGCTCTGAAGGGGATCCTGTTGGTTTCTGTGTTGACAAGGTCAGTTGGATCTGGGTCCCCTAGAGGGCCGAGGCATTGAAGGTGTGGTTGATCGGTGGGGATGACAATTTTGTTGGACAATTCCTAGTGATTTTGGGCGTAAAAGGAAATACAAAGAGGAAAGAAAAGGAAGATATTCAGTAAAATGAATTGCGAGTGAACAGAGATATGAAGAAAAATACAGAAGACGGGGTGGAGATTTGACCTCAGGGACGACGAAGCCGACAGCCATCTTGCTGCAAAGGAAGCGTTTGAAGGCGCCGGAGTTGATGAAGAGGAGTACTTGTCGAGACCTTGGGAGTTTTTGGTGGCGCCGCCGCTGGAAAAGTAAAGTTGGGTAGTAGAATGGTGTGATGGGGAAGGAGTACCCAAGAAGGAACTATTTATAGGATAAAATGGGCAAGGGCAAATCCGACTTAGCTCTTTGCCGCATCCGAGAAATCTGAGGGTACTCAGGTGGATATGGTAATTGTTCGCACGGTAATCCAGGGATTGTGCAGGTGATTTGACGGGAAGCGGCCATTATCTGAAGATATTTTACTGTGCGAGATCTCCTGGTCGGTCCATCGGCAATATTCTATAACGGTCATATTGCCGATGGGCGGATAGAGGGGAAGTAACCGTTTGTGCGAATATCCTGGTCAGAACATCGGCAGATCTTTGTAACGGTATTGTTGCCGATGTACGGCTGAGAAAAAATGCCCGTTTAGGAAGTTGGGGATTTCGAGGAATCTGCGGAGGAATAGGATCAGAGTTGTTCAGATTGAGGTTGTCGGTTACCAGATTAGGAGCATTAATTGCGGGAAAAGGCATCATTACTGCAGAGAATTTTGGAGCATTAATAGTTTTATACTCCGAAACTGGGGGGCATGTGTTGACACCATTTTTGGGCACGTGTCTAGGATGGCAGGATAAGGTGGCAGTACGATGTTTACAAAGTGAGTTGCCGATGAGGATGGTTGCCGATGAGGGAGAAGTTGAACGTGACTAAGTCTACAGGCAGTGATATTGTGCCGATGGCTAGATAAGAAAGTCTGCCGATGACTATGGCAAAGGGTCTGCCGATGATGCAAAGAGGGTGTCCGGAAGCTGCCGGTCGTTATGTGGAGGAGTTTCGGTTTGTCACGAGGGATAGTTTTGTTATTTCCTTAACTATTTACATCGTTTTGTATACGGATTCCGGGTAATTTGGAATTCGAATTCTAATCGTGTCTGGTTGTAGCTCTTTGAGCAGGGTATAAATATAGACCCTAGGGCCTTGTAATGAGATATCTATCAATCAATCAAACACACGTTTTACTCATATTCCAACATCTACTTTTTCGACGACTTCGTCATACTTTTTCCCTTTTATTACGAGTTCTTAGGAATTCGTCGACTTAAGCTCGGCGTGTTCTCAAGTTCCACGTGAGTACCTCTTAGCCGTGACATCCGGGCGCATCGCTGTTGTCAGGACTAAAGTATTCGAGTTATCACCTTTGCCGATAGTAAGGTCAAATCGGCTGGCACGCCTTAACGTTTGAATCGGGTATTAGCCCTTTGTGTTTGCAGATCAGTTTTGCATCAACAGCTGTACTAACCTCTTTTTATGCTACCTTCAAAGCCGCTAGCATAAAGTTCTTACTTTCTGAAGATGGAGAGTACATACTCCAATTGCTTCTAGATTGAGGCAATGACTGATTCACACCCCAGAGTATGTTTACTGCTTTGACATGCAGCTTGTTCAATCATAGTAAACTCACAAATTGTTCCATGCTTTGCAGTGTCATCTATGTTTCCTATTCTTCTGTTGCTTCTCTTGGCATATGTGCCCCAAATGGTACCCAGCGCATCAGCAATAGCAGTTAACAAAATTCCTGATGAGGGTATCCTCCAGGAAATGAAGGCGAGCCTAAACCAGCAACAGGGAGTCCTGGCTGCATGGAACGCAACTACTAAGTTCTGCCACTGGCCAGGTGTCAGTTCCAGCCTTAAGCATAAGGACAGGGTGACAGTTCTAAACCTCACCTCGCAGGGCCTTTCTGGCACAATCACCCCTTCCATTGGCAACCTCACGTTCTTAAGAATTCTGGACCTCAGCTCCAACAAATTGCAGGGTGAAATTCCAGTATCAGTTGGCCAGCTGCCTCGGTTGCAGCATCTCAATTTGTCTAACATCTTGCTGCAAGGTGAGATAACCACCCAGTTATAAAGAATTGCACCAGTCTTGAAAGGATCGAACTTGACTCGAACTTTTTCATGGGAGAAATCCCTGCCTGGCTTGGAGGCTTACCACTCAAGGCCATACACTTGAGAAAAAACAACTTCACTGGAGTAATTCCAGAATCCCCTTGCAACCTCTCGTCCCTGCAAGAAATAAATTTTGCCAGGAATAAACTTGAGGGTACAATACCTGAGGGCCTGGGTGGGCTGATGTTATGGTGGGCAAGACATATGAGAGGCGCAAGGCTAGAGAGCAGGGCTGAGCAGCAGTGTCCAGCTTGGCCCATATGCTGGCCGCATAGTCTCAGTAACTAGTACGAGTCTAGGACTCTGGATTAGTTTAGGAAATCTTAGGAGTCTTAGAGTTTGTTTCTTATTTCATAATCCTAGTAAGAGTCAGTTTGTAATTGCCTATAAAAGGCTATCATATCAGATGAATAAAGATAGCCTGGGATTGTGTCAACTCGACACCCTTGGGCGCCCGGCGTTCCTCTCGAGAGCCCTAATCCCTGAACGCGACGGCTCCCCGCCGCCGCCAACGAACACGCTCCAATCCCCTCTACTCCCCACCCTACAATCTACGCAGCAAGGTTAGGAGACGTACCAACTTGGTATCAGAGACGATGGCCACGTCTGGGGAACCTTCCGCTCCTGTGCCGCCGATGACGGGCGTTCCCACGGTCGGCGTTACGGCCGCCCCCACCCTGCCCCTCGTCACCACCTCATCGTCACCACCGCCAGGCATCTCTTCAGTCGCCGAGGCCCTCAATGCCTTGACGACGGCCCTCACCAGCATGCAGTTCCAGATGACGGCGGTCAACCAGCACCTGGCAAACCAGGCCGCGCGCCTCTCGGCTATTGATGGCCAACCGGCGTTTACCCAGTTCGGGATGCCTGGGTTCGGCGGGGTCCCGGCGCTGCCGGCTTCCTCGACGCCCGTGATCTCGGAAGTCTTGGCGGCCTCGGACTCGGTCTCTTTCACGCTGTCGACCTCGGTCCCGCTGGCCACCACCGGACCACCAGGGGCGGAACCGCGAACGCATCCACCGTCGGGCGGCGTTCCAATAAACCAGATCGTCTTTCCTCACTCGCCGTCGCCGCAGCCTGTGTTTCCTTCGGCGGGTATGCCATACTTCGTCGCACCGACATCGCACCTGTCGACGCGCCCACCGGCGGTTCCCCCCACTGCAGAGACCGATGGGGTGGCCGTTCCCAGATACCACAAGCTCACCTTCGCAACTTACGACGGCACTTGCGACCCTCTCGGCTGGCTCAACAAGTGTGAGCAATTCTTCCGCGGTCAGAATACGCGGGAGGTGGACAAGACCTGGCTCGCGTCATATCACCTCCAGGATGTCGCCCTCCAATGATACATGGTCTTAGAGGCAGACATGGGTCGCCCGACCTGGCCTGACTTCCGCCGCATGTGTCAGCAACGTTTCGGCCCGGCGCTCAGCATGAATCACCTGGCCGAACTGGCGCGGCTTCCGTTCGGCGGCTCAGTCGACAAGTATATGGCGGCGTTCCAGGCGCGAGCCGCTCATGCCGACGACCTCTCCACCTTGCAGAAGGCTCGCCTGTTCATGGGGGGTTGCCCGAATACATCCGGGTCGATGTCGAACTCATGGACCCTCAAGACTTGCAGCAGGCTATGCGTCTGGCGCGAGCTTATGAGCGCCGCAACGCTGCACAGGCCCCGGGCCAGCGACCAGCACGACGTGCCCCTACCACGCTGGCCGCCCTGCCGGCGCCGGCGGGTTCGACAACCGCATCAGCTACATCTACGCGACCTTTCAAGCAGCTGACCCCGGAGGAGATGGCTGATCGGCGCAAGATGGGCCTTTGCTATAATTGTGACGAGCCTTATGTGCGTGGACATACGTGTGCACGCCTATTCTTCTTGGAGGCAGCCGATTATGTGGTGGAGGAACCGAACGACGACACCGCACCTGCGGACGCTCCTTTCGATCCCGAAAAACCCATGATCTCCCTGGCCACAATCACGGGCATACGGGTGGAGAAGACAATGCAGCTCCCTGTCCAGATCGGGACGCACTGGTTTACTGCTCTCCTCCTTTGGGCAGCACACATAACTTCATCGACGTTGCCGCGGCGCGCCGTGCCAGACTCCAGGTGGATGACCACCCCAGCACACACGTCGTCGTGGCCAACGGCGACCAGGTCGCTTGTCGGGGCCTCACCGTGCTGTGCCCCTCCAGATCGAGGACACGCACTTCGCGGTGGACTGCTTCGCCGTGCCTCTACCCCATTACGACATGGTTCTGGGGATCTCATGGCTGAGAACGCTAGGCCCCATCTTGTGGGACTTCGACGGCCTCCGTATGGCGTTTGTTCTCCAGGGCCGCCGTGTGTTGTGGACGGGCGTCGGCTCGCCCAACGCGACGCCTACCGCACAGCAGGCTCACGCCCGCCTCGCCAACACTATCTACATCGACAAGGGGGCTGAGCCGGCCCTCCTGGAGCGCCTGCTCGACTTATTCGCCGATCTTTTCACTGAACCGACAGGGCTGCCACCCGAACGCCCCTGTGATCATCGCATCCACCTAAAGCCGGGCACAGACCCGATCGCGGTGCGCCCCTATCGCTACCCACATCTCCAAAAGGATGAGTTGGAGCGACAATGCGACGCTATACTCCAACAGGGGGTCATTCGGGAGAGCACGTCCCCCTTTTCGGCGCCGGTCTTGTTGGTCCGCAAGCAGGACGCGTCCTGGCGTTTTTGCGTCGATTACAGGGCGCTCAACGCGGTGACGGTCAAAGACAAATTCCCGATCCCGGTCGTCGAAGAGTTGCTTGACGAACTGCACGGCGCCAACTTCTTCACTAAACTGGATCTCCGGTCGGGCTATCATCAGGTCCGCGTTCACGCTGGGGATATTGAAAAGACGGCCTTCAGGACGCACCATGGCCACTTCGAATTTCTGGTCATGCCCTTCGGCCTGTCAAATGCTCCTTCGACGTTCCAAGCACTTATGAACATCGTCCTCAAGCCGTTCTTGCGTCGTTGCGTCCTGGTGTTCTTTGATGACATACTGGTATACAGTGCCACGTGGACGGAGCACCTCCAACATCTCCGGGCCGTCTTCGACGTCCTTCGCCAGCACCAGCTGCATCTCAAGCGTTCTAAGTGCACCTTCGCCACCACTTCGGTCCATTATCTGGGCCATGTTATCTCCAAGGAAGGGGTGGCCATGGACGCCACCAAAGTTGCTGCAGTTCAGTCTTGGCCGCAGCCGCGCTCAGCACGCGGCCTCCGCAGGTTTCTCGGCCTCTCAGGATACTACCACCGCTTTATCAGGGACTATGGTACGATCGCGGCGCCCCTGGCCCAGCTCCTGCGCAAAGAGGGGTTTCGCTGGTCTAAAGAGGCAGACACGGCTTTCTCGGCGCTCAAGGGGGCTCTATGCTCGGCCCCGGTGGTCCAGTTGCCGGACTTCGCCGCGACATTCGTCGTGGACTGCAACGCATCAGGCTCCGGTTTCGGCGCTGTCCTACATCAAGAGGGGCGTCCCGTTGCGTTCTTCAGTCACCCCTTTGCAGCACGGCACCTCAAGACGGCGGCTTACGAGCGCGAGCTTATTGGGCTCGTCCAAGCCGTCCGCCATTGGCGACCATATTTGTGGGGACGCGCCTTCGTCGTCCGCATCGATCACTACGCCCTCAAGTTCATGCTGGACCAACGCCTGTCGACGATTCCTCAGCACCAATGGGTAAGCAAGTTGTTTGGATATGATTTCAGTGTGGAATATCGTCCAGGCAAAGGAAACGTGGTGGCCGACGCTCTGTCCCGACGGGATGGCGATGTCCCTCTGCTGGCGACTTTCCAGACGCGGGTCCCCTCCTGACGGCCTTGTCGACCCCGGCGTTTCCACTCTACGACGACATCCGCCACGAGCTGGACACGGAGGACGCGCTGCGCCAACACCGCGTGGCCGCGGGCACTAGGGTGCTCGGTCCAGCCTGGACAGTCCGTGATGGCCTCTCGCCCGAGCGTTCTTCCAGGAGATCGTTCGCCTTCATGGATTTCCAGAGTCCATTGTGAGTGACCGCGATCCGGTGTTCACGGGCCATGTGTGGCGTGACCTATTCCGCCATGCCGGTGTGAAGTTGCGAATGAGCACGGCGTTTCATCCTCAGACGGACGGACAATCGGAGGTGGTCAACAAGACGATCACTATGTATCTCCGCTGCATTACAGGAGATCGCCCTCGCGACTAGCTTGATTGGTTGCCCTGGGCGGAGTTTTGCTACAACACGGCGTACCACACTGCGCTCCAAGCCACGCCGTTCCAGGTCGTCTATGGGCGTGCTCCTCCGGCCCTGTTACCTTATACACCGGGGACAGCGCATACCGATGCGGTCGACAATCTGCTTGCTGACAGGGACGAGTTCTTGGAGGAGGTGCGCGCTCGCCTGCTCCAAGCTCAGGAATATGCGCGACGCTTTTACGACGCCAAGCACCGTGCACTGGAGTTTGCTGTCGGCGACTGGGTCTTGCTGCGCATGTTACATCGTCATACGCAGGCTTTGGTTCCGGGCGGGCGTGACAAACTCGGTCCCAAATACGCCGGTCCTTTTCAGGTGCTCGAGCGCGTGGGCGATGTCGCGTATCGTTTGCGTCTTCCCGAGGGAGCTCGGATCCACGACGTCTTTCATGTGGGCGTGCTGAAGCCGTTCCGCGGTCCGCCTCCTCTGAGTGACCTGGTGCTACCTCCTCTTCGTCACGGGAGGCCACTCCGGCAGCCTGATAGGGTGTTGCGCTCGGAGCTTCATCGGGGCGTTTGGCATGTTCTGGTGGCATGGGAGGGCATGCCCACATCTGAAGCTACGTGGGAGCCAGTTCCAGCATTTCGTGAAGCTCATCCATCGTTCCAGCTCGCGGACAAGCTGTTTCCCGAGGAGGGGAGAGATGTTATGGTGGGCAAGACATATGAGAGGCGCAAGGCTAGAGAGCAGGGCTGAGCAGCAGCGTCCAGCTTGGCCCATATGCTGGCCGCATAGTCTCAGTAACTAGTACGAGTCTAGGACTCTGGATTAGTTTAGGAAATCTTAGGAGTCTTAGAGTTTGTTTCTTATTCCATAATCCTAGTAAGAGTCAGTTTGTAATTTCCTATAAAAGGCTATCATATCAGATGAATAAAGATAGCCTGGGATTGTGTCAACTCGACACCCTTGGGCGCCCGGCGTTCCTCTCGAGAGCCCTAATCCCTGAACGCGATGGCTCCCCGCCGCCGCCAACGAACACGCTCCAATCCCCTCTACTCCCCACCCTACAATCTACGCAGCAAGGTTAGGAGACGTACCAGCTGAATAGTCTCATGTTCGTGGATCTGGGCGAAAACCATTTCTCAGGAATTATTCCTAAAACATTCTTCAACATTTCCACGCTTATACATTTCAGAGTGACCAATAATGAGCTGCATGGCATGCTTCCCTCAGACTTGGGGGTTCACCTACCGAATCTCAAGTACCCGCGCCTTGGCACCTACCGAATCTCGGGAAGGAGATATATTCTCAAGATATCTCCTTTAATAATTTCACCGGAAGTGTGCCTCCTGAGATTGCAAAGCTTTGCCCAGACTTCCTCTCCTTCGACACAAATCAGCTCACTGCGACAACTGTGCAAGAATGGAAGTTTGTAACGTTCCTGACAAACTGCACACGGCTTCGTATATTTGACGTCCAAGACAACATGCTAAGAGCCATGCTACCGAGCTCTGTTTCAAACCTATCAGCACAGCTCCAGATTCTTTACGTTGGATACAATGAGATTTCTGGAAAGATAAAGTAGACTAAGTTCTAAATCTAGCAATGATGCCAAAAATGCCAAACCTATCCCTTACACCACTTAAGCCAAGTTGTCATCCCCAGCATGATATAAGAGACGCGGTATTGAAATATACAATTGCTCTTCTAAATAAATAATTAATGGGATCTGCAAGCGCACAGATTAATACCGATGTAGCATTTTAACCGGGAAGTATTCCAGGTATCGTTATTTATATTTTTACCACTGGAAAGGGATTAGCAATCATCACTATTGATTACAGAATAGAATATGAGATTGAGCAACTATCATTGCATGTATAATTGAGAACATTATATCTAACTCTTCATACAGGGATAAGTGTCACATAAAAGATATATGAAATAATAATAGTGACAAGGATAACTAATCTGATCTAGCCACATAATAAATATGATAAGCACCTCAATTAGATACCCTAGAAAGTCATTAGCATGGTATTAGAACGAACTACAAGAATATTCCCTAAGTTATTCTTAACTATATAGTCTAGCATATCATAGTTAGTGCAAGCATACTTAGCAATCATTGCGAGACAAGACTACGCCCATGCATAGTGATATTAGCAAGGAATATGAGAAACATAGCAATCACTCTCCTGTAATAATGTTGCTCTGCCAGCCCAATACACGAGAGGGGGACTATATAAGAATCAATGAAGCTGTCACTATCACGAACTACCCCACGATCTGGCATATTGGGTACAATCGCAGATAAATACGGTATAAGCACCACGCCTACACAATATCTATCATTTACCCATGGATCCGATGGATAAACGCTATACGATCCTAAGCATGTATATAGATCGTATCTAACTAAGCCAAGTACATAAATATGATAAACTAAGAACAATATAATCTTGAATATAAGCAAGTAGAGCAAAGTCATAAGCAATATATTGAAGTAGAACAAAGTCATATTCATAATATTGAAGAACAAAGATAATTAGAAAGCAATTAGAAGCACAATTAGAAGATTACCAAGAATCCTCCTGATCCGGAAACCAATCGAAGATTGACTCCTTCTAGTTCCAATCCTATGTAGCTATGCTAATCTAGATATCTAATTGATGTGGTGGCTCTAATCTTGATCAGAGGCTTCTTCTCCCTTGATGGAACAATGAATTAGGGTTGAGAGGCTCTCTCCTCTAGGAGCCAGGGGGTCTGGTTTTATAGTCCCTTCAAGTGAATATGGGCCCTTGGATCAAACCGACATAGATTGTATGGTTTAGATTCATCCTTTAGGTCGGTGGAGACTTCCCGCAAAGCAGAGTCCTGATTGGACTTAGGGGCAGGGCGGGCGCCCTGTTGGACAGGGCGGGCGCCCTGTCTCTGGCCCCGATTCGCCTCCGCTTCGGTCTCGTGGCTTCTGGAGTCTTCTAGATGTAAGATAATTGCGCAGCACGTTAATATCTTTACGTAATCCTGACATGTGGGCCTTTCTTCCATATTTCCTGATAACCCCCTGCAGAAATAGACAAACACCAAAACTCGTAGAATTCTGTCAGATAAAACCCTAAGTCTAGATCTTTATTTCATTTGGATCCTTTTCTTTATTTATTTGATAATTAAATTTGATACTTAAGGACCGTCAACAAACTCCCCCAAGCTTACCTCTTGCTCGTCCCTGAGTAAGGATAGACTTAGCTATGGATCATAAGTTGTTGCAATATTTTTTTAAAAAATTGGCGGTACACATGCTTTTAAATAAGATCTCATCTCTGAGTTAGAGTAAACTGTCAAGACTTAAAACTTACTTACTTTACCTCCACCATGGGACTTGTAACTGTCACTTCTATCTTGAGTGGTTAAAAGATAGAACAGTCTAGCCAAGTGCCATGTCTCTTATTCTTGATCAGCTATAGCTCTGGGATTTTTGCAGATTTTCAAATAAAACTCAGAGATTCCTTGTATGATTCTCTCAGGTCTCTCTTTTGTGGTATTTATGGATCCTTACCAAGGCATTGATGGTATATGCCTTCTCTCCAGATATGTGGTATTTGTGGTATGAGGCATAGTGATATTGCCTTCTCTCTCATCCTACTCAGGCTTTAATATCTGGAGCTCATAGGTGGGAGATAAAGTATACATACTTACAAGACATTTATTGCATAGTCAAACCATGGATCCAAAGTAACAAGTCAATAAGTTTAATCAAGATGTGCATGTGTGGCGAATGAATGGTGTATGGTGATGATGGTGATAACAATGGTGAAAACAATGGTGGTGGAAGTCTAATTCTACTTTTGCTCTTTAAGGGGATACATACCTTCCTTGCTTTTGAAACTTTATGAGGAGAATGAGATGCTCTTCTTTTTTCTTTTCTCTCAGGTGGGTATCTTGCACCCCTAATTCTACTGTCGGACACTTGTCCATTTTTACCTCTCGTCTCACTCTTTTTTTTTCCTTTCGAGGTTCCGAGCACTTGCTCCTTTTTATTTCCTCGTATTATTTCTCCCTCTTTTTTTTCTCTGTTTTTTTTAGAGCATTCATCTCTTGAGATAATATAGCAAGTGGTAGTAACAAGATAACTTGAGCATTTACTTCACAAGGGGAAACAGAAATATTTTTGGTTATTCTCTCCCGGATTAGGAGTAGAATATTTTCAGGTGGTTCTGGAGATGGAATGGATGGATATATGTGGATGGTACTTCCGAAGTAGAAGTAGCATATATGAGTGAACGTGCAAGTGAAATCTTGATTTAACCACATGACAAGCTCCTAAGGGTCTACACAGCTTGACCACACTCAATGCTCATAAGCAGTAAATAATAAATGTGTGGCTCAAAGTCTAGCAAGCATGTATATATGGTTGTGGTAGGAATTTTAAGCTCTCATCATACAGGAAATCATGCAACATTTTAAAGATTTTCAAAGATAAAATTCTCCAGAATTCTAGCATCTCTAGGAACAGATAAACAGCAGCTCAGCCTTTCCATATCGTATCCGTTAACAACTTAGACTTCAGATCAAGTTTTCATCCCACAAGTTTAGGTCTAGAGCAAGCTTTAAATTATAATAGTTATATCTAAACTTGAGAGAGAACTTAAAATGTGCAAATTAGGCAGAGCAACTTTTCATCATATCCATGCTTAAGTTTTATTTAGATACAGATTAGCATAGCCACTTTATTTATTTATTAAACACACTAAGCAAAAGATATATATATATAAGCTTAAAATCTTTATTTGGTTTTCCCATAGTTTATGTGTATTTTAATATTCTAAAATAATATAAGTATAAAGATAGATAGAAATACTTATCGTGATAAATGAGGGTGCTTTCCCCAAGCTGAATTTTGACGTAATTTCTCTTGATGTAGCTAGCAGGTGGCAGAGGTGTATTTGAAAGTCAGCAGCATTCTGACAGCGATTAGAATGTCCTCCTTCTGCTAGTCTTCTTGAATTCTGTGGAGCTCAAATAGACAACAAAGCTTGTGGAACTAATTAAGTGTTAGCATAAATATATAGCCTTCATTATCTTGAGACTCCTTAATAATTATTACTCCCTGTTTTTATATTTTTATTTTATAAAGCAGAAAAATATTTATTTTATTTTTATGCCACCACAGTGAATGTACTTATGATTTTTATACCACTTGTCTACTCACATGGGGCTTACTGTTTTTCACATTTTTATTTTCTTTTATTTTTAAGATAGTATGAATATGATTAACTAAGTAAACTATTTAAAATAATTGAAAGGGAAAGGGTAACTACCAAGTTTACCTCTTGGCAAGGCGTTCGGTGTTTTTAAGTCCTTCGAACGGGACTCTCCAATTTCTTAATCGTCCTGATGTTCGTTTGGTGGCGTAGTCGGTACTTCCGGCAGCGCCTCCTCTTCTTGTATAGTTATCTTCATTTTCCACACCTGACTCGGTGCTTCAATCTCCTCTGGATAATTCTGTTTAAACTCTACGTCTTCTGACCTTACAACTTCTCCTTCATAGTCTGCCCATCCGTCCTTGATGATCTGCCTCCTCTGGTTGCGGTTGCGTCTCTTTCTGACCTGCTTAGATTCTTCAACAATATAGTTAGGGTCAGTAAAGTAACGGCGTACCTTCTCTGAGGGGAAGTGCATATGGACTTCTCCGGTTCCAATGTAGATAATGGCTTTAACGGTGCTGAGGAACGGTCTTCTAAGGATGATGGGTGGATCATACTCGTCTTCTCCCATGTCAACAACTTGAAAGTCTGTGTAGACAAAGTGATCGTCTATTTTGACTGGGACATCAGATACTATTCCTTGAACTTCTCGAAATGTCTGATCTTCCATCTGGAGCTGAATGTATGTTGGTCTTAGTGGCATGGTCCCGAACAAGAGCCGATAGGTGACTGCGGCCATTATGTTGACGCCTGATCCGGTGTCGCAAATCGTCTTGTAGAAGTTGTATCCATTTATGGAGCAGTAAATGCTTGGCATTCCTGGGTCGTCCTTCTTGGTCAAAAACGGTGACTTCAGTTGGTGATCTTGGCCTCCATGGACTACAGTGACCATCTTAGCTGACTCGGTCCACACTTGCTTGTTCCTGTTCCTCCTGTTGGTCCTCTTCCTTGATTCACGTCTGGATTGATTTGGAATTTGTGTAGTCTTGTTCTTGAAGAAAAATATCTCCTTCCCTTTGACGTAGAAACTGATCTTGGCAGCACTGGCGTAGATGATAGCTCCCGTGGTGTTCAAGAATGGCCTCCCTAAGATGATAGGTGCTCTCTCATCATTTCCGGTCTCTACCACTACGAAGTCTGCTGGGGCATACAAGGTACCAACTCGGACACAAAGGTTCCTCACTATTCCTTTTGGAAAAGTTATCATCTGATCTGCAAACTGCAAACACATGGTTGTCTCTAATAAAGGATATGTAAAGAATTTTTCATAGAGTACCCTGGGTATAATGTTGACACTGGAGCCAAAGTCACAGAGTGCTTCTGGGACATCCACCATGCCGATAGAGATCGGGATGACGGGGCGTCCTGGATCGCCTCTCTTGACCGGCAGACGGTCAGTAGAAGATTCATTGACGGGGTTACTCCAATTACCTGCATCAAACACGTCTACAAGATTTGCAGATTCTAATCCTTCCGGTTGTGATGGTATACCGGGGTTAGTAGTAGGAACAGCAGCAGCTATTTGATTTAACTGAGATTCAATCATTTTATTAAAGCTAATTTGATTCTTGATGGCAGTAGAGAAATTATCCATTCTATTATTTATATTTTCTAGCATTTTATCATTAGATGCCAATTTCTTAGATAGATTATCCATTAGCTTTCCTTGATTAGACATTAACTCTCTCAAAGGTGGAAAATTATTATTGTTGTTGTAAGAATTGTTACCTTGATAATTACCTGAGTAGTTAGGCCTCTGTTGATTCCAACCTTGATTTTGTTGAGGACGGATGTAGTAGTTGTTGTTGTTGTTGATGTAGTTCACATCCTCAAGTATCTCAGGGCAGTGGTTGCCTGAGTGTCCAGTGTCTCCACACTCCTCACAAGTCATGTGAGAATCGTAGATGTGCATAACTTCTTTCTTGTCTCCAGCTCTATCATCGAGCTTCTTCATGAGCAGGTCTAGCTTTGCAGACAGCATGTCTACCTCCTTCAGCTGATGCATACCTCCACCTCTTTTGCGTGTCTGGGTCCTCTCTTCATTCCAGCTTTGATTGGACGCCATCTTCTCCACAAGAGCTGTGGCTTGTGGTATAGTAAGTGATAAGAATGCTCCTCCAGCTGCAGCATCCATAGTCTCTCGGGCACTGTTGCTGAGCCCATGATAGAATGTCTGCATCAATAGCCAACTCTCCATTCCATGATGGGGACATTCTAGGATGTAGTCTTGAAAGCGCTCCCATGCTTCTGGAACAGATTCATCATTTTGTTGCTGAAAACTTGTAATCTTCCCACGGAGAGCATTGGTCTTGCCCATGGGAAAGAACTTAGCCAGGAAGTTTGTTGAGCAGAGTGCCCACGTAGTATTCTTCTCCTTTGTAGCGTAGAACCACTGCTTCGCTCTTCCTAACAGTGAGAAAGGAAAGAGACGAAGTAGTATAGCGTCTTTGGAAACTCCTGCTATGGTGAATGTGTTGCAAATCTCCAGGAAGTGTTGTAAATGAGCACTAGCATCTTCGTGTGCCTTCCCACAGAACTGGTTGGATTGCACCATGTTGATAAGTCCAGGCTTGAGCTCAAAGTTGCCATCGATCTCTGCAGCAGGTCCAGTGCGGATGTTGTCCGTAGTGGGAGCTGAGAACTCGCGGATTGATTTGTTCGCCATGACTTCGAACTCTGAAGACAAGTTCCGGTGATCTTCTTGATTGGATGAAGCTTCTTCATGAAGTGTTGATGATTTCTTTAGCTTGGCTCTCGTCTTCTTGAATAATGCTTCGGGGTTGTCAACAAAATTCCCTGGAAGATGTCTTCTATTCATACATTCCCCTGCATAAGATAAAATAGAAAAATATCGGGGTAAAACTGTATGAGAGAATAGATAAGCTCAATCATATTAGTGATGTGAATGATAACTCAAAATCTTTTATTCCATTCCTGATTGGTAATCAACCTTCCCCGGCAACGGCGCCAAAAATGCTTGTTGGGTATTCTTAACATCATTACTAAAAGTAGACTAAGTTCTAAATCTAGCAATGATGCCAAAAATGTCAAACCTATCCCTTACACCACTTAAGCCAAGTTGTCATCCCCAGCATGATATAAGAGACGCGGTATTGAAATATGCAATTGCTCTTCTAAATAAATAATTAATGGGATCTGCAAGCGCACAGATTAATACCGATGTAGCATTTTAACCGGGAAGTATTCCAGGTATCGTTATTTATATTTTTACCACTGGGAAGAGATTAGCAATCATCACTATTGATTACAGAATAGAATATGAGATTGAGCAACTATCATTGCATGTATAATTGAGAACATTATATCTAACTCTTCATACAGGGATAAGTGTCACATAAAAGATATATGAAATAATAATAGTGACAAGGATAACTAATCTGATCTAGCCACATAATAAATATGATAAGCACCTCAATTAGATACCCTAGAAAGTCATTAGCATGGTATTAGAACGAACTACAAGAATATTCCCTAAGTTATTCTTAACTATATAGTCTAGCATATCATAGTTAGTGCAAGCATACTTAGCAATCATTGCGAGACAAGACTACGCCCATGCATAGTGATATTAGCAAGGAATATGAGAAACATAGCAATCACTCCCCTGTAATAATGTTGCTCTGCCAGCCCAATACACGAGAGGGGGACTATATAAGAATCAATGAAGCTGTCACTATCACGAACTACCCCACGATCTGGCATATTGGGTACAATCGCAGATAAATACGGTATAAGCACCACGCCTACACAATATCTATCATTTACCCATGGATCCGATGGATAAACGCTATACGATCCTAAGCATGTATATAGATCGTATCTAACTAAGCCAAGTACATAACTATGATAAACTAAGAACAATAAAATCTTGAATATAAGCAAGTAGAGCAAAGTCATAAGCAATATATTGAAGTAGAACAAAGTCATATTCATAATATTGAAGAACAAAGATAATTAGAAAGCAATTAGAAGCACAATTAGAAGATTACCAAGAATCCTCCTGACACATCCGGAAACCAATCGAAGATTGACTCCTTCTAGTTCTAATCCTATGTAGCTATGCTAATCTAGATATCTAATTGATGTGGTGACTCTAATCTTGATCAGAGGCTTCTTCTCCCTTGATGGAACAATGAATTAGGGTTGAGAGGCTCTCTCCTCCAGGGGCCAGGGGGTCTGGTTTTATAGTCCCTTCAAGTGAATATGGGCCCTTGGATCAAACCGACATAGATTGTATGGTTTAGATTCATCCTTTAGGTCGGTGGAGACTTCCCGCAAAGCAGAGTCCTGATTGGACTTAGGGGCAGGGCGGGCGCCCAGTTGGACAGGGCGGGCGCCCTGTCTCTGGCCCCGATTCGCCTCCGCTTCGGTCTCGTGGCTTCTGGAGTCTTCTAGATGTAAGATAATTGCGCAGCACGTTAATATCTTTACGTAATCCTGACATGTGGGCCTTTCTTCCATATTTCCTGATAACCCCCTGTAGAAATAGACAAACACCAAAACTCGTGGAATTCTGTCAGATAAAACCCTAAGTCTAGATCTTTATTTCATTTGGATCCTTTTCTTTATTTATTTGATAATTAAATTTGATACTTAAGACCGTCAACAATACCATCTGGCATCAGCAACCTTGTTGGGTTAACTCAGCTGCAGTTATCGAACAACCGATTTACTGGGCTTGTGCCTGGCAGCATTGGAATGCTAACTTCGCTGCAAGCATTGGGGTTCCAAGGTAACCAGTTGACAGGGTTATTGCCTTCCTCCCTTGGGAACTTGACACAGCTACTAAAACTTTACACAGAGAATAACTTGTTTGAGGGCCATATTCCTACAAGCCTAGGAAGCCTCCAGGACATAACTATGGCTACATTCAATAACAATAAGTTCACAGGTCCACTGCCAATACATCTCTTCAACTTATCGTCCCTGTCAGTTCTTCTGAATTTGGCATACAATAACTTCGTTGGCCCTCTTCCACCTGAAGTTGGAAGTCTGACGAAGCTTGCATATTTGTACATTGCTGGGAACAATTTAGTTGGTTCACTACCAGATGCTATCAGCAATTGCCAGAGCTTGATAGACCTTCGGTTGGACACTAACTCCTTCAACAGTAGCATCCCTGCATCTATCAGCAAAATGAAAGGTTTGGCAATCTTAACTCTGGATAATAACGCACTTTCAGGTGTGATTCCACAAGAATTAGGTCTCATGGATGGGTTGAAAGAATTCTATCTTTCACACAACAACTTGTCTGGGAGTATAACAGAAAGCTTTGAAAACATGACATTGTTGGACAAACTAGACCTCTCCTTCAACCATCTGGATGGTAAAGTTCCATTGCATGGAGTGTTTAGTAATGTGACTAGGTTTCTGTTTGATGGCAATCTTGCGCTCTGTGGTGGTATCCCAGAATTACACTTGCCTCCATGTCTGCAAAATTCTATGGAGCACAGAAAAAGAAAACTTGTACCCATCTTGAAAGTAATAGTACCAATTGCTGGCATCCTTTTTTGTTTCAGTTTGGTACTTATTTTCATCTCATTAAAGAAGAAACAAAAAGCTCAGTCTACATCATTGGCAGAGTTCTGTATGATGGATGAGAGATATCCTAGAGTTTCTTATGATGAATTGCTCCAAGGAACAAATGGTTTCAATCCTAACAATCTGATTGGCAAAGGAAGGTATGGATCAGTGTATAAGTGCAGCTTGCCACTCAAAAATATGATTACTACAGTTGCTGTGAAGGTTTTTGATCTTCAACAATCTGGCTCTTCCAAAAGCTTCATATCTGAGTGTGAGGCGCTTAATAAGATCCGTCATCGTAACTTGATCAGCATCATAACTTGCTGCTCCAGTTGTGACTCGACCCAAAATGACTTCAAAGCACTTGTGTTTGAGTTTATGCCAAATGGAAGTTTACATAGATGGTTACATCTAGATGAGCATACATCACAGCAATGGCATGGTCTGACATTGACACAAAGACTGAATATTGCTGTTGATGTTGCTGATGCCCTAGAGTATTTGCACAACAGCTGTGAACCACCAATAGTTCACTGTGACTTGAAGCCAAGCAATATTCTTCTTGATCAGGACTTGGTTGCTCATGTTGGGGATTTTGGCCTTGCAAAAATTCTTCCTAATCCAGCAAGTGAGCAGCAGGTTGACTCAAATAGCACTATGGGTATAAGAGGAACAATTGGATATGTCGCTCCAGGTAAATCAAAGTTTCATCCTTAAGTTTGTGTGTTATATCACTATTGTTGCATATGCAATATAGAATTAGGGAATCACTATTGTTTCTCCATACAAATGTAGAATATGGAGAAGGTGGTCAAATATCTACATGTGGTGATGTCTATAGCTTTGGAATTGTCCTCCTCGAGTTGTTTACAGGCTTGACACCTACTGAAGACATGTTCAGAGATGGGTTAACCTTGCAAAAGCATGCTGAGAATGTGTTTCCAGGAATGCTAATGAATATTATTGATCCCATCCTAGTCTCTGATGAAGAAGGTCATGCATGTACTTCACAGGGTGTTAAAAATGCAATGGGAGATATCAACAAGGTCATGTTATCTATCACAAAACTTGCGCTATCATGTAGCAAACATGCACCAACAGAAAGAATCAACATGAGGGATGCAGCAGCTGAGATGCACAGGATAAGGGACACCATTGTATACGACAACTAAAAAAAGTTACTATGCAGTGATATACATTAGGCTCGGCAGTGGTTTGCATGTAAATCCTAATGGGAAAACTGGATCTGTATCAATAAAATATCGTAAGTTCAGAAAAATAGCATCAAAGGATTTAGGTTTAGAAAAAGAGCATCCAAAGGTTGCTGTGTTACATATTTCTACCATGTCACTGAAGTGCACCATGGTCCATGGATGAGATGCCTGCGGTGTTGTGCCGGGGAGGCACACCGCTGGGAGGTCTGCCACCGGCTGGCACCAGGTGCGTGCGTGTCTTCTTCTCCCCTTCTGTTGGTGCTTGTGTTGGGCTGGGTCCACGTGGGTTTGGGCGGAGTTCACAACTCCAGGAATTTTTTTACTTGTTATCTCAGCTGTAACAGTGACTTCACAGACAGGGTAGAAATCTGTATCAGAGCATCCTTTGGATGCTACTACATTTTTCTAAACCTGAATCTTCCAATGCTATTTTTTTAAACTTAGGGGGTGTTTGGTTTTGGGTATTAAAGTTTAACAGGTACTGTAGCAGTTTCGTCTTATTTGACAATTAGTATCCAATCATGGACTAATTAGACTTAAAAGATTTGTCTGTCAAATTACTCTCCAGCTGTGTTTTTAGTTTCGTAAATAGTCTATATTTAGTACTCCATGCATGTGCCCAAACATTCAATGTGATAGACGCTAAACTTTAACAGGGCAAACCAAACAGGGCCTTAAAATCTTATAATGGCACAGATCCACTTTTCCGAATCCGAATCTTGTTGGCTTGGTGATTTTATGAATATATGCAGGGAAAATATTGTGGCGCCGATGCCATTTTTATGCAATATAAGACGAGTGTTTATTCAGTGAGAGCAATACTCACTGAACTGCAACGCCACTTCAAGAGGAGGAGGCGTGACACCACCACCACCACCTCACCTTTTGGTTCCTTGTATTTGTTGCTCTTCCTCAACTATTCGACAACCTTATGTTTCCAACCCATTAGTTGATTGAAGATCTCATAATTCTGGTGTAATCAAGTTCTCAGGTACTGAAATTGAGACACCAGATTCAGAAGAAAATTTGACTGCCTGAAGAAACAGCGAAATAACGGGACTCAGCACTGAACATTGGGAAGTAGCACACATCATCTAGCCCAACTCTAGCACTCTAAGAACAAATCTAACAGATATGCTATCAATGTTATCTAGGCTATTTTTACATTTTGCTATCTGATTTGCTAAAATAGCAAGTTGCTATTTCTAAACTTTCGCTTGTCATATATAGCATGTCGTCCTCACTAGGTATCTTATGCTTTGAGTGCACAATGACTAAATCTAGTTTAATGCCGTCAGATTACAAGGGCAGAAGAGTGGCTTACTCGCGCAGGCGCGGCGAAGCTGAAGCGGCTATGGAGGTCATGTGGCCAACGGACTGCGGTGGACCGGCATCTGCTTCGGCAGCGCGGCGCCGCGCGCACGGATGCGGAGTGGAGGTGGAGCCGCACCGCGCCAGCAAGCGGTGCGGACTGCTACCGCGGGGGCGGCGGAGGGACAGATGTGCCTGGGCGGCTGGGCGCAGGCGCGTAGGAGTTTGGCGTGGCGGCGACGACTACGAGCGAGCAAGAGGACGGCCGTGGAGTTTGGGGGCCGTCGGATGAGAATCCAAAATTAGCCGTTGACGTTCCTTCCTAGAAATTTGCTCGCCTCGCCTTGCTCGGCAAGGACACCAATTTGGCAGGTTCACAAGCTCCCTCCTTAGGCCTAGTTCACCCTAAAAATCAAAAAATTTTCAAGATTCTCCATCACATCAAATCTTACGGCAAACGCATAGAGCATTAAATATAGACGAAAACAAAAAGTAATTACACAGTTTGTTTATAAATCATGAGATGAATCTTTTGAGCCTAGTTAGTCTATAATTGGATAATAATTATCAAATAAAACCAAAAGTGCTACAGTACTAAAAACTAAAAAGTTTTTGGAACGAAACAAGACCTAAAGGCTCCTTTGGATCACACAATTTTCAATGAAAATTTGGAGGAATACTACTGACAAAGGAAAGTTCCTATTCAGATCCTGTTTGGAACTTAGTAACCGAAAACACAGGAATAGAAAAAAAAACATAGAAATAGGATGAGTGTGTAATGGTAAAACTGAGGAAAAGAAAATGCAGAAAAAGATACATTGAAGTGTTTGAAATGCAGGAATTGGTAAGACAAAAACAAAAACATGCTAAAAGGATAATGGATTATTAGCTCATAATAATTCATTAATTAGCCATTTCTATTTCTCGTTTACACCACTTCCATGTGGGACCATTGGTCGTACTCAACCCCTCACGATTCCTCCGGCAGGCTGTACCAAAGAATGTATAGCCATTGCTCTCCTCGTTATCTCCTATCTAGGCCATGTTTAGTTAAAAAAATTCCAGATTATCCGTCACATCGAATCTTACGGCACATGCATGGAGCACTAAATATAGATTAGAAAAAATAACTAATTGTATGATAGACACTGTAGCATTTTCGTTTGTATTTAACAAATATTGTCCAATCATTGATTAATTAAGCTCAAAAGATTCGTCTCGCAAATTACAGACAAACTGAGCAATTAGTTATTATTTTTATCTATATTTAATGCTCTATGCACGCGTCACAAGATTTGACGTGACGGAAAATCTGAATTTTTTTTACAAAATTTTTTGGAACAGAATTTGTTCAGTTCCCAAAATTTTAGATTTTTGGACACTATAGCACTTTCGGTTTTATTTGACAAATATTATCCAATCATGGACTAATTAAGTTTAAAAGATTTGTCTCGCGATTTATAGGTAAATTGTGCAATTAGTTTTGGTTTTCATTTATATTTAATGCTCCATACATATGCCGCAAGATTCGATATGATGGAAAATCTTGAAATTTTTTAGAAATTAAACAAGGCCTTAAAAAGGGCCTAGGCATGGCGATGAGTATGACTGGATCCAGTCTGCTGCTTCTTCCTGTGCCTCCGTTCTCTCTCTCTTTCATACGTGCCTCTTCAGCAAAAAAAATCGATGGAGAGTGGATGTTTAGATTCCTGCATTTTGTGAGGCAAGATCAACAAAGGGCCCCTTGGTTGTTGTCAACCGAAACCTTGCCATCTCAAGTGAACCGATTTGGCTAGCTCATCTCAACAAGGAAAATATTTGCCAACACAAACCCCGAGGTAAGCTAGCTGAGAATCCAAAACATCTTGCTCGTTCTGACTTATACCTTGGCAAGGTAACATAATGTCATACAAAGTTTTCAAATATCCCCAAACGTTTCCTAGCAGGCCGATGAGTGTGAAGACTTAGCATATTTAGTTGGGGTAATTTAAAAAAAGGAATATGAGTTTATACTTTAGAGGTAAGAGTTTAGAAATGTTTCATTTGTTTTGGGGATTGACAGTTTTTTATTCATGGGAATAAGACGTTTGATGTGAATTTAAAAGGTCAACTCCCTCAATTTTCCTTGGGAGAAGTGCGAACTGAGTGAAAATTGTGCTTTTAAGAAAAGATAATGTCACACCCATATTTTAAGAACAAAATAGGATGCATAAAAGACTCATATGCGCCCCAGGAATAGTCGCACACATAAGTAGACAAATCTCAAATGTACCATTGCAGTGTTTATTACATAGCGAAACATAATAAATCACATAGTCTCTTACAAAAATGATAGCATAGAGTAAACAACGCTCTCGACGGAAGCTCCACACAGGGACACTGTTGACTGGTTGACTCCAAACCTAGTACTCATAACGGTAGTCCTCATTCCAGTCATCTTCATTATCATATCCTGAGGTGTTGGGAAATTGCAAGAGTGAGCACATATCGTACTCAACAAGTATAACCAGGGGTTCATGAGGCTCAAATAGCTGACACTGGTTTGACTGCATTTAGCTTTTAATGGTGGATAGCATATTCATAGTTAAATAACAATTGTCAAGGTAGCATATATAATCCATTTATCCCATGATCAAGTGTAAGCATAATTAATCTCATAGCATAAACGATAATCAAATGAACATAACAACTTAACAAGCTCATCGTCGGCGCAGCAAGAACCCCCAAGGCCGCTCATAACCGTGAGCACGGCTAGTATACCAGTTTTACACTCTGCAGAGGTTGTACATCTTTACCCATGAGTCATGATTTACCCTTTCGCCCGAGGTAGCTAGTCTCTTAACCCCCTTCCTAGGGAGGTCGGCAGGGATCACTATGAAGCCTTTCAAAAGTTCGTCTAACATGTTAGGGCCGCAAGGTTTCCTTTGCGAGCAGATATAGATACCCCCCCTTCCGAATGGCACAATGACGCGCAGCCTATACACATAGGGACAGGGGCTCGCACTATACCCGTGTCGGTTCAGCCCCTCCGCCCTTTCGGGTAACCTCTAACAAGCTAGAAAAGTTCTTCATACTGAGCTAAAGCCAGAGCCATTATAGCCCTCATGGTTGCACTGTTGTCCCGGTGATCACTTACAGACAAGATCTCATATCGTTATTTGTCATTCTTTTATGTTCATTGCATAGCTATTAATCATCTTACAAGATCATGGATTATATCAAGCACTAGCACATCTACACCAAATGCATATCAAGTAGGTAACAAGGAATCCATGTAACAATCATCTATGATTTTGCTAAGGTCGACAAGGTGATAGCATGCATATGATATATATGTGTAATTATAAGTGAATAGGTAACAAGGATAATCCCAAGTTATACTTGCCTTGACCAAAGCTCTCCTGAGCCCGCTGGTCTTCAAAAGCTTGGTCTTGGTCACCAACGTACGGCTCACCGTCTAATTCCAATCATCAATCAACAACACGCAATCCAATGGAGACAATCATACACAAAGCAAACAAGGTATAATTAGAACATTACACCAAACAGTGGTTAAGCAAATATAAAAGTTTATCAAAATATTCTACGCAGCGCTACGATCACACAAACGTAAAGTTCACAAAAATCGGAATTAAAACGTGAAAGATATGAATTTTCTAAGATTTCCTATAGAGAAATAATTAATTAAATAGTACCAGAAAATTAAAAAGTTTCAAAACAGTAAACTAATATTTCTAACATGTAGAGATCGTAAATACGAATCCAACGGAATTTGAATGAACAAAAACGGAGTTATAATGAATATTTTATGAGCAAAACAAAATCAGTGGCAATCTTGTAAATAGGCAGAAAGCGCATTTTGCTCGAACCGGCCAGGTTTACGTTTTCCAAATTGGAAAACGGGTTTCTGCACAGGGCGCCAGGGACCGCGGGTTAAATATAAAATCTGTCAGGGTCTCTTAAACAAAATGGCAGCGAAGAGGTAAGTTCTAATCTCGGCCGTAGATGATTGATCGGACGGCCCTTGTTCCACCAGGGGGGCCTGGCGGCAGTCCGGCCATCAGGCACGGTGGCTCCATTGCCGGCCGGAACAAGCTCGCCGGCGACGACAGGCTTCTCGATTCCGAGCACCGTTTCGCGAAAGGAAAACACCAGGACGCGGAGAAGCTTCACGCGAACTCACCCAGGGGCTCCGTTCGGCCAGAGAAGGAGTAGGGAGCCCGGCTCGCGACGGCGCAACACGGCGGGATCTCTGTTAGGCGGCTGCAGCGGCTAGGGCTGTTTTACTTCGCGTGGATGGGAAAAACAGGCGCGGGCGAGTCCTTGGGTCCTTTATAGGGGTTTGAATCCACGAATAAGGCAAAGAAATCGCGGATTTTCGGGTCGGATTCGGAGAGGAAACTTCCCAGCTCGCGTCTCTGCGGGAAAGAAGAAGGAAAGGGGATTGGGACGCTGACGTGCGGGGGCGGAATGTCAGCAGGGACAGGAGCGGGCCCGACTGTCAGCCAACAGGAGGAGAGGAGGAGGGGATGCGGCGCGCGCGGCCTGTTCGGCTTGGGCCGCAGCTTGGGCCGGCTAGGTGGGCTGTGGAGGGAAAAAAAATGGAAAACCAGGGGGTGGGAGTCTGGGCCTCGGCCGGTTGTGTCCAGGCCGAGAGCAGGTGGCTCTCTTTCTCCTTTTTTTTTATTTCATTTTCCAAAAGAGTTTTGAGCAAAACAAATAAAGATATAACAGAAACAGCAAATCACAAAAAAAAAATACTATGCTCCAGCATGAATGCAAAACATGTTTCTAAACTTATGATAAATTTTATTTTTCCGAAAATTTATTTAAGTGCTAAGTTTAAATGCTCACCAAAAATACATAATTAACTCCAATTAAAATCCTATTAATTGAAATTCGAATTTTGGGTGTTACAGATAAATACATCGTCATCGTCTATCATATAATATCCTATAATTTTCTAGTTAACATCTCCCAACCCAAAAACCATGGGATATGAATTCCCTCTCTTATTTCTGAACCAAACATATATAGAATTAAGACTAAAACTCAAATTTCCACCTTATTAGTTTTCTCCACCAGCTCCCACCACCAAATTTCATGTCTCTTCCCGTATAGTTGCCAAACACAAAGTCCTAATGCACAACTAAACGAGTCATTTTCTCTTGAGAAAATGGTTTATTGGACTACCTATGCTACATAGTAATGCATTCACTTTGGTTAGCCTAATCCAAAAAAGCCTAACAAATGACACTTCATAGGGAAGTGCCTTAGTAGCAAAGGAGCAAGCGAGACCATATAAGATCTTATATTATTCTTGTTATTGTTCCATATAAACGTTTGATAGTTTTTTCCTATTTGCAACGTACGGGCATGTTTGCTAGTAATATATCACTTAATATACCACATGTAGGAAAAAACTTGTTTGACCAAATGAATATCATAGCATACGTGGCATCTGACTCACATAACATGGATTAAACTTCTCCTATGTATTGTATACACCACGTGATACCAAAAGTTGACATGATACCTGTTTTAAAACATATAAAGCCTGTGTGCACATTTTGAATTAGAACATGAGGCCTAGACCAGCCTACATGATTGAAATGCAGCCAAAAGGAGGGCTATGGTGGCAGCTGCCCTAGCCAAGCATAGCAAGGGTGAAAGCCCAAGTTTGTTTTTGGTAATTAATGACACCAAGTTGCTAATGCCTTTGGTTTAAGTGTTTTGAGTTAGGCATAGCAACACTTATGATGAAGGAGAAATGTGACAGAGTGGTGGACACGCGTGATCACAAAAGAGATGAAGCATGAAGTGGAGATCATGGTGACGGACAAGGAATAAAGTGATCAAGGCAAAGGTATAAACATATGGTTTTACTTTTGCGGGTCTAAGATGAGTAGAGAAGTGATTGATCAGATTTAGTATAGAAAGCCAACTATTATGGGGGAAATCACGGTCATCTCTTGAATCAAGTGCTACTAGGTCTACATTTTGAGCATATGCATTAGGATCTAGTAATAAAGTGCTAACCTAACTCCTTTGAGAAAATATTTTTAAAATGCTAACACACATGCACAACGGTGGTGGACACTTGGTGGTGTTGGCACATTTACAAAGGAGGTGAAGTTTGAGGGGTAGAGGAGTTTGGGTTCCTCTCTCCCTCCCGCCAAGCTTGCGAGGCGGGATTCAGCGCTTTTGAAAAAATGAAATGCATATTTTCCATTGCATCCAAGGAAGTTTCTGAAAAGTCGCATGAGTGTTTCACACTGAGAAACACTCTCGGACGCTGGGTCAGACAACATCAGACACTGAGCCTATGTCCGATGAGTACACCGTAGAGAGGTGCAAATTCAATCGCACATCGGAGCATCCGACGCTCTCACTGTAGCAGTAGAGTGTCATCTGTGAATGCATCGGACGCTGTGGGCACGTCTGATGTCCCTTTATCAGACATGTCCGACGGCCCTGTGAGTTTGCAGACCTCCTTGAGTTGCGTCCGATGCATGGTTGCCATGTTTATTGCATAGCATCTACGCGTCTGACGCTAGGAGCTTCCGAATCTTTAACTTTCTAGTGACCGTTGGCGATTAACGGTCCACGTTCAAAGAGGGACACGTGGTAGCGATTGAGCATGCAAGGCAGGCGAGCGTTGAATGCTCTATCGCATCTGATGCCCCCGTAGAAAGCCCAAATGACTAGCTGTCAGGCTAACCTCTTTAAATAGAAGGTGGCCAACCTTAGGGGCTTAGCTCTTGCACTTTTTAATACTTGAGATATACTTTGAGCTAGAGAACACTCCCTCCACTCATCTTCTTGCTTGATTGCTAATCCTAGTGAGATTGAGTGAGATTCAAGTGCATTGCGTTGAGAGTTACATCTAGTGGCACTTGATCCTTGAGTTTGTTGCAAATTTCTTGTTACTCTTCGGTGTTTTTTGACACCCTAGATTGCTTGAAGCAGCAGATGTGTTGAGCTCATGATTGGAGATTGTTTCGAGCCTCACCAATTGGTTTGTGAGGGGTTCTTGAGCCTTCCCCGTAGGAGATCGCAATTGGCTACTCTAGTAGATTGCTTGTGGCTTGGAGGATCCCCATCTTGTGAGTGGATGTGCGGCACCCGCTAAGGGTTTGGCTTTGGATTGCCAAATAGCTCAAGATCCATCAAGTGGGTGTATCGCCACAATCAGGACTAGCTTGTCAAAAAGCAAGTGAACCTCGGTAAAAGATCTTGTATCATCTCTTGCTGAGGATTCTCTCGTGTGATTGTGAGTGATTGTTTGGATATATCTCTACTCTACAACATTGGTATAACAATCACTCTTCACTCCTTTACTTACTTGCATACCTTCCTAGTTGTTTAGCTTATGTAGCTTAGTCTTCTTGTTTAGGAGTGTTGCTAGCCCTTAGTTTTAGTTTGTTGTTGTGACTTAGTGTTTAGCTTTCTTGCTAGACTTGTGCAGGTGGCTTGCATAGCTTAGTTGTGCTAGTGCTAGAATAGCTTCGCCATTTGTTTTACTAACCAACTTGTCTAGTTGAGATTGTAGAAAATTTAAATAGGCTATTTACCCCCCTCTAGCCATTTGGACCTTACAAAGGGGGTGCACCCTAGGGGTGGCAGCCTTCCCTTATATGATGGTCCCATTGAAGAGACCCTGATGTCTAAGAGAGGAGTAAAGTAAGCAACTTAAAATTAAAACTAAAGGCCTCTTAACAAACCTATTTATCAAAACATATGGAACATATCAATGTAGATGTCCACTATGACTTTGTTGTTATTAACTCTGATGAAAAAGAACTATGCAACTTAAGTTCTGACCCTATCAACTAACATATACTCCACTTGATGAGGAACAAGCCCTATCTTCTGAGATGTAATTGGTAAATTCGATTGGTGGAGAACTCAATGTTGGCGATCTGGCTTCAAACCAGCATGATTCGAACTCCGCAACCATTACACCACTGCTCTGTTGGTTATCAACCAAGCACAACTTGATTGACCTCACCAAGAAGGCTTTTCCTGCAAGCGAATCGAAGAACACAAGCAAGAAGGTTTTAACATGCAATCTGAAATTGCAAATATGATTGACGCGAATATTCAAAGATGGTTCAAGAACTCGGTTCCAAAGGACTAATCGACACAGTGGAGGAGATCAAGAATGGGGTCCTAGATCACTGTAAAAGGATTTGTCACCACAGTTACAATGAACGATTCAGTTTCTTGATGCAAAGTAAACTCTAAACAAAACCCAAGTCTAAACAGCGGCGGTTGCGTGGAATATAAAAAAGAGGCATCCTAGGGTTGGAGGCGACTAGGGGGAGGCACCCACAACTTGGGCTTAAGTCCCGACTCGATACATGGCCAAATTGGCCCAAAATAGGTGATGCAGCACCTTGTCGTGGTCACATAGATTAATCCACAGGTGATCTGGAGCTAGTACTAGATCCAAAACAATGGTGTCATCGTCCCTTTTCCAACAAGTCCAAGATCACCCCATTTTGATGACATATGAAGAAGTTATGATCGAAACATTAGTGACATGTCTGCGAATCCGAGGGTGACATGGCTGCTGAGTTGGAGATGAATTGCAACTTGGGAAAAATAACAGTGTAGGCGTGTCTAGCATGGCAATGTCCTCATCACCACTCGTTCCATACTATAAGACATTTTGGTTTTTCTAGATACATTACTTTAACTATGTGTCTAGACATAGTGTACATGAAAGTGAATAGCAAAAGTTATGTATCTAGGAAAGTCCAAATGTCTTGTGATTTGGAATAGATGGAAAAGCAAACTAGACTTGGAAAGGTAAGCACACAGCCCGAAAAAGCAAGTAATGCAAAAACGTAAACGGATAGAGATTACAAACTTCCGTGTAAGGTTTTGACTCAAACCAAATTGACTTCAAAACCCTAGTATTTGGGTTTATGCCTAAATACCTAATGGGAGTCTAGGTAGGTGGTTACATCTAGATGTGAATGCATCACAAAAACAGCAACACATTTGACGTTAGAGCAATGATTGAACATTGCCTTTGATGTTGCTGATGCACTAGATTATCTCCACAATGACTGTGACCCACCATTGCAGTAGTTCACTGGAACCTAAAGCCAAGCAACATTTTTATTAATGAGGAGTTGGTTGCTCTTGTTGAAGAATTTGGGCGCAAAGATTTTGTTTCATTCAGAAAGTGATAAACTAATTAACTCAAACAACACTCTTGGGATAAGAGTACCAATGCAATTGGATCTGTCCCTCCAAGAAACTCAAATTGACATTATTTTAGAACAAAACTCTAAACATTTTGCTTCATCCAGAGCTCTTCTAGAATCATATCAGTTAGACTAACCTCAACTTCCCGTCCACAACCAAGCTTTGGAACCTACCGAAGCTGCCTCATGTCCCGATCAGGCACTTCTCTACTTTGGTTCTGCTATGCTGCTGGCACATTTGGAACCACCATCATGACATCGTCTTTTGCCATCAGCAACCTTGCCTAAGCCGGCTACTCTATGCTTGCAGGAGTCTTGCCGGTTATGGTCATGTTGTCTCCGTCCTCAAGAACGCCATATAGCTGACATTTGGTGCCAACTGTTTGTAATGAATTAGTACACTCTCCAAATTCCCCATCTTTATTGTATTGTAAGACTCTCGGGTTTTGGACCCTCCGTGCATTGGCTTACCAGAATCAGTGGGAAAATCATTTAGGTGGTGCTCTCACCCCTCTGGTGACGACTTCAAAAAAACATGTTGGTTCAGACAAAAAAAATTAAGAATCTATTCAAATGTAGAACGAGGAAGGTGGTCAAGTTTCTCCATGTGGGGATGTATACAGCTTTAGAATTGTCATCCTTGAGCTATTTACAGGCACGACACCAACTCATGGCATGTTCACAAATGGGCTAACGTTGCAGAAGCGTGCCAAGAATGCACTTCTAGGGCATGGGTGGACCCAGGGCCCCGCGACCCTGGGCGCCTGCCTGGGCTCTGCTCGGTGATGGACGTGAGCAAATGAAGGGCAGTGCACCACCGCTGTAACCTGTACTGTGGGTTTGCATACTACACACTCGAAAGTCTCACGTCTCACGGAGTGATCGAGACATGCAACACAAACTCAGACACCATGCATGTAGCTAGTACTAATTAATAATTGGCGTTGTACTTAATAATTAAATTATCAATCTTGGTCAGTTTCATATAACTCAAGACTTAAAAATACATCCAGCGTATAATTTAAGTACCTATGAGCTTACATAATGTATATTGAAATCCTTTTTAGCAATTCAACGTATAATTAATTTTAGTGTCATAGGACATATTTATTTTCTAGCTACAAATTACTACTATTTATTACTCCCATAATCTATGTATTATGACTTAGGGCTTGTTTAGATGTTCATATAGCCACCTTAATCCACGTGTGTTAATCTACCCTAACACATATGTATTAAGGTACATACATGAGCATCCAAACAAGACTTTATATGGAACACCATATATTTCTCTTAATTTCAATATGTGAAACCTTAGTTCTTTGAGTACAGTTAAATATCTATTTATACCTATTATTCATAATATATGTGCTTAAATTTACATGTAATTATCATATGCTGCAATAGAACTCAACGTTCGCAATAGCACTCTCTATTCGTGATCCAGTATCTCGACATCACTCCGCTAGCAACCTGCTATACTTTATTTACCATAATATTTGTCCAGGCTCTACAAAAATTTTGGGTCTGCCACTGTTCCAGGGAATCTACTGAAGATCGTTGATCCAGTTCTACTCTCTAAAGAAGCTTATGCAACTGATTTTCAGCATAAAAAATGGATTGGATTACATCAGCAAAGTTATAAAATGTTGTCTATCACAAAACTTGCGCTGTCATGCAGTGAGCAGGCATCCACAGACAGGCAGGGTGTGCATCAGGGATGCGGCTCAGATGCATCTCCATGTTAGAACAGGGGAAATGGAAGCTTTCTTAATAATATTTAATACAAAACGTGGAATGGGACGTGTCTGTGCATTGCAGCATACTAGTATGAGATTTTTTATATTCTTGATTATATATGTGAATGTATCAAAAAAAATGGGGTCCATATGTGGTAGTAATGATATGTAACACCCTAAATTTTGCTCTTTTGGAAATCGATGAAAAAAATAATTTAATTTGTTATTTTGTGCTCATAAAAATATAGAAAAATAATATTTTTCATTAAATTAAAAATTACCATAGGAGTTAGCAATGTGTTTGAGCATGCATGCCTTTGCATTTGATTTATTGAGATGTGTGGATTTGACCAAAGTACAAACACGTTTCAAACAGTTTAAAAAAATGGATTTGAAAATGGCTTTTGAATAAAAGAAGAGAAAATTCCCTTCCCCCTTAAAATCGGCCTGGCCCAGCTTTTCCCGGTCGCGCGCCCCTTCCTTCCTCTGGGCCAGCCCAGCACCAGCGGCCAGCCGGCCGGCCTCCCCTTCTCCCCTCTCACCTCTCACCCACTGACAGGCTGGGCCCGCCTGTCATCCCTCTCCCCCCGCCCCCACTCCTCTCCCCCATGAATTCTTCCCCCGCGCCCCGGCTTCATTTGAGGAACACCCACGCATGAGCCGCAAACCCCCACCCCTCATTTCGCTCTCTCTACGCCTTTGCTCTCGCTCGCTGCACACAGAGAACGCCATAGGAGCCGTCGTGATTCATCGAGCACCTCGATGTCGATTCAAGCCGCCTCCGCCCACGTCTTAGCCGTGTTGAGCTCGCCAACATCTCCGCTCTCTCCCCATCCATTTCCCGAGCGATTTGAGGCTCCCTGGCGCCCTAGCCGCGAGCTCCAACGGGCTGGCCATGGCGCCGCCGTGAGCCACCACGTTGACAACACCCCGGTCCGCAAAAACCCCCGGGACGGATGTTGACGGTCCTTAAGTACTAAATTTAACCATTAACTAAACATGGAAAAGGATCAATATGCACCAAACATCTAGAATTAGGGTTTTATCTGACAGAATTCCACGAGCTTTGGTGTTTGTCTATTTCTGCAGGGGGTTATCAGAAAATATGGAGAGAAGGCCCACATGTCAGGTTTACAACGAGATAATTACGTGCCGCGCAATTTTCCTTAATCTAGAAGAGTCCAGAAGCTACGGGAACGAACGGGAGGCCGAACGGGCCCGGGGGCAGAGCGCCCGCCCAACCCCCTTGGGCACCCGCCCACCTGCACTAGCCAATGAGGCTCCGTCTCCTGGATCGTGCTCCACCGCCTTTAATCTTCAAGAATAATCGCGCGATTAATGTCAGTTTGATCCGACAGCCCACATTCACTTGAGGGGGCTATATAAGCAAGGCCTCCCCACCCTAAGGGAGGAGGAGAAATCATTATCAGAGGAAGACATCAAAGTTAGGGTTTAGGAACTTCTCTCCCACATAGAATTAGAACTAGCTACTCCCAATTCCTTCAAGTTCTATAGGATTGATTAGATAGAATTAGAGAAGTAGAGCCTAGGACTCTGGATTCAGATCTTCATCAATAAAGATTGGTATTATTTCATATCTTTCTCTACTACTTTATTCTAATTGCATTATGTCTCTATTTATTTTGTTCTTAGTTTGCTCTAGTTCTATATTTGATATAGTTATGATTGATAATGAGTTTATGTATAAGTTTGCAAAGCGCTTAGCTCTTGACTCGAGGGAGCTAAATGGTAGATCATATGTGGGCGTGGAGCTTAGATATTATTTAGCTGCAAATGTATCCTATTGGCTGGGTCGTGTGGTAGTTCGCGATGGTGACAGCTTCATTGATTCTTATATAGTCCACCCTCCGTTGATAGGACATGCAGAATTTGTATTGCAGAGTAAGTCTTGCTATGTTCTGATTTACTTTAGCAATGTTCCTTATACATGAATAAATAGTCTTTTATGCTATATATGATCTTTTAGATAACTAGAGTAGATTGTGACTTAGTAGATAGTAGATACTCAGAATCCATTCTCTAGCTAATCCGACGTCACCTTACATTTATATGGAGTAGTCTATTTCTAATCGCCGTGTTATTTACCCACGAACTTATATTTCATTATCTTTATTATTATAGCTTACCCTGTAACACCCTAGGTGTTAAGCATGCACTTAGTCTTAAGCAAAACATTCATAAGCATTCTCATCAAGCATAGCATCACATGAGCATGTCATCCATCCAAAATGTGATTTTATGTGCTTTATTCTATGTGATTTAAATGTGTAAAAATATGATGCTTGCTTCTAAAATTGTGAAATGTTCAAACTAGGTTGAATTGTGTGTAAGAAGATTTAAGAATATTTTTGTGCAATTTTTGGAGCCATAGAATTTGAGAAATGGAATTTATACAAAAATCGCCAAAATGAATTTATTTGAAAACCTAGAACTAGTTTTAATCTGTAATTCAAATTCTATTTGGAATTTGGTCTTGCTTATTAAAACAAAGTTGTAGGGTTTTTGTTTTGGAACAACTTTGCTTTTGGGGGAAAAGGGTGAAAAGGATTTTTAAATAGTCCAAATAAATTTAGAAAGAATTTGAGTAAAGAATTTCAAAAAAAATAAAAAGGGGACAGGCGCTGCTGGGCCAACCCTGCCTCCCTTTCGGCCCAGCCAGCAGCCCGGCCTGCCTCCCTCTCCCCTCTCTCTCCTGCGCGCGGCGCCCGCCTCGCCCCATCCAGCGACGGCCACGTGGCGGCCGTATGCCGGCGTTGGGCGCGCCGCGGCCGGCCACCTCCACCCCCCTGGTCGGGACGCCGACCCGCGCCCCCAGAACCCTCCCTCCATTCTGTCACCCGCGCCTCTCCCTCCTCCCTCCATTTGCGCAGCAGCAGCAGCAGTTCCGCCGCGCGCCATTGCCGGAGCAAGCCCCGCCGCTCGCCGCCGGCCGCACCCGAGCTTCAAGCTCGACGCCAAGAGCACCAGCGCACTCGTCGTCGCCGCGGTAAGCCCCTGCGTGCGCTCTACCGAGGTGAGAAGCAGCCGTACGCCGTGAATCGCTCGCCGGAGTTGCTCCGACCTCGCCGGAGTGCTCCGCCGCGACGGATCTTGCTGTATCCTGCCTCTTTTCGCTCGTTCTTTGGTGCGCTAGGTCGGTAGTGAGGTGAGGAAGCTCGGAGGGTCGTTTGCGCGCGCTCTACCGCACCGGAGCGGCCTGGCCACGGCGAGCAGCGCCGCCGTGCCGCCATGCACGCTCGTCGGAGGTGTTCCGGTCATCCTCCGGCCAATCCGAGGGTACCCCTGGATGCGCCTCGCTGCGGGGAGCACGCTGGTGCTCACCCCGTGGCCGGAGACCTCGCCGTCGGCGAAAGCCGACCGGCCGAAGCTCGGCTAGTGCGTTGCACGGCTGACCTGTGGGGTCACGGCCCCGGATCCCACCTGTCAGTGCCTCTGCGGGTGTGGATCTGGGTGAGTTTAGCATTTTGCGTCGAGTTTTCTTAAATAAATGTTTTCCAGAAATTGATTTAAAACTTGTAAAATCCATATCTTGAGTTCTATAGCTCCAAATCTGGTGAAATAAATTTTGGTGTGCTCTCCATTCCCAGATCTACAGTTTGATGTAATTGCATGTCATGTTTGAATAACTTTTCTGTATAAATATATTTAATCCATGTTTTTGCTAGATTTGGAAAATGCATAGTAATTAAAATAGGACTCCGAAAAATGTGAAACTTGTTTTGTTGGCTCTGCATGTATGTTTAATCACTGGGAAAATGTTGCTACACATTATTTGGTGTATAAATGAATTTATAGTGATTTAAATGCTTGCATGGCAGTCGTTTATGATTTTTAATAAAAATTTGGATCATGCAATTAATCTGGTAATTTTTGTGGGTGTTTCTAATGATATTAGGCAAATTATAAAAATATGAAATCTGCTGTTTGACACTTATACCACAGTAGAGTAATTGTACTTGCATTTATTAATTAATCTTGTGATTTTTGTAGCTCAAAATAAGTATCCAAAAATTATGAAAAATTTATAGTGGACTTTATGCTTGACGGGTATTCTCCTGTAATTTTTGTGGAATTTATTGATAAACAGAAATGCATGCTAATTTTGATGGGCCTAGAAATGAATAAAGAAATTATGAATTGTTATATGTAGATTAAGTAGAATAAAAGAGGTTTGGTGTATCTTTGAAGCATCTTGCGAGTTGCTGGTTACACTTGAAAATAATTTTGAAGGAAACAAGGAAATGGATGCTTAGTGTAATTACATGTTCTTGGATGATGTTGACCACCTTGTAAAGAGCATGACCAATTAAATCACCTATGCATCATGTCATGGTCATTTGGTACCTTCTCATACAAGCATCCACTGGGGCATCTCGCAGTCCACTCATGAGCACACATGCATCATACAGGCTCGCAGGAGAACGAAGTGGGACCCGAGGAGCCAGAGGAGACCCAGGAGCAGGAACCTCTGGGAGCACCGGAAACCGGAGAAGAGCTACAGGAGTGTCCGGATCACAGACCCAGCACGTTTGAGAAAGGCAAGCCTCGGAGCATTCTAAGTCTCCCTATTCTCTCTAACTTACATGATATATTATGCTTGTTCTACTATGTTGCATGTACGTGATAGGAATTGCTTGATACCGTTGATGCATATGTACTCCTTGCTATCCCTACTCGTTTATCTACCTTGTCCTATGTAGATAGGCACGGAGTCTATGCTTAGCTTGCTTAGTCCGGTAGAAGTCGGGTGATTTCCTGTCACCTGCGAGATATAGGTGGATACCTGCTTGATTAAGCAGTGATTGCTTTGGGAAAGAATAACCAAGTGTGGAATGAAATTTGAGACCAGGCAGGGTCTTATGGTGGGTTGGCTATAGTGCCCCTACCTGTGTCGATTAAGGACCGATCGTTGACGGCCCTCTTGTCATGTTGAACGCGTGCCCCACATTTAGTTAGAAGGATAAGTCATTCCGACCGCGAAGCCTGAACACTATCCGGGCCGGGAGTCGAGCCGCCATGCGCTGTATTGGTGATGGTTGAGGAGAACGACGAGGGCGCGGCGCGCAACCTTGGTATACCTTGGATACCTCGGTCGCCGAAACGGTCCTCGGGTACTGGCGGTGCCTGCCGAACCCGCGAATTGGTCCTGGATAGTGTAATATGGTGAATTGTAGCTCACTTGATCAGTGAGTGTGGTTTGTGTGGGGAATACCTCGCCAGCTGGTTAGAAATCGATTCGAATCGCCATCGCTCCTGGATAGTGAGCACTTGACATGAGCTTCGTCCTCGTAGTAAGGACTATGGAACTCTTGGGTTATAATAATAAATGGTTGCATGAATGCTATGATGAGGCACCATCATGTTACTATACTTGCTTGTAATAGTACAGGTGCAAACTTAGAGAATAGGTAATGATACTTCAATTTGAGCTAATTCAAAGAAGAAGAACCTCTATAGAGTTTGGTTAACAGAAGAGTGCTTTTATGCAAAAGTCATCAGCTACCCCACTATATAGCCTTCATGATCCTTGAAAAGTCTTTATTTTTGAGTTTATGACGGGTAAGTCTAGCTGAGTACATTCTCGTACTCAGGGTTCTATTCCCATGTTGTTTTGCAGATGGTCAAATGTACTATGGTTATTGCATCCTCTGCCTGTACCCAGCTATGGGTGAGGACTAGACCAAGGGTGATGGTCACTCTGTCTCTTCTTTTGCTTTTGTGGGAATGACCAAAACTATGGCACTGTATCAGACTAAGTGTGCGTGTGTTATTTTCAACTATGAAGCTTCCGCTACCTGCGAACTTGGTTTGTAATAACTTAAGCACTCCGATGTATTTGATGGTTATTTTCGAACTGGATGTAACTGTGGATGGTGACCGCTAAACTTATTACGATCTTGGCTGTATGTACGATCTGTGGTTTGAAATCCTTCGAGATTTCACGGACTACCGGGATTATATGGGCTTAAGCTCGATGGTTTGACTATGCCAATGGTCACTATTAGGCTTAATCTCTTATAATTTGGGCGGTTCTGTTACATACCCCCTGCCAAAGTGACTGTGTGACGAGTTTCTCATTAGTAATCATGTTATTGCAAGTTTATCTCTAGTCTATGCCTTGATAGATTTTACCCCTGTTTTCACTTTCGCCGTTCTCTTAAGCAAAATATAAATAACGATACCCGAAATACTTTTCCTGGTGAAATGCTACAATGAGGTATTTTATTTGTGCGCTTGCGGATAGAATAGATTATTTTCTAGAGAGCCTTCATATTCATAAATACCTTTGTACACTCTGGCACCATACTGGGGATGACAACCTAGTATCCAAGTGGTGTTAGTAAGTGTCAACAACAGACTCGCCATCTTTTCCTCTCTCTCCCTGTGCTTTTGGATTGTGATTTGGTGGTCCATAGCGTCTGAACCGCCAACTCCGGCGACCCTCTCGCCGCATGCCATGGCGCGCCGCCACTCTCTCCCTCGGCTCCGGCCACCGGCGCCCCACCCTGTCTCCTTGCTCTAATCCTTGCTGTCAATCGCAGATCCAACGGCCAAGAATAGTCGATAAACCTTCGAGGGCAAATTGGCTTCAGAGACCCCTAACTTCCTTAAAATCGTGCGCGCAGTCCCTGGCCGAGGGATTTCCTGAATTTTCTTTATTTATTTAAAATCATTTAATTTTGCAGTAATTACAGTTCTGCCACTGCACTGTTTTGCTTATAAAATCGTCGTTTTAGCTCCAATTTGATCCATTCAAGTTGCGTTAGTTTCGTAATTTCACAAACTTCACGTTGGTACCGCTGTTTGTCTAGGTTCACCACTGTTAGATTTCCTAGATAAATGCGAGTCTGTAGATTGCTTTTGAGGTCTCGTTTAAGGCGTAGATTTCGTGTCGTAACTCCATTTTTCGTGAATTTCGCGTTGACGTGAATGTAGCAGCGCGTAGATGATTTTGAAAAACTTTTATTTAAATTTATTTACTTCTAGTGTACTGTTCTAATCTTAGGAATTGTTTTCTTGTATGTCTGTCTTGGAATGTGTGTTGATTTTGATGTGTTGATCGAGTTCAGTCGGTGAGGAGTTTTTCGGGAGTCCGGAGTTCTACGAGGACCAGCAGAACAAGCAGGATTAGCAGGAGCAATTGGAACAAGACAAGTATAGCATTTAGGTTTTAATTTCGTGACCATGATCTTGTGACTTGATTAATGTTTAAGCAACAAACGATAAAAATGACTTTTTAGCAACTTGAGGATTTGTCTGTAAGTGATCACCGGGATTGAAGTGCAACTATGAGGGCTATAATGGCTCTGGCTTTAGTCAAGTATGAGTAACTTTTCTAGCTTGTTAGAGGTTACCCGTGTGGCGCAAATGGGGGATAGCAGACCGTGATCCCTGCGTGGTAGAATCACACAAACTGACTAATGAAACCAAGCGGCCTTAACTTGTTAGACAAACCTTTGGAAGGCTTCATAGTGATCCTTGCCGACCTCCCTAGGAAGGGGGTTAAGATGTTAGCTACCTCAGGTAGAAGGGTAAATCATGACTCATGGGTAAAGATGTACGACCTCTGCAGAGTGTTTTTATTAAACTGGTATACTAGCCGTGCTCACGGTCAAAAGCGGCTTGGGAATTCTTACATTAAGGGTGATGATTCTTGTTGTGTTAAGATACTCATTGTTTATTGTTTAATGCTCTGCATTATTTATGTCACATTGATCGCTATACTTGTGGAGTTCGATATGGACTCACTCTTGCTATTTCCCCCACATCTCAGGAGAAGTATTGGGCTTGTGATCAACTAGTCAGTTTGGATCCTGTAGAGTAAAATTAATATCCGAAGTTTAGAGTTACTTCCGCTTTTTGCTGACTAAGGTTATCTCTGATTTATTATGCACGTTATATAATTTATGCATTGTCCTTTGATATTACCTCTTATTTATAGTTATATGTGAGATTTGACTACTAAGACTCACATATGATGCATATACGATTTTGTTCTTGAAATCGGGTATTACAAAGTGGTATCAAAACAATGCTGACAGTAGGACAAGCCTAATTAGAACCGGACGATTTAGTATGCTTCTATCTCTATTTATTTTTTGCTTTTATCTTAACTTTGATAATTACTGAAATTTATACTTACTTTTGCTCTATTCTATTATAAAACTTTGTCTCTATTCTAAATCCAACCTCATACGTTGGAAAGCAGAGAAGTGCTATTAGTGTTTATTTTATAAATTTTTTTAACTAAACAATGCCTACCTTTCACAAAATCAAGCGGCACGGGCGCACGGCGAGTGGCCCGTCGAGAAGAAAAAAAAAGCGGAGAAGTTTCTGTGCTGTGTGCTCTCGTGGGCGAGGCGGCGGCCCCCACCATGGTGATGCGTCGTCGGGCCAGCGTCTGCTTCTGAGCGAGCGGGTAGGGTGGTCGGTAGTGTCGGCGCAAAGCTTTTGTGCAGCGTCGCAGGGAGCAGCAGAGCACGGTCGGTTGCGATGGAGTTCCCGGCGACCGGCCCGCGGCCGACGGGGACCCTCTATCGGTCCAGGATTCACTGCGGCATCGACCACGGTGGACACAGTAAAAGCTGCATGTATATAGTTTACTCACAAATGATAGAAACACGTTTCTGTATTACTGGAAAGTAAATACGCTGACGCGCACATGTCATCTTTATTCCAAGCATCACATGCCCTCTACGGCCGCCACGCAAGCTTCCGATCTCGCATGCCACTTTGGTGTTCAGTGAGCTAAAAGCTTTGCAGTAGGCAGCTTAGGCCTTGTTTAGTTCACCAAAACATCAAAAGTTTTCAAGATTTTCCATCACAGAATTTTGCGGCACATGCATGAAGTATTAAATATAGATGAAAACAAAAACTAATTACACAGTTTGCCTGTAAATCGCGAGACGGATATTTTGACCCTAATTAGTTTATGATTGGACAATATTTACCACAAACAAACGAAAGTGTTAAAATAGCGAAATACAAAAAGTTTTCACATCTAAACAAAGCCTTAGGCGCTCCAAATTTGTTTTAGTAGGGTACGAACATGTTGCCAAAATGCCACACCTTTTGAGCGACTCGTAAAAAGCAGGTCCATGGTTCGAGCATCCCGCTAATACATACTGTACCTCCGACTGCAATTAACTAAAATTGACGTTTCAGGTTGGCTTCCTGTCTTAAATGTCATACTTAGAGTGTGTTGGACTGTTCCACAAACTCTGCTCTACAAACTCCACTGTAGAGCAGCTCCACAAAAAACTGGAGTTTGTGGAGTACCTCTTTAGGTGCTCTCACAACTCCACTCTTTTTCCTCGAACTGAGTGCGTGGAGCTGAAATCGTCTGGCTAAAAAACGTAGAGCGAAGCTAAAAAATGTAAAGCAGAGCAGTCTCAAACACCTCTTAGAAACAGGAGAGTTTATGTCCTATGGTTGAACTTAAGCATCAGTCTCATTCTCGCGTGAAGACTATGGTTATATCTATCACAATTTTAGAGGGGAATAAAAGACTCCATCCTATATATGTTTTTCCTCTACTAATATTTATTCCTTACAAAGCCAACTGAGTGTACTAAGTTCTTTCTTTGTTTCTCGAGCGTCGGGCCTGTCCATCTGCTCCTTTCTTTTTCTTAAATATTTCCTGCGTTTTGTATTTTCCTCTTGTTTTATCAATAAAGTTTTTCAGTAGAGGTCTGTTCTTCTTTAAAAAAAGCTGAGTGTACTAAGCATCACTCGGCTAATACTGTTGAAAACAGAGTAAGAACAGACATGTCCATCTTAATTTTGCTCAAACACACAAAGTATATTCAACACCGGCCTAGCAAAGTGCTGGCGTAATCACTTTCAAAAAAAAAAGAAAATAACACTACTGTGCCCTAATCGTATGTAATACTTAAGGATAAAAACGGAACGGAAATATCCCGAACCGAACCGAACCGCTTTCTATATTGGATCCGATCGAATTCGTATTTTCTTCTGACTTTATCGTTTTCGTTTTCGTATTTTAGATGTTTCGTATTTCAAATATAAAAATAGAAAACGGTTTAGACATTTTTCGATCGTTTTCTACTTTTCTACTTTTAATTTGAAATATTTCGAATTCAAAATTTGGTTTAAACCGAATTTAGTCAACTACACGGTCAAACAACACAATTACAGAGTACTCACCATGCATCTGTGTTCTTTCTACTGGTGGCTAGCTATGTTTTTGCTAGCTATTAATTGCTTGTTCTTATTTATGTGTGGGCTATTGTATTAAATACCTAAGACCAAGAATCATGCACTTTTTAATTATTATATGCACTTAAATTTGATCGTGTATATACTTAGTTATGCACTTGGTATTTCGTATTGAGTTTTCGTATATCGACCGTGTTCGACATAAATCCGCTCGAATTGGTTCGTTTTCGAAATTCTTGATATTTCGTAAGTTCGCGTTCGTTTTCGTGTCCGACTTTACCATTTTCGTTTTCGTTTTCGTATTTCAAATGTAAAAATAAAAAACAATTTAGGAGTTTTTCGACCGTTTTCATCCTTAGTAATACTACTATCTCTGTCTCTTTCTAGGTGCAATCTTGATCTCCGTATCTTGACCAAATATATAGATAAAAATATTAATATTTTTTCAAAAATATATTATAAAAACATATCTCATCATAAATCTAATAATACTTATTTCATGTAACTATTTATATTTTTTATATATAAAATATAATTGGTTAAACTTAACATACTAAAATATGACACTATACTAGAACTGCATTCTTTCTATTACAGAGGGAGTAATCTTCTTAATTAATAACCACAACAAAAAGCATTGTAAAGTTAAGCTCGTACAGTAACCACAACAAGCTGGGATTACACAAACGTCACACACAAACCACGCTACCACCGCACAGCTTATATAAATCCGCTGTCCCCACGGCATCGCCACCTCCCATAGCATCCGACCCGTCCATCTGCCATCCAACGCTTCACCTCAGCACCGACCCCACCTGCCCCGCCACACAAGCGCCGACAGCCGCAGAGGATCCCGCGGCCACACCTAATCCACTCCGCCTGCACTGCGGGGCCCACCCTGAGCGCAGCGCTGGGAGAGAGAGGTCGCTTAAAACCCAAGCAATCCAACCAACCACGAGGGATTATTCATATCAAAATTCAAAAAAAAAAAAACAAATCAAAGCCGGAGGGAGAAGAAGAGTCGCGAAGGAAGGAATGGGGAAGGGCAAGGTGCATCCCTCGCCGTCGCCGGCAGCGGCGGCAGCGGCGGGCGGCGGAGCCGGAGGAGAGATGACGGCGGAGGCGGTGCTGATGCGGCTGCTGCCCGCGGCGGTGCTCGCGGCCGCGGCGCCACTCGGCGCCGAGGGGAAGGAGGTGCTGGCGTACCTGGTGCTGGCGTCGCTGCGGTCCTCGGCGCCTCCGACGCCGGTGCAGACGCCGGCGCGCGGCGGGGACGGGATCGGGAAGGCGGCGGGGGAGCACCACCGGCCGGAGCTCGGGTGCGGCTGCTTCGCGTGCTACACGGCGTACTGGTCCCGCTGGGACGGGTCCCCGGAGGCCGACCGCGACGCCATCCACCGCGCCATCGAGGCGTTCGAGGAGCACCTGGCGGAGGAGGAGAGGGACCGCGGCGGAGGGAAGGGAGGCGGGGCCCGCCGCGGCCGGAAGAAGCGCGCCGGCGCAGCTGCTAAGGACGCCGCCGCCGCAGGCAAGGAGAAGGCCGGCAAGGCCAAGGGGAAGGGGAAGGGGAAAGAGAAGGAGAAGGAGGTCGGCGTCGTTGACCCCCTGCCGCCGCTTCCGCTGCTGCATCCCGCGGGCGATCCCCCTGCTGCCCCAGAGGAGGCCTCGAAGGCGGAGGACGGCGCGGAGTACCTGTCCGCGGAGGACGAGAAGGAGGAGGAGGCTTCGACCGCGGCCGCCGGCGGTGACGACGAGAAGCGGCGGCGCGGGTGGGGCTCCGTGCTGAGCTGGAAGGCATGGGGCCTGTGGGGGTCCCACTAGTCAGTCAGTCAGCTCCGGCTCGGTATTTTATTTCTTTTCTGTTCATAAGTTAGGTTTGGTGGTGCTTTATTTGGTGCGGGGTTCTGATGCTCTCGTTGCTACTGCGACTACTGGACACCACTGGGGGGTTTAGCTTGCTTAGCTGCTGCAGGTCGATTTGGTTTGGTTGGTTACACTAGGCAGTGAGAATTACTAGTGTTGACAGTCAGTCTCATATGCCAAAGCACCATGATAATAATGGCGATGTCATGTATTCGAAATGTTTGTTTTGTTGATGCGGTGGGTCACGTGTTAGGCTCTTGTGTACTGTACATATACTACTACGCAGGCAGGCAGGGAGTGTGTGGTTGGTGTAAATTAATGATTGTAATATACTGTAGTAGTACTAATGTAAATGTGGTAGCAGTTTTTGTTTTGACAAATAATGTGGTAGCAGTTGTTGTTGGTATGACTATGCATTGCAATTTTCAAATGATAACGTGTGCCACTTTGGGTCAATGGCCTAGCCGCCTAGTTAGGACTTCGATTTGGACTGAAGTTTTGGCTGAATTTGCAGAGGAAGATTTCTGCTTGGGCAAGCGAACTTGCCATTGCCCTGGTCCAAACCGCGCGGGCTTGCCGTGAAAAGTCTTTGGGTCAATTTCTGTGTTTGATTTGAATCTGGAATGCTTTTGGCTGATGTCAACAGTTGGACTAGTGGACTGTGCCCAGAAATGGAATATGGGACTTGGGAAACCCTTTGATCATATGATTCGTTAGTAGTTATCCTTTTCTTGATCCGGTCAGCTAGGAATTGTGGCAACAACTAATGGCCAGTAAAGGAGTACTCCTATGTTCTTTGTTTGTGGGCTAAGGTCTTGTTTAGTTGCGAAAACTTTTTGATTTTCGGAACGGTAGCACTTTCGTTTTTATTTGATAAACATTATCCAATCATGAAGTAACTAGACTTAAAAGATTTATCTCGTGATTTACAGGTAAACTGTGCAATTAGTTTTTATTTTCGTCTATATTTAATGCTCTATACATGTGTCACAAGATTTAATGTGACGAGAAATCTTAAAAAAATTTTGATTTTTGGGGTGAACTAAACAAGGCCTAAGCGTCAGAGGAGGTACTACGTGTAGCACAAGTGGCATTGGCAGTGGCATCAGGTAGGTGCTTTTGGCCAATGTAATCTGTGTTAGAACTTAGAAGCAATGAAAGAACTCGGTGTCTCTACTTTCGACTTTTGGAGGGCCTTGTGGCTGCGTGGACGCGAGCAGGCCTCGTCTCTTTTCTGTTGAGCCGTATTTTTCCTTTCATAATAAACCAGCAACTTTCTAAAACAGCGAATAGGCCCGCTCGTTTCTGCTTCGGTTTGGCCTGCGACCTTGCGCCAAGTGACGTGTTGCCTGCCCAGTGGGCAGTGGGGAGTGGTGATGGTTGATGGATCACCCATTGCAGGGTTTTGGCAAAACGCCGTGGCTGTTTGTTAGGGCCTTGTTTAGTTCTTAAAAATTTTGGAAAATAGACACTGTAGCACTTTCGTTTGTATTTGACAAATATTGTCCAATCATGGAAGAACTAGGTTCAAAAGATTCATCTCGTTAATTCTGACCAAACTGTACAGTTAGTTTTTATTTTCGTCTATATTTAATACTCTATGCATACGTCTAAAGATTCGATGTGACGGGAAATGTGAAAAATTTTGCAAAATTTTCTGGGAAGTAAACAAGGCCTAGGTTGGTGAGGGCTCGTTTCTTTTTTTTTTCAATCTAGGCCTGTTTGGTAGGGCTCTCACTGGCTCTAGCTTCTTTGGCGTATTCACTGCTCATGCACTGTTCATTAGAGCTTTTTTTCTCTCTCCTATCTCCTCTTACAGAGCCCGTTGGAGCAGATGAAGCTAAAAAACTGGCTTCACCTGCTCCCACTAGCTCTGTGAGAGGTGATAGGAGTGAGAAAAAGAGCTTGTGTGAACAGTGCATAAACAGTAAATGCGTCAGAGAAATTGAAGCTGATAGGAGCTCTACCAAATGGGGCCCTAGTCTTTTACCCGTTTTTTATTAAGGCCTTGTTTAGTTTCTAGAAAGATTTGCAAAAAAATTCAGATTCTCCGTCACATTGAATCTTGCGGCGCATGCATGGAACATTAAATATAGATAAAAATAATGACTAATTGCACAGTTTGTCTGTAATTTGTGAGACGAATCTTTTGAGCCTAGTTAGTCTATGATTGGATAATATTTGTCAAATACAAATGAAAATGCCACAGTACTTATTTTGCAAAAAAATTTGGAACTAAACAAGGCTAGAACATGGATACAAGGGACTCCCAAGTAATTCTAGGATTACCTGTGGAATTCCATACACAAACAATCAGCAAAAATACATTGAGAGGGGGGGGGGGTGGAGGAACCTCCACTACAAACACATCTACCGACCATGCCTGGGAGGGTGAAGCAGTGGTGGCAAAGCATCAACCGATAGAAAGCTCAATCTCCACACAAAAGGTCACCAACAGAGGGAGGGTGAAGCAGTGGTGGCAAAGCATCAACCGATAGAAAGCTCAATCTCCACACAAAAGGTCACCAACAGAGGGAGGGTGAAGCAGTGGTGGCAAAGCATCAACCGATAGAAAGCTCAATATCCACACAAAAGGTCGCCAATAGAGGGAGGGTGAAGCCATGGTGGCAAAGCATCAACCGATAGAAAGCTCAATCTCCATCCGCGAGCGACAAGGTAGCTGCTACGGAGAGCAGAGCATCCATCTGAAATGTCCAGGTAGCCACTACGAAGGTGAAGGCGTCCGTGTCTACCAACAAGTAGGTAGCCGTTGCGAGGAAAAAGAATAGTAGACTAGGTAGCTGTTGCGAAGAAGATGACGATGTCTCCGCCAGCGACCAGGTAGCCGCTGCAAAGAAAACACGATCGCGGCAACACCAACACCCGAGTAGGCAAACCAAAGCGAATATGTTCTTGAAGCACACAAAGGCATAGCACATTGCGGAGCGGCTTCGGCAAGAGTAGCGGAAGGCGTGCTGCAGAAGTGCTCCGGCAATGCCTTCAAAAAGGAAATTGACATCCACAGACGCCAACATCGCCGGAGAAGCACTCGAATAGGTCTTTTGACCCAAACTTACCCCGGAACAGCAGTCATCGATAACGACTTCACGAAGGTAAATGGCACAGGTTGCGTCACCACCGCCAGCCTGGTTCTAGGAGGAGTCGGGTAGAGTTTTCACATAGATATTGTATCCACGAGAGTAGCCCTCATGGCACCACATCAGAATGGGCATCAAAATGCAACAGCCTCCACGCCACCACAGGACCGACCAGTAGCTTGGCATCTAAGCAGGCAACTTGAGCACGAGGAGATCCGCAAGGTGAAAAAGGACGGCAACCCTGGCAAGAGGGAGCTCAGATCAGGGCTAGAGTTCTCCCACCATTGCGAGGCCCTGGTCGTGTTGCACCCTACACGTTCCATCGTAGAGAGGGGAGGGGAAGCTGGCCCAGCCAATTCACCCACGTGAGCATGAAACAAGGAGACACGGTCCGACCATACACAAGTCGAAGCCTAGGCGGCACCCGATCAGCCCAGCCGCCGAGATGTAGCCCCACCACACGGCCTTGCGAAGCCAACCACCAATCATGGATCCGGCATGTGGGAGCATGGATATGACATGGGGGAGGACGGATTCGGCCTCGAGTGACCCGAATATGGCCCACTAGGCGGGCACCTTGCTAGAGAAGCTCGGGGAAGAAGGTGGTGGAGTGGGAGGGCAAGGAGGGTGGAGAGGGAGTGGACACAAGGATGACCTTTTGGGGGCCGCCACCGCCACATTGTCACACCCATATTTTAAGAACAAAATAGGATGCATAAAAGACTCATATGTGCCCCAGGAATAGTCGCACAAATAAGTAGACAAATCTCAAATGTACCATTGCAGTGTTCATTACATAGCGAAACATAAGAAATCACATAGTCTTATACATAAATGATAGCAAGATGTAAACAACGCTCTCGACGGAAGCTCCACACAGGGACACTGTTGACTGGTTGACTCCAAACCTAGTACTCATAGCGATAATCCTCATTCCAGTCATCTTCATTATCATATCCTGAGGTGTTGGGAAATTGCAAGAGTGAGCACATATCGTACTCAACAAGTATAACCAGGGGTTCATGAGGCTCAAATAGCTGACACTGGTTTGACTACATTTAGCTTTTAATAGTGGATAGCATATTCATAATTAAATAGCAAATGCCAATGTAGCATAGATAATCCACTAATCACATGATCAAGTGTAAGCATAATTAATCTCATAGCATAAACGATAATCAAATGAACATAACAACTTAATAAGCTCATTGTCGGCGCAGCAAGAACCCCTAAGGCCGCTCATAACCGTGAGCACGGCTAGTATACCAGTTTTACACTCTGCAGAGGTTGTACATCTTTACCCATGAGTCATGATTTACCCTTTCGCCCGAGGTAGCTAATCTCTTAACCCCCTTCCTAGGGAGGTCGGCAGGGATCACTATGAAGCCTTTCAAAAGTTCGTCTAACAAGTTAGGGCCGCAAGGTTTCCTTTGCGCGCAGATATAGAGCCCCCCTTCCGATGGCACAATGACTCGCAGCCTATACTCATACAGACAGAGGCCACACTATACCCAAAACGGTTCAGCCCCTCCGCCCTTTCGGGTAACCTCTAACAAGCTAGAAAAGTGCTTCATACTGAGCTAAAGCCAGAGCCATTATAGCCCTCATGGTTGCACTGTTGTCCCGGTGATCACTTACAGACAAGATCTCATATAGTTATTTGTCATTCTTTTATGTTCATTGCATAGCTATTAATCATCTTACAAGATCATGGATTATATCAAGCACTAGCACATCTATACCAAATGCATATCAACTAGGTAGCAAGGAATACAGGTAACAATCATCTATGATTTTGCTAAGGTCGACAAGGTGATAGCATGCATATGATATATATGTACTTAAGTAAATAGGTAACAAGGATGATCCCAAGTTATACTTGCCTTGCTCAAAGCTCTCCTGAGCTTGCTGGTCCTCAAAAGCTTGGTCTTGGTCACCAACGTACGGCTCACCGTCTAATCCCAATCATCAATCAACAACACGCATTCCAATGTAGACAATCATACACGAAGCAAACAAGATATAATTAGAACATTACACCAAACAGTGGTAAAACAAAGATAAAAGTTTATCAAAATATTCTACGCAGCGTTACGATCACACAAACGTAAAGTTCACGAAAATCGGAATTAAAACGTGAAAGATATGAATTTTCTAAGATTTCCTATAAAGAAATAATTAATTAAATGCTACTGCAGAATTAAAAAGTTTCAAAACAGTAAACTAATATTTCTAACATGTAGAGATCGTAAATACGAATCCAACGGAATTTGAATGGACAAAAACGGAGTTAAAATGAGTATTTTATGAGCAAACTAAATCCAATGGCAATTCTGTAATTTCTAGAAAACGTATTTTACTCAAGCGGTTACGAAATAAGCTTTCGGAGTTGAGTAACGGAATCGTCTCAGGGCGCCAAGGACTGCGGAGCAAATATGAAAAAGTTCAAGGACTCTATATAGTTTCGCAGCTGAAGGGGTAACTTCTATTTCTGTCCCTTGATCTTGCATCTAACGGCTGGTGTTCCATCCAGGGCCAAGCCTGGCCGGCCGACCGGAGCTCAGCATGGTGGCGCCATGGCCACCGTTGGAAAGCTCGCCGGCGTTCGCGGGTTTCTCGTTTCCGAGCACCGTTTCAAGAAAGAAAAACACCATCAGAACGAGGAGCTCACCGCGAACTCGAGGAGGTGCTTTGCTGGGGCCGAAGAACGACGGGAGGAGCTCGCGGCGCGCGGCAAGGCGCTCGGTGTCGACGAAAGCTGGTCGGCAGTCTACCTTGGGGTATACCCACGGTAGTAGTTTATCGGTAGACGGTGCGCAAACTACGAACTCGATGGTGACGCAAGACACGGACAAGCTTTTTATCCAGGTTCGGCCGCCGAGTTGGCGTAATACCTACGTCCTGCGTCTGGTTGTATTGATTTGTGTTGAGAGAATATGATGTCCTAGGGGGGTCCCTTGCCTCTCCTTATATAGTCTGAAGGGCAGGGTTACAGATCTGGAAACTAATCCTAGTCGGTTACAATTGTCATAGATAGTTTGATATCAATTCCTATTCTAACCGACTAGAATCCTGCTTGATCTCCACATCTTGCTTCCTTGCGCGAAACTCCAGGCTGTCGGATCAAGCCTTGAACTCGTCTCGTAATAGGCCAAGCCTCCTGGCCCAAGTCTAGCCGTAAGGGTATAGGGGTCTATCCCCCCACAGCTAGTCCCCGAGCACCATGTATTGTGATGTAACACGCCGTCTTGAGCTTCTTCGATCAGTGAGGCTTGACGTCTTCAATAAGCAGGAAAGTCGTCCAAACAGTTGCAACAGTATTTTGACCAACTCAAAAAACAGTTGATCAACATTGATATCGAAGAAGCAGGTTGTTTGAAGAATGCATGGTGCTCTAAATTTAAAAAGATTTCTTTCTTGGTGAAGTGTGCCCACTTTACTTTTCTGAAAAGTATAGTCTTTCAAAAAGCAAGCATATTCACCGCAAGGTGAAGTGTGCCCACTTAGTCCCCGAGCCTGGTAGCAGGTGACGTAGACACGTGGTGCCAGGGTCAAAAGAAAAATTCATAAAGAGATTCTGAAACTGAGATGCATCGCCAGATGCATCGTACCGATGTAGTCCCCGAGCTTGCTGGAAGGCGAAGTATGAGCCTTGTAGCAAGGTCTAAAAAGTTGAATTTACCATTCCATCTGCAATTGAATAGACTAAGCGACCAGTCCCCGAGCATATAACACTCGGTGGTCGGTACAGTCCCCGAATTCTCAAATTGGTGGGCTGGTCGACCAGTCCCCGAGCGTATAGTGCTCGGCGGTCGGTACAGTCCCCGAATTCTCAAATTGGTGGGCTGGTCGACCAGTCCCCGAGCGTATAGTGCTCGGTGGTCGGTACAGTCCCCGAGCATGGTGTAGGTTCCATTGGACAAGTCCCCAAGCGCGGTTGGGAACGTAAATAATAGTATGACGACCAGTACCCAGGCGCCAAGTGCGCTGCTTAGTATACTGCGTTGCTATACTGTACGACCAGTCCCCGAGCATCGAGTGCTCGGTGGTCAGTGTAGTGTTTGAAGTTCCGAGCTGATGAACTGGGCGACCAGTCCCCGAGCATCAATTGCTCGGTGGTCGGTGCAGTCTTTGAAGTTCTGAGCCGATGAACTGGGCGACCAGTCCCCGAGCATCAATTGCTCGGTGGTCGGTGCAGTCCCCAGATTGTTGACTCTCTGGCATATTTGTCTTCTTTTTATTGAAACGATCTTTTCAGTTAAAGTTGACGTGACGAGACCTCCTGATGGGTTGTCAGATGGACGCATGAAAAATTGCGCCTTGCAACTGTGCAGCCGCCCTTTGCGTGGTTTGAGAAAAAGGAAACCATCAATTGGTACGAAAACTCTGCCGCATTAATTGTCTATAATCATTGTAAACTGAAACGCCGCATCCGCCGCATGGCCCGCCCACTTCCCGAGAATACAGGAAATGGGAGGGGTGGAGTTGCGGGTTATAAGAGCCTGACAGTTCCGCCTGTACTCCTTACCCTGCTATTGCCCTCAAGCCTTCCATTCTCGCCTCTTGCAATCACCTGCATCTTCGTAACCCAAATCCACTTCTCACCTCCAATGGCGAAGAGCGACTCCAAGAAGAGGGCCGAACTGATGGCCAAGGAGTGGAAGAAGTCCCGCAGCACCACCAAATCCCTCGGTGACCTCGTCGACATGGGACTCTTGCACAGCTCGGAGCTTGGCGGCTGGAGAGCACCGGAAGGAGAAAGCTTCCCCGACCCTCGTGCCGGTGAGATCGTCATGTTCGAAGATTTCGTTAAGAGGGGATTTGGGGTTCCGGTTCATCCTTTTCTCCAAGGTCTTCTTTTGTATTATGAGATTGGGATTTGCAATCTGCACCCGAACTCAATTCTCCTTATCTCTACGTTTATTCATCTGTGCGAGGCCTATGTTGGCATAGAGCCGCACTTCGATCTTTTTCGTTACCTTTTCTGCTTGAGGAAGAAGGGAGCAGTTGGAGGCTCCAAGGTTGCAGGTGGAGTATACCTCAACCTTCGTGATGGAATGAAGAATCACTACCTGCACTGTCCATGGAACACTTCCTTGACCGAATGGTATAGGAAGTGGTTCTACGTCAGGGAGGAACCGGGCAGCTCCACGTTCTGCGACGTGGGGTACATTCCCGAGAAGAGGGTGAGCTGGACCGACCGCCCGGAGTTCAACGGTCAAGTGGCGGATCTGATGAAGCTGATCGACTGGTCGCGTCTGGATGGGCTTGGCGTGGTCGGCAACTTTATTTGTCGTCGGGTGATGCCCTGCCAGAAGAGGGTGCACTCGGCGTACGAGTATGCCGGAAGCGTGGACCCGACCAGGATGCGACCGGAGATCTTGGAGAAGGCGGAGGTACAACGGCTGTTGAACGAGCTGTTCAACTTCGCGGACGGAGGCTTCATCCGTGGCAGTGATCGGGTGCAAGCCTTCAAGTTAGGCCGACCAGCACCAAAGGTATGTTGCAGATTATTTTATTTTAGTATTCGTATATCGTATGTGGCTGGCTCATCTTTGTTGCTTTTTGCAGATCGGCAATGTCGACCGGTGCACAGTGTATGTATCACTGGCACCGGGGATGGAGAATCCTGCGGGAGAAGACCCGCCCGAGGAGGACGCTGCTCGGTATGCTCATTACACCAGCAGTGAGGAGGAACAAGCCCGCCCCGTCCCAACCGCCGAGGAAAGGGTGTCGGGGAAAAGGCCAATGCCTGTGGATCCGTCGCCGATGCCGACACTGCCGGCGGAGAGCAGCCGAGCGCCGAAGCGGCGTCGGTTCGTCCGGATCGACGACGAGGAGGAGGAGGAGGAGGCCGTTCCGTCGTTGGTCCGGAGGCCTCCTAGCCGTCCGGACGGCGGGGCGACCACTGCCGACCGTGTGGCTGTCGATCCACCTGCGCCTGGCGCGGGGGAGTCGGGAGCACAGGTGCCGACTGGTCGGACGAGAAGGAGGTTTACCGCGACCCACCGCCGCTCAAACCTGTAAGTGCTCGACTTACGTATTTCACCGATGTTTTTTTTATTGTAGTTTTGTTCCTTTAGCGCGGCGTCGGATGTCAACCCTGGCCATGCCACTGGCCAGGGGACGAGTGAGCCAGTTTGCGCTGCTGAAGACGCGGCCCCGCAGACCGCAGAGCAGCCTACGGCTGCAGCCGTGCCTGAGAGCGCCGAGGAGTCCCCGGCCGCGGCACCGGCTACGTTGGGCTGCCCGACCAGGGTTGAGGAGGCTACGGGGACGCCTCCCCCGGCCAGCACCACGGAAAGGGAGGGAAGGGCCCCGACCCCTCCTCCCGCCGGGGAGGGTGAAGTCTCTACCCCGCCCCGAGCAGGGGCCGCTTCGACTGCAGGCTCCCCAGGTCTGGTCCAGGGACCAGTAATGCCTGGGACCGCTGCCGGAAGCAACGCAGCACGGGAGGAGGAAGCTCAGGCGGCCTCCGAGGACGAGGTGGAGGAGATTGAGGGTCGTCCCCGCGATGGCCGCCAACACGTGTATGTGTGGCGCCAACGCGGGGATCACTTTATCGGGCATGAAGAGCTCGCCGAGACCGAGGAGGCCGCCAGGGTGGAGCGCGCGGCCAAGCGCCTCGTCGACGAAGTCAAGGTAAGCGACTTTTTGTACTACTGTACATTCTATGCCTTGTCTTGCATGGTCGTTATATGTTCGCTTTGTAGGGCGCAATGAAAACGGCAAAGTACCGAAAACGGTGCTTTGACCAGATAGAAGGCGTCGTGGCCGAGAACAAGGCCCTGGCCGCGGAGGTAGACCGGCTGCGGTCGGAAATTGGGGAGAAGGTGGCCGAGATGAGCGCCCAAGAGGAGCGTCGTCTCGACCTCACTCGTCGCTTGGCCGACCAGTACCGGGAGCGAGAAGGTTAGTCACACGCTCCGAGCAGCTTTGCGTACTTGTGTAGTTTGCTTTACTGACCAGTTTATGATTCACGCAGACTTGGAGGAGGAGGTGGCGCGCCTCCGACAAGAGAAGGAGCAGCTCAGCCAACAGCTCGCCGGCGCGCTGGAGTCCGGGCGGCGAGCAGGAGAGGAATTGGGTCGAAAGGACCGGGAATTATCTGGTAATGGGTGCCGCCTTGTTAGCTGCTGCTTGTCGCCCCTTTGTTTGTTTGGTATGCCGAAAATAACGCTTTACTTCGTTTGCAGTGCTCAAGGTGAACGCCAAGAAGCACCTGGATGATCTGATCAAGGACCAGGACTCCTGGAAGGTCAACTGTTGCAGGATCTGGAAAGGAGTGTCCCCGGTCCTAGACCTGATCAGTCCCGAGCTCCCGGAGAGCCAGCCCCGCGCGCCACAGTTGACCCCGGTCGAGAAGGCGCAACAGGCGTGGGACTGGCTCCAGCAGTTCGTGAAGGACGCCGGGGAGTTTGCCGGCGCGCACGTCCTCAGCATGGTGCGCGCCCACTACCCCCTGGTCGACTTGAGCAGGCTGGAGAAGGGGTACCCGAAGGAGGTCGGCCCACAGGAAGCGGACGAGCTTCGGGGTAGTCTGCTGGACTTGTCGTCGACAGTGATCGGCGACATCAATCTGTGCGGAACGGCCACTCCCCGAGACCAGCCGAGTTCAGATAGGTCGGCCAGGGAGTTGTCGGGCGCGTCCGTTGCAGGAGATGGGCGGTCGACGCCTGCGGTCTCGACCAGCCAGGCGCCGGTGGCCCCGACCCCTTCGTCCGGGCAGCAGGGCCAGGCGGGTGATCAGCCCGAGCAGCTAGGCCAATAGAGTAGTCTGTAGGAATAGACTAGTGTCTGCCCGTCAGGGTATTTATTGTAAACTTTGTATGTAAAGTTTGTAATAAAGTTTGCTTTTTGTCATGACTGTTGTTTTGAGCGCTGTAAGATTATCTGAGTGACGTGGCACCGTATTCGTCTTGGTAGTCGTTAAGAGCATCCATTGCAGGAGTTTTGCCGAGTGCTGTGTGCGACAAGGTATAGGCAAAAAATAGAGAATTTCATTATCAACAATTATAAGATACTTACAAAGGAAAGTTATTAAAACTTTATGGATAGAAACGTCGCAGTTTGTCTATGTGCCAAGAGTTAGGCACTCGTGTTCCGTCTGGGTATGCCAATCTGTAGGACGTAGGTCGTGTGACCTCGGTCACCACGAAGGGTCCTTCCCAGGGAGTGGATAGCTTGTGCATTCCCTCCTGGCTTGTTTTCCATCGAAGTACCAGATCGCCGACCACGAAGGAACGGTCCTTGACGTTCCTGTTGTAGTATCGCCTGACTGCCGCGAGATATTTTGCTGTTCGGAGACAAGAATCTAAACGCCTTTCCTCCATGCAATTGATTTCGAGTTCTCTGGCGTTGTCGGCGGTCGCCTGGTCGAAGTGTTCGATTCTAGGAGATCCGAAGTGTATGTTAGATGGCAGGACCGCCTCTGAACCGTACACCATGAAGTAGGGAGACACCCCTGTGTTTCGACTGGTCTGAGTTCGGAGGCCCCAGACCACTGCCGGCAATTCTTTCATCCATCGACCGGGTGCTCTGTCGTTTTCGGTGTACAACCTTTTCTTTAGGGCGTCAACGATCATTCCGTTGGCACGTTCAACTTGACCGTTGGCACATGGATGTGCCACTGACACGTATTTTATGACTATGCCTCTGTCATCGCAGAAGTCCCAAAAAGTGGTGCCAGTAAACTGAGTGCCCAGGTCGGTGATTATGCTATTCGGGATGCCGAATCTGTGTATGATTTGATTGAGGAACTCCACAGCCTTCTCGGAGGTTGCCTTGACCAGAGGCATGTATTCAATCCACTTGGAGAACTTGTCGATTAACACGAAAACAAACTTGAAATTGCCCGGGGCTGGTTTAAATGGCCCGATCATGTCGAGCCCCCAGCAAGCAAAGGGCCAAGATGACGGGATGGTTTGAATTTCGTGGGCAGGTACGTGGGTCCTCTTAGCGAAAAACTGACATCCTTCGCAATGTCGAACCAGTTTTTCTGCGTCGTCGACCGCGGTTGGCCAATAAAAACCTGCTCGGAAAGCCTTTCCGACCAGCGTTCTGGATGCGGCGTGATTGCCGCAGGATCCAGCATGTATGTCCTCTAAGAGCTTGATACCATCATCTTGTGGTATGCACTTGAGCAGTACTTCGGAGCTTGCGTTTTTCCGCATGAGTTTGCCGTCGACCAGGATGTAGTTCTTTGATCGTCGAATGAGGCGCTCGTTCTCTGTTTTGTCCTGAAGGCCTGTCCCGTCCGATATGTATTTGATGAACGGGGTACGCCAGTCACGCCCACCGGTTGTCGGAGTGGCGTCGTCTATGAGCATTGCCTCGGTGGGCTGCTTGTCGACCAGGGAGGAGCCTACGCTCGGCTCGTGGATGTCCTGGACGAAAATACCTCGCGGGATCTGGGCCCAAGATGAGCCTAACTTCGACAATGCATCTGCTGCTTGGTTCTTATCCCGGACCACGTGGACGTACTCTATGCCGTAGAAGTTGGTTTCCCATTTGCGAATTTCTTTGCAGTAGAGGTCCATCTTTTCGTGGGTTGCGTCCCACTCCTTGTTGAGCTGGTTGATGACCAAAGCGCAGTCGCCATAAACATAGAGGCGCTTGACTCCCAGCTCAACGGCTAGTCTTATGCCATGCAAGCATGCTTCGTATTCGGCGACGTTGTTTGACGCCGAAAAAAGGATCCGAAGGACGTAACGCAGTTTGTCCTTGTTGGGTGATACGAACAGTATCCCAGCGCCGGCACCGTTGATGCTCAAGGACCCGTCAAAGAACATTGACCAGTGGTCTGAGACATCGGGAACGGAAGGCTCGTTGAGATCCGTCCATTCAGCAATGAAATCGACCAGGGCCTGAGACTTGACAGTGGTGCGACTCTGGAACTCCAAGGAAAATGGACATAATTCCATTGCCCATTTCACGATTCTGCCATTGGCGTCTTTATTGCGCAGGATGTCCCCGAGAGGGAAACTGGTTGTCACCAGGACTCGATGGCCGTCGAAGTAGCGCTTCAGCTTTCTTGACGTTATTAGAATGGCGTATATGAGCTTCTGTATTTGTGGATACCTGGCCTTGGACTCGTTTAAGACTTCACTTATGAAGTAAACTGGTCTCTGGACCTTGTAGGCGTGACCTGGTTCACCTCGCTCGACCACTATTGCCGTGGAAACAACCCTGTCGGTTGCGGCAATGTAAAGGAGTAGGTCTTCATTGGGCTGAGGCGCTGTAAGGACAGGTGGTGAAGTGAGGAAGGTCTTAAGCTGGTTGAATGCGGTGTCGGCTTCTTCTGTCCAAGAAAATTTTTCCGACGCTTTTAATAGTTTGAAGAAAGGGAGGCCTTTTTCTCCTAGCCTTGAGATGAAGCGACTGAGGGCGGCCATACATCCGGTTAGCTTTTGGATATCCTTTACGTTCTTCGGTGGTCGCATGTCGAGTACCGCCTTTACTTTTGAAGGGTTTGGTCGTATGCCGTCGCGACTGACAACGTTGCCGAGCAGTAGACCGGAAGGAACGCCGAAAACACATTTCTTGGGGTTGAGCTTCCACTTGTACCTATTGAGTGCCTTGAAAGTTCGGTCTAAGTTGTCGATTAGGGTGCTCGCGTCCCATGTTTTTACGACCACGTCGTCCACATAGGCCTCGACGAGGTCATCACGAATCTCGTCGAGGAGGCATTGCTGGATGGCCCTTTGATAAGTGGCTCCGGCGTTTTTGAGTCCGAAAGACATGGTCGTGTAGCAGTATGCGCCAAAAGGTGTAATAAAAGACGTTTTAATCTGATCTTCTTCCTTTAGCGAAATCTGGTGATAACCAGAGTAGCAGTCTAGAAAGGAGAGGAGTTCGCATCCGGCCGTTGAGTCGACCACCTCGTCAATGCGAGGGAGACCAAAAGGATCTTTAGGATAGTGTTTATTGAGATCAGTGTAATCAACGCACATTCTCCATTCATTATTCTTTTTGCGTACAAGAACCGGATTGGCGAGCCAATCGGGGTGATACACTTCTTTTATGAATCCGGCTGCTAGAAGCCGTGTGATTTCTGTCCTAATAGCCTCCTTTTTGTCACGAGCGAACCGTCGCAGCTTTTGCTTGATTGGTCTTGCGGTCTTCGAGACATTTAAGGAGTGCTCGATCAGGTTTCGTGGGACGCCGGGCATGTCTGCGGGTTTCCATGCGAAAACGCTTACGTTGTCCCTTAGAAACCTGACGAGCGCGTCTTCCTATTTTGGATCCAGGTTGGCCCCGATGAGGGCCGTCTTCTCGGGGCTGCCATCGACCAGTTGTACTTCTTTGTGCTCCTTGGATTTTGAGTTCTTTCTGGCTGTCTCCTGCTCAGGTAATCGGAGCTGGTCGGGAAGCAGCTGCGCGGCTTGAGTTGCTGTTTCTGCCATGCGGATTGAGAGGTCGATTGCTTCGGTGACCTTGAAGCTCTCCTCTTCGCAGGTATACGCAGTGTAAACATTGCCTCTGACGGTTAGGACGCCCTTCTCCATAGGCATCTTAAGGACCAGGTATGAATAGTGCGGGACTGCCATGAACTTTGTCAGCGATGGTCGGCCCAGTATAGCGTGATAGGTCCCGTCGAAATCGGTGACCACGAAGTTGATGAACTCCGTCCGGAAGTGGTCGGGTGTGCCGAATTGGACAGGCAATGTTATCTGTCCGAGAGGCACTGAACTTTGACCCGGCAAAACCCCCCAGAATTGGGCGTCGTAAGGTTTTAGTTGTGCAGGAGATATCTTGAGGGCGGGCAGGCTGTTGCGAAAGAGGATGTCAATGGAGCTTCCCCCGTTCACGAGCACGCGCTCGAATCTGATGCTGTTGATGCAAGGGTCCAGAATCAGGGGGAAACGATCCGGCTCTGGGATAGCGGCCCACTGGTCCTTCCTGCTGAACGAGATCTCCCTGTGGGACCACGGGGGAAATTTTGGGTCTACGATTAGCCCGTCCGTGCTGTCTATGTTGAGGCAAGCTCTCTTTAACAGCTTTCTTTCTCGCTTAGATTCAATGGAGACCTTGCCCCCGAAAATGGAGTGGACTACGTCGGTGGGGCTGACGTACTGGTGTCGGGGGTCCCTATCTTGGTCCTCGTCCTCATCTTCGTGGTCGTGCCCGTCTCGCTTGTTGTTTTTCTTGGCGGAGTCGTCTTGGGCGGCCCGCCGTGTATAGATGCTTTTGAGGACGCGGCACTCTTCCATGGTATGATTAGACTTTGGGTGCAGTTGGCATGGTCCCTTCAACGTTTTGTTGTAGTCTTCTTGGTAGTCCCGTCGTCCGTTGGGACGCTTGACCGTGTTTACTTCGTGGTCGTAGTCGCGAGGGCGCTTTCCTCTGAAATCGTCGCGGTTGTCGCGCCGCCGATCCCAACCCTCTCGGTGATCGCGGTTGTCGGAGCGGCGGTGGTTTCTGCTGTCGTAGCGACCACGACCGTCATCTCGCCGGGGAGGCTGGTCGGGACCTCTCGCATCGTCTCGGATTAGTTTTTCTGCGTCATCGGCATCAGCGTAATTTTTGGCCGTGGCGAGGAGCTCTGCTACCGTTGTTGGACGTTTACGCAACAGCTTGTTCCTCAGCGCTTCGTGGAAACGCAGGCCCTTGATGAAGGCTGAGATGGCCTCGTCGTGGGAAATCTTCGGGATTTTGAGGCGCATATCCGAGAATCGTCGGATGTAATCGCGCAGAGGTTCGTTCTTCCTGTCCCTTATCCTTTCAAGGTCATACTTGTTTCCAGGCTGCTCGCACGTGGCGATGAAGTTGTCGATGAAAGCCTGGCGTAGCTCTCCCCAAGAGTCGAAGGAGTCCTCGGGCAAGCCGAGAAGCCACTGATGACCAGCCTGGTCGAGGACTACGGGGAAGTAGTTAGCCATGACGTGCTCATCCCCTGCCGCTGATCGGACGGCGATTTCATAGAGGGTGATCCAGTTCTCTGGATTTTCCTTGCCGTCATATTTTTTAAGTTTTTCGAGCTTGAAATTGCGGGGCCACACGACCTGGCGGAGGTGTGAGGAGAACTGTCTTAGGCCCGGAGGACCGTGCGTTGCATCGTACTCGATGCGGCGCAGGTTTTCGTGGACTGCTCTCTCTGCGGCGCGCCTATTGATGCGGTCCCGGGCGTCTTTGGGAGGGATGTTGTGGCGGAGATCCCTGTGCTGGTTTACTTCTTGGCCGCGTACGCGGTTCTGCTTGCGGCGACCGTCGGCGTCCCGACCACCATCGTCACGCCGTGAGTCCCCTCGACGGTTGTCGAGGGAGCGGCTGCGGTGACGCCTGCTGGGAGATGGTGAGGCCCGGCTACGATTAGTCTGGTCGGAGGCGGCTTCCGTACAAGAGACGTCCTAGACTCTCTTGAGCAGAGTGGCTGTCTGTCCCATTGCAGCGATCAGGTGTGCTCGGATGCAGGTCCGGACTCCCTGGCACTCGGGGGTATCAGGAAGCCGATCTAGGTTAGCCATGGCGACAGCCACGTTGGCGCTTGGCGTTTTGTAGACTGGCTGGTCCCCGACCATGTCAAAGGCATCGTTGAGATTATTTGGTGGCATTTGTTGTTGCTCGTCTGCGCGTCGTCGGGCGCGATCGGCGTTGCGCTGTTCGCGGAGTTGCCTCTGGTCATCTGTTTCTCCATCAACGACCGGTTCGTCGGCGCTGACATTGAACACAATATCCCCTCGCCGGGGGGGAAATATCGGGAATCGGTTGAAACCCGGAGGGTGTGAAGGAAAATCCAGGTCGTAGTCCTCGTCTTCGGTGTTTATAACCTCGGTGGGGACGGAACCGGTGCTTGAGTTGGTGCTGGAAACCTGGCCGTCCCGTAGTTCTCGGACTGTCACCATGTTGACGTAGTGACGATCGTTCCTTGTCGGCGACCAACCCGCCTTGCTGAAAACGGATTGGGTGTGCTGTGAGTAAACAGAGGCCGAGTTGTTCAGGCCGCAAGGATAATCTTCCTTCTTGAGCTCGACGGATCGTCCTGAGGGTGTTGAGGTTATCGTCAGAGACGTTCCCAGCCGTTCGTGTGTGGCTACACGAGTTGGCCGGCGGGATTTGAAAAAATCCGCTGGAGCAGCTTGGTCGGGCCGACGCAGAACTCCGTCTACTAGTTGGGAAACTTCGAGTAGCTTGGAGTCAGCGCGATCAAGCGCTTGGAGAAGGTCCGAGCTGTCGATCTTCTTTCCCTTGTAGAGCGGGAACGGTGGTCGGGCGCTCGGTGCCGCCACGTGTGTGGTCGGAGACGGCGTGATCTCAGATTGGATCTGGGTCTCTTTCGAAACCGTGGTCGTGAGGCCGCCGCTGCACGTCGTCCACGTGATCTGGCCAACGGTGAACGTGAGGCCTTCAGGCACGGTCGCGGAAGCTGGGATCGTGACCATCTTGTTCGCCAGAAAAGTTGCACGCACACCCCCTACCTGGCGCGCCACTGTCGACGAAAGCTGGTCGGCAGTCTACCTTGGGGTATACCCACGGTAGTAGTTTATCGGTAGACGGTGCGCAAACTACGAACTCGATGGTGACGCAAGACACGGACAAGCTTTTTATCCAGGTTCGGCCGCCGAGTTGGCGTAATACCTACGTCCTGCGTCTGGTTGTATTGATTTGTGTTGAGAGAATATGATGTCCTAGGGGGGTCCCTTGCCTCTCCTTATATAGTCTGAAGGGCAGGGTTACAGATCTGGAAACTAATCCTAGTCGGTTATAATTGTCATAGATAGTTCGATATCAATTCCTATTCTAACCGACTAGAATCCTGCTTGATCTCCACATCTTGCTTCCTTGCGTGAAACTCCAGGCTGTCGGATCAAGCCTTGAACTCGTCTCGTAATAGGCCAAGCCTCCTGGCCCAAGTCTAGCCGTAAGGGTACAGGGGTCTATCCCCCCACACTCGGCTTGCGGCAAGATCCCGTCTGCCGGCTGCTGTAGCTAGGACACGGATTTTGCGCGGCGAAGATGGGAAACACGCGCGGGGGCGATGCTAGGGATTATATAGGAGCTCGGCTAACGCGTTTGGCAAGTAATCCCGAGAAATCGGGTTCGATTGGCTCCCGGCCGTGTCCGGCTCGGTTACGAACAGAGGAAGGAGATGGAAGCGCTGACATGCGGCCCCAGGGTGTCAGCGAGCAGAGAAGAGGGGGAGGAGCCAGGCCGGGGAGCTGGGCTTCGGCTGTCTTCCAAGGGCTTTCTCTTTTTTTTATTTCTAATTTCTTTTCTATTTTGTTTTATTTTTTTTTCAAAGTTTTTTTTTTCAGAAAGGATTTTGAGGACAATTAAATACAAACCAAATACAATCAACATAAAATAAAATATATCTCAGCATGAATGCACAAAATCATGTTACTAAGCTTATAATAAATTTTAATTTCCACAAAAATTATTTATTTGCTACATTAAATGCTCACTAAAATTCTTAAATAATTCAAATTAAATCCTATTAATTGAAATTCAAATTTTGGGTGTTACAAACTCTACCCCCCTTAAAAGAATCTCGTCCTCGAGATTGAGCAGTGTATAAACAAACAACTGCGGATTTAATTCTCTCCAAACATCTTCTCCTTCTCAAGTCGCTTCTACCTCTAAATACCAATTCCATTGTACTAGCAATCTCAACATCTCTGGTTAGGTAGCATACCTCGTGGTTTTTCTGAAAAGTCACTTAGAAATTTATTCCCTACACGGTCCTGAAGATCAACATCATCATCCAGCTAATTCACTGTAGCTGTGGGTGGAGCTTGTACTGCTACGTCCACACTGATTCTCTCTCCCTTGGGTGTGGTCACAACTACTACTTTCTCCTTGCACTTAATTTCCGTAGCATATTTCTTCATCCAATCCAAACCCAATATCACATCTATGCCTGAGGTTCTCATAACCATGGGACTAACAGGGAAATCTACCCCCCTTAAAGAAAGACTTGCTGAGGGGCAACAATATGAAACTGGTATAGTTCCTCCAGGTGAGTTTACTAGCATATGGTTTTTCATGGCAACTAGTGGAATGCTATGAGCTCTAACAAATGCTTGCGATATGAATGTATGCGAAGCTCCAGAATCAAATAAAACTGTAGCGGGAATAGAGTTGATACTGAACGTACCCATCATAATCTCCGGTCCCTCTTGTACTGTCTCTGCAGCCACATGGTTCACCTTTGCTCCATGAGAATTAGACTTTTGGTTGTTGTTCTGCTGGTTGAATCTCTCCGGGCAATCATATGACATATGACCTTCTTTCCCACAGCGAAAACACCTAGTAGGGGTATTGGAAGCACTTCTCTTCATAGAGCTGGCATTTGAATTTCCTGAGCGGTGAATCTGCTGACCACTCTGCTGTTGATTAGGATTACGCTGAGGTTGTTGGTTGCGATCTCGTTGACTAACTGGTCCATGGTACCTCTGTTGATCGCCCTGCTGAGAATTGAAACGTTGGCGGTTGTTGCCTCCAGAACCTTGGGCTAGCATCCTTCTCTTCTTGTCTTGGCCTTTTCGCATGTTATCCAACACAATAGCACGGTTCACCAGAGCCTGGAAGGTAGGATATGTGTTTCCAGCTAGTTGCAATCTGAGTTCATAGTAAAGACCTTTCATGAAGAGACGTTGTTTGTCAGCATCCTCTCTAACTTCGTTTGGGGCATAGCGAGCCAACTGCTCAAACATGTCATGATACTCAGCCACAGACATAGAACCCATCCTGAGAGATCTAAATTCTTCCTGCTTGAGCTCCATCATTCCTTCATTGATATGTCGCGCTCTAAAGTCTCTGCAAAATTCCAACCAAGTGACAGGAGGAGCATTGTTGGGACGAGCAGCTTGATATGACTCCCACCAGGTCTGAACTGCTCCCTGAAGTTGACCCGAAGCATACAACACCTTCTCTAAGTCATTGCACTGTGCCATGTTCAGTTGCCTCTCCACAGCACGTAGTCAATCATCTGCCTCCATAGGATCAGCTGAATGTGTAAATACCGGAGGTCTTCCCTTCATGAATTCCCCACGCTTGTCTCTCACATGAATATGTGGTGATGTTGGTGGAGGTTGCTGCTGTAAATGCTGCATGAAGACGTGCATCATCTCATTTTGGGTTTGCATGAGTTCCTCCACAGTGATTGGGCCATCGCCACCATTGCCATTGCCATTGCCACGGCCTCTGCCTCTGCCTCTTCCCCTTGCTGCCATCTGCATTCCAAGGTATATAAACACTTCTTAGTAATGTCCAACATGACAATTACAAGAGTTAACTGAATCTGAAATTTTCTGGGTAACATCCAACATCAGCAGATCAGAATATCAGTCATATCTCGAGTTCCAGAATTCAAAAGGATGCATGCTGTACACCGTTGGAAAGATAAAGAAATTTTATACAACTTTCATTTAGATCATATTAGCAGATTCCAAAGTTAGGTTAATCAAAAACTGGGTACAACCGAAACTGTTCCAGAATTCCAGACTGCGCAGAAACCTCAAATTTAAACAGTCATAACTCACAGTTCATAATAGATAATAATGTCATTCTTGAGGCATTGGAAAGATATGGAAGTCCACTTGTTTCCAGAAAAATTTGATGAACATTGCACGAACAGATTTTGAGATGTACCAGATTCTTTGCGGACTGCTCCAGAAAACAGCAAAGGACAGAAACAGAATTTTAACCAACCCCAACCATTTAGTTCATTACTCCTTATGCCTTAAGCCTATAAACTAAATGAAATTGCAAAGGAAATCCACAAGATCATTACACTCATTACAAAGATCCAAATCAAGCATAAGCATAATAACAAACCAAACCAAGCATCAAAAGGTTCACACTTCAAGCATTAACTCAACTTGCGGTACTATCGTTCTCTTCCTATTAAGGGTGAAGATCCTATAACTCCTATTTCAATGACATTAGAAGGTGGTAAGAAAAGTTCTAAAAGCATATTCAAAGCAAGGAGTGGGGATGAGAACAAGTCTTTAAAATAAGCAACAAGGTGAAGATGAATAGGATATAGTGTAGAAGAAATTATCAATGTTTATAGAACAAGGATTTTATAGCAATTTCAAAACCTTAAGACGGTCAATTTCTAACTAGGCTTGCGTCCGACAGTCAACAAAGCTCTGATACCAATTTGTCACACCCATATTTTAAGAACAAAATAGGATGCATAAAAGACTCATATGTGCCTCAGGAATAGTCGCACAAATAAGTAGACAAATCTCAAATGTACCATTGCAGTGTTCATTACATAGGGAAACATAAGAAATCACATAGTCTTATACATAAATGATAGCAAGATGTAAACAACGCTCTCGACGGAAGCTCCACACAGGGACACTGTTGACTGGTTGACTCCAAACCTAGTACTCATAGCGATAATCCTCATTCCAGTCATCTTCATTATCACATCCTGAGGTGTTGGGAAATTGCAAGAGTGAGCACATATCGTACTCAACAAGTATAACCAAGGGTTCATGAGGCTCAAATAGCTGACACTGGTTTGACTGCATTTAGCTTTTAATAGTGGATAGCATATTCATAATTAAATAGCAAATGCCAATGTAGCATAGATAATCCACTAATCACATGATCAAGTGTAAGCATAATTAATCTCATAGCATAAACGATAATCAAATGAACATAACAACTTAATAAGCTCATTGTCGGCGCAGCAAGAACCCCCAAGGCCGCTCATAACCGTGAGCACGGCTAGTATACCAGTTTTACACTCTGCAGAGGTTGTACATCTTTACCCATGAGTCATGATTTACCCTTTCGCCCGAGGTAGCTAATCTCTTAACCCCCTTCCTAGGGAGGTCGGCAGGGATCACTATGAAGCCTTTCAAAAGTTCGTCTAACAAGTTAGGGCCGCAAGGTTTCCTTTGCGCGCAGATATAGAGCCCCCCTTCCGATGGCACAATGACTCGCAGCCTATACTCATACAGACAGAGGCCACACTATACCCAAAACGGTTCAGCCCCTCCGCCCTTTTGGGTAACCTCTAACAAGCTAGAAAAGTGCTTCATACTGAGCTAAAGCCAGAGCCATTATAGCCCTCATGGTTGCACTGTTGTCCCGGTGATCACTTACAGACAAGATCTCATATAGTTATTTGTCATTCTTTTATGTTCATTGCATAGCTATTAATCATCTTACAAGATCATGGATTATATCAAGCACTAGCACATCTATACCAAATGCATATCAAGTAGGTAGCAAGGAATACAGGTAACAATCATCTATGATTTTGCTAAGGTCGACAAGGTGATAGCATGCATATGATATATATGTACTTAAGTGAATAGGTAACAAGGATGATCCCAAGTTATACTTGCCTTGCTCAAAGCTCTCCTGAGCTTGCTGGTCCTCAAAAGCTTGGTCTTGGTCACCAACGTACGGCTCACCGTCTAATCCCAATCATCAATCAACAACACGCATTCCAATGTAGACAATCATACACGAAGCAAACAAGATATAATTAGAACATTACACCAAACAGTGGTAAAACAAAGATAAAAGTTTATCAAAATATTCTACGCAGCGTTACGATCACACAAACGTAAAGTTCACGAAAATCGGAATTAAAACGTGAAAGATATGAATTTTCTAAGATTTCCTATAAAGAAATAATTAATTAAATGCTACTGCAGAATTAAAAAGTTTCAAAACAGTAAACTAATATTTCTAACATGTAGAGATCGTAAATACGAATCCAACGGAATTTGAATGGACAAAAACGGAGTTAAAATGAGTATTTTATGAGCAAACTAAATCCAATGGCAATTCTGTAATTTCTAGAAAACGTATTTTACTCAAGCAGTTACTAAATACGCTTTCGGAGTTGAGTAACGGAATCGTCTTAGGGCGCCAAGGACTGCGGAGCAAATATGAAAAAGTTCAAGGACTCTTTATATAGTTTCGCAGCTGAAGGGGTAACTTCTATTTCTGTCCCTTGATCTTGCATCTAACGGCTGGTGTTCCATCCAGGGCCAAGCCTGGCCGCCCGACCGGAGCTCAGCACGGTGGCGCCATGGCCACCGTTGGAAAGCTCGCCGGCGTTCGCGGGTTTCTCGTTTCCGAGCACCGTTTCAAGAAAGAAAAACACCATCGGAACGAGGAGCTCACCGCGAACTCGAGGAGGTGCTTTGCTGGGGCCGAAGAACGACGGGAGGAGCTCGCGGCGCGCGGCAAGGCGCTCGGCTTGCGGCAAGATCCCGTCTGCCGGCTGCTGTAGCTAGGACACGGATTTTGCGCGGCGAAGATGGGAAACACGCGCGGGGGCGATGCTAGGGATTATATAGGAGCTCGGCTAACGCGTTTGGCAAGTAATCCCGAGAAATCGGGTTCGATTGGCTCCTGGCCGTGTCCGGCTCGGTTACGAACAGAGGAAGGAGATGGAAGCGCTGACATGCGGCCCCAGGGTGTCAGCGAGCAGAGAAGAGGGGGAGGAGCCAGGCCGGGGAGCTGGGCTTCGGCTGTCTTCCAAGGGCTTTCTCTTTTTTTTTATTTCTAATTTCTTTTCTGTTTTGTTTTATTTTTTTTTGCAAAGTTTTTTTTTCAGAAAGGATTTTGAGGACAATTAAATACAAACCAAATACAATCAACACAAAATAAAATATATCTCAGCATGAATGCACAAAATCATGTTACTAAGCTTATGATAAATTTTAATTTCCACAAAAATTATTTATTTGCTACATTAAATGCTCACTAAAATTCTTAAATAATTCAAATTAAATCCTATTAATTGAAATTCAAATTTTGGGTGTTACACACATGCGTAGGGCGGGATGGCGACCGAGGAGGAGGCGTTGGACGGGAGGACTCTGGGGTGGCGTCGGTGTGAGCCCTCGAGTCGCCCGAAGGGGGCGACACGAGGGAGAGATGAAGGAATAATCTAGCTCAATCATACTCGACATTACATTTCTTTTCTTCATCCATCTTGGGTACGAAACATTTTCATACTCCATTGGTCTTATATATTATTTGTCGTTTTAGTTCAAATATGAGAGTTAAGGAGGGATGAAAAAGTAACAGTGGATAAGAAACACTAAAGTGATATAGAGCTAAACATGTATTAGAAGGAAAAAAGTAAAAGTGAGAATAATATAGAATTTACGACAACTATAGAAAGTTAAAATGACTTATTATGAAATAGAGGAAGTATGTTTACTCCCTCTCTCTCATAATAATAACACATCTAGGGTTTAAGAGACAACTTAGTACACATGGGAAATGACACCGTTATCCCCATAAAAAAGTAGAGAAATGCTATACAACACTCGGTTGTTTTGCATGTTGGCGACGTGTGATTTCCTAGCCGCTAGATCTCCGACCTCACCTCTTCTTTTTTTCCAAATCCGGCTGCCTTAGAAGGGGCTCAAGGGAGGCATGTCGGCCAAGCAGTGGGGATGGTGGGAGGATGGTGTTAGGCTTTTGGTAGCTGTGGAGGCAGTTGGGCTAGGTCAGGGGCAGGGCGCCCATGCCCATGACGGTAGCGGTAGATCTCCGGCAATACCCTACCGCACCGTGGCAAGGTGGTGGGAGATGGTGGAGCGTTAGGAGGAAGAAGGTACGTAGAAAACAATAGGATGCTCAGCACAAGTAAAACGAGCGTTGGACAGACAACTCCAAAAAATATGTCCACTGCTTCACTCGTCTAGATGAAAAGGTACAATAATATCACTGAAGTGTAAAGGAACAAGCTTCACTACTACAAAAATGATTTTATGGCAATGTTTAAAAATTAATCGAGGCAGTCACAAAATTCAACCTATTAGCCATGTTATGTATATATTGTCGAGTTAGGGTTTGGAGGCCTCATCCTCTCTCTCTCACACAATTGTCTCTCGTTCTCTGAGCTCCTGGTGCTCTCTCTCCTTTTTCACTTCTCTCTCTTCTATAGGGGCTGCGCGGTGCAAGAGTGGCACCAGCGGCGGGCAAGCAGAAGTCTATGCTCAAGAGCTCTCCTAGCGACGCCCTGCACCCTGGTAGCGATCGCGTGCGAGTCCCCTTCCGGTGGCGATGCTTCCCAGCCGGTGGCGTGCGAGGGGCGCCACCTACCTAGGCAGTGGTTTGGGGGGCGCGACCTCCTCCCTCGGCTAGATCCGGTCCCAACGGTAGCATGAGGCAGTGGCGGAGTTAGAGCAAATTCGAGGGAGGTGCACTTGCCTATGAGTGTTCAGATTTTTATTATAATATGCGAATATGGTGAACATTTAGACATTATCACAGTTTTTTCATTTTGATGTGGGTGTTGGCGCACCCACAATCCACAATATAGATCCGCCCATGGCGCGAGGAGCGCCAGCTCATGGGCTAGTGTCGGCATGAGCAAGGTGGTGTCTACCCTGGTGATGGGCACGACAAGCGGTGGCATGCATGCGCGGATCTAGTGGAGTGGAGGGTGGCCCCAACGAGCAGATCCGGTGGTGGATGGTGGTGGTGGGCCCGACGTGCGGATCTGGTGGACGGCACCCAAGAAGAGCAGTGCGCACGCGCGGATCCGGCAAACATGGCAGAGGCTCGATGGGCTCGTGGATGGGCTGGAAGGGTTGTCCACATGTTTTCTTTTCTTTTTTGTTTTACCATTTGATTTATGCAAGCAAGCAAAACGCTCGCCTCCGTAGGTCTGCATTAACGTATACTTTTCGACAGTGACAGTTGCTTTACTCGGAAAATCGTAAACGACTACCCTTGTTAAGATTTGTGTTGTAGTACTTGTGGCTAGGAATTACGAAGAAGGCAACAAACTCGTGACTAGAAATCAAGTGCCGAGAACAACACAGGATGTCCCAGCGCTAGTACTTCTTGCACTACTGTGGCCACTGGCCGGGTTATAAATTTTGAAGTGTGCGTCATTGTCTCACCAAGCAAGTGTAATAACAGATTGTAAGCTAACTAAATATTAAGGTGAAAGAAAAAGAAGAGGAGAGAGAAGAAGCGACTTAGACACAAGAACTAAACTTTATGAGAGAAACAAGTGAACCATATATTAATAATGAAAAACAAACTACTATACGGTCGGCTAAAAGAAAGCTACAAAGAACCTTACAGCAAACCGCTGTATTATTAGCTTTGCTCCTATAGAACCAACTTACCAAGGATCGGTTCCACAAGTGCGGCAATTCATAACTGAATTGAAATGGGTTGAATTCTTGCATTGGTAGTTGGAACCTGGAGGCTATGTTGATCTATAGCTATTAACGAACTATCTAATAGACTTCAGCAGGCCCTCCAAGATAACAACCTCTATGGAATTTCTATGGGTCCCAATGCGCCTAGACTTCACTCATTTTATTTGCAGACGACCTCATCATTTGTGGAAAAGTGGATGTACAAGAGGCCCAGGTAATAAAAACCATCTTGGATGATTTTTGCCACAATTCTGGTCAAACCCCCAATCTTACTAAATCTTACATTTATTTCAGTAAGAATGTGCCTTCAATTATTAAAAATCAGGTTAAAGGGGTGTTTCCAGTTCAGAATTTAAAACCCAATACCCTTCACCTGGGTCACCCCATGATCTTTAGCCACAAGGACAAAAACACGGCCTACAACTTTATTTCAAATAATTTTTTTGCTAAATTTGGAACTTTGAAAGCTAACACTCTCAATCATGCAGGTAGACTCCAATATATGAAATCAGTTCTTTCTTCAATCCCTATTTATTATATGTCCACTGTTCTATTCTCCAAAAATTTTCTTAAAAAACTTAACTCTATTATGAGAAAATTCTGATGGGCAGGTGTGCAGGAAGAAAATCAAACCACTCCTATTCCCTTTCGGTCATGGGAGGACATCTGTAAACCTACCCAGCAAGGTGGTTTTGGGATCAGGGATATGGAACTGGTTAATCAAAGTCTTCTCATCAACTCCGCTTGGAACATTGCCACCAATAAAAACCCTTTGCTTTCTGATATTCTTAAGGCCAAATACTACTCTTGTACTTCCTTCTGGAAGGCCAATGCTAACGTCTCCAAATCCATATATTGGTCATCCATTCTTAAGGTTAGACACCACCTCAACTCCAATGTCATATACCAGATTCACAATGGCAACACCTCTATTTGGTCTCAACCGTGGTGCTCCATTTGGGAGAATGTCCATGACTCCCTCTCCTTGCCTATTGTTAACAACCCTCTGCCGGCCAAAGTTTCTGATCTTTGGAACCAGAACTCCCAAACCTGGAATCACCATCTTCTCAGCACCACTTTCAATGACTAGGCTGTTCATAATATTGAATCTACCCCTCTTGTCCCTCATACTGGTAATGATATCCTCAGGTGGATTCCGTCCAAAGATGGCATTTGTACCACTAAAGCTGCCTACTCCCATCTCTCTTCCCTGCAAACTCACCAGCTTCCCAACCAAGGACCCAGAAGCATAACGGAGGAAGCCAATAAAATTCTACTCAGCACTTGGAAATGTAAGTTAATCCCTCCAATGATTAAAACCTTTGCTTGGAGACTTATTAGAAGAGCTCTTTCCACTGCGGTGAGAGCTGGTACTTTCTCTATCCACATTGATATGAACTGTGCTTATTGTGGTCAGCAGGAGACAGACCAGCATCTTTTTTTCACATGTATTGTACCAGCCTAGGTCTGGTCTACAGCTAACCCACCCTTCCTCACTAATCCGATTCCAGTAGAGGATGATGGAGTTCAACTATCTCTATCATTCCTTTTCCAAAATGATATAACAGAGCAGGATTTATGTAACAGATTATTTCTTCTCTGGTATATTTGGAAGGCTTGTAATGATAACAGGTTCCAAAGAAAAACATGGACTGCAAATCAGATCTAGCTAGTAGCAGCTGCTCACATGAATGCCCATTTGGATGCTCTCCAAAATCCAATTTCTCCTCCATTGGAAGACATCAGCCTCTATACTAATAACATTTCTGCAGGTACTGGTCAAAGGAACCTTCAAACAATCTCTGCTACAGATCCATTACTGGTTTCTTTCACTTCCTCATTTGCAGGAACCAGGTGTTACACAGATGCGGCCACATTGCCAGATAATGATACTTCTGGCACTAAACAAGCGAGCCTAGGAGTTTTCATTATTAACATGGAGGAAACCCTCCGACAAGTATTTTTATTAAAGCTCTTATGCAGGAATCATCCTCTGTTTTGATGGTAGAATCGGCAGCATTGGCTTTAGCAGCCAACCTGCTAAACCAGATCCAATGCAGGTGGTACACAAATTTTTCTGATAATCAACAACTGGTGCACTTTCTCAATGAATCCAATCACTCAAACCCACTGGACTGGAGAATCAAGCCTTACACTCAAAGTGCAGCAAATCTGCTTTCAATTAACAGTTCATAGGTGCGCAGGATTGAAAGAATTCAAAACCTAATGGCTGATTCTTTGGCAAGACAGGCATTTCAGGCCATTCGCTCCAATCAGCTTCAATATGACTACAACTGTACTAATCCTAGTCATGCAAATGATTGTCCCGTTCTTCGGGTAATAAACTCTGTAACCATTAGTTCTGTAATGGTACTTTCAGCCTTGTGCTGTTAATAAATTTGATTACTTGTCAAAAAAAACCATGCCAACAATGGAATGATCGTATGGAAGCTGTTGTAGCAAGTGGACGATGCACGAAACAGAGTCATTTTTATCTTTTTATTAATGAAAAAAGAAGTGCAAAATACTCTATTATTACTTTAAAATAATGGATTCAAAATTTTCATACACATTTAGAAATTAGGTCCCAATACAAGGGAGGGTAAGTACTCTGTTTCTGAGGCAATCTGCATTAATTGGGCGCGGATGACATATAGCACCTAATATGAGAAAATTGAACTAATTTCAGAAAACGAAGTGTCATGGCCACATGGGTCTTTTGTATGTAGTACTATTTGCTAAGGCCCTGTTTAGATTGAGATGAAAAGTTTTTGGGTGTCACATCGGATGTGTCAGAAGGATATCGGGAGGAGTTTTTAGAAACTAATAAAAAAACAAATTACATAGCTCGTTAGAAACTGCAGCCCGCGCTCCATGGTCCGTTAAGCATAATTAATATATTATTAGCACGTGTGGGTTACTGTAGCATTTAAGGCTAATCATGGAGTAACTAGACTTAAAAGATTCATCTCGCGATTTTCAACCAAACTGTATAATTAGTTTATTTTTTTATGTACATTTAATGTTCTATGCATGTGTCCAAAGATTCGATGGGATGGATAAAAAAATTTTGGGTGGGGAACTAAACAGGGCCTAAATAAATATGAATGTGTGTTAAAATCTCGGGACAGATGGATTACACGTGTGAAGTGAAGGCATGGGATGTGGGCGGTGGCACGACAAACTGCAACCGGGTTCTTTGGGCGCACAGTAGAATGTGCCACCCAGTTTGGGAAATTCTGGCGCCTCGCGCTCCATGGTCCGTAGACGTAGAGATTGCATGTTGCACCGCTCGTCTGGTGTGGACGGAATGGAGATATTATTATGTATGGAATCTAACACCGCTCATTTGGAACCATCCTAGTCGTAGTCTAGTAGATGAATCTGCACCCCGCAGGAAGCAGAGGCACGCACACGGGTCCGCGCACGCATCGATTGTTTGACCTCGTGAGCTGATGCCTACTGTTGCTGCTAGTCAGCAGCTCCTGTATGATGAAGACGAGCGTTTTCATTTCGAGCCTGTTCGCTGATTTAAAAAATTACATTTGAAAATACTATTTATTGATTTATTATAAAAGAAAAACACTGTTAACTAGCAAAAAAGTATGGCTTATAAGACAAGCGAATTGAGCCAACCTATATTTTTTTGACAAGAAACCTGAATATATTAATTAACAGCAAGAAGTTGTTAGAACCATTACAGAGTTAATGGTTATATTTTGGAGCGCCACAAGCAATGAGCACTCATGATCATGAGCCTCATAGACTTAAACACCTTGAAAAGTATGAAGTTCAGAACCTATGGCTCTAATAGCTTGTCTTGCAAGAGAATCAGCCATCGATTGTGATCCCTTTTAATCCTCCGAAATTGTGTTGTAGTACCAATCACCTTGGAGGAAATAAGCTTTGTGATAAGCTTGATTCGCCAATCCGATGGATGGGCCAGATCAGGGCCGTTCATGAACTGGACAAGTTGTTTGTTATCAGATACACGGTCACTTGATGCATCTGTAATGATGAAACCACCTCGGCAGCAAGAGCCATTGCAACTACCTCTGCCATGATGACTAAGGAAGAATTCTTCATGGCCGCCTTGATAAATATACTGTGAGGGGGTTGTACCTGTGTATCAAGAATGAAGATACCAATCCCTGCATCTCTATGGATAGAATTAGATTGGTCTGGCTAGGTTGATGCATCCATGTAACAGCGCGGACCCTGAAGAGAGCTTGGGAATGGCACCAGCAATGGATCCATCAAACTTGTTGACATCCCATTTTCCTGTCTCTGAAGTTTGTAGGTCCTGCATGAGAAAAATTTATACCTTGATTGGCCACCATGTTTTGCCTTGTCTCCTAAAGCTGAAGAGGCTGAGAGTTGCCTTGCAGGTGTCGAGTGTGAGGTACTTTCACTCTTAAAGCTTGCAGGTGAGTGTTCATGTGGGCATTTGCTGCACTAGTTATCTTAATAGCTGACCACTATCTTCTCTGAAACATGTGATCATTCCTAGCCTTCCAAATATACCATAGAATGAACAAGGTTCTAAAAATGATATCATCAGAGGGGTTTGAAGATATGAGAGCAGGTAAAGTTATTTGGATGCCATCTATCTCTTCAGGAATGTTATTTGTGATGATACGAGGATTAGCAGTGGACCAAATCTCTGTAGGAAGAGTACATTTGAAAAAAAAGGTGTTGGTCAGTTTCTATGGCCCCACAGTAGGAGCAATGTTTATCAATGTGGACAGAATACCTACCTTCTCTTTCACTAGTAGCCACTTTAATGAGCCTCCAAGCAAAGGTTTTGAGAAGAGGTGGAAGAGACTTACTTTTCCAAACTCTCTGCAAAATCTTATTTGCATCATCTCCTATTGTAAGTGCATCTAGCCCTTTAGTGGGTTTTGGTGAATTGAATGACAACATAACTAAAGGTCTAACAAGTTTGCTGTGTATCAAAGGTTCAACAAGAAAGCAAACTTGATGGTATTTCACATAATGTTCAAATGAAGACCAAAGTTGTGTATTGTTGTAAACTAAAGCTTGATTGGTATCAACACTCATATCAAGAAGATATTCAAGCAAGGATCACAATATTGAAGAAATGGTTTTTCAATGGATGCTTAACATGATGTGACTTGAGTATGGCTTGATAGGGTGAAGGGCGTTGAGGGACTAAGCGAAGGCACTACTAGAAATACCCCCTGTAGTGACGCTTTATTTATATATTAGACACGTTTTATTTCATCTCTACAAGATTATAGACACGTTTTTATAAAGCGTGTTAGAAGCGTCTTCGCATGGACTGTGTCAGGACTTTATAGAGACGAGTTTATTAAGTGTGTCAAGGTGATGAAGATACATTTTGTAGAGACATTAATAGCATGCCTACACATATTGATACACTTTTATAGATACTTTTATATAACATATCTATTTATCTAGTTACGTTATATAGTAACGCTTCGTTATGTGCTAAGAATTGTAGAGACGTTCTAATAGATACATTTATATTATGTGTGTACTAATATAGTCACGTTATGTAACAATTTTTTATTGCGTGTTAAGAAGTGCAGAGACATTCTGATAGACACATTTATATTACGTATGTACTAATGTAGTCACGTTTTGTTTTGACGTCATATTGTGTATTAAGAAGTATAGAGACGTTTGAGTAGATACGTTTATGTTGCATGTCTAATAGTATAGATACATTATCTAGTAATATCATTTTGCGTTTCAAAAATATAAAGACAATTTTATATTCATTTATATTTCGTGTCTACTAATATAAAAGCATTATATATTACTATTTTATAACATCATATAAAATATACACATATAAAGAGACCTACTTGAAAAAATAAAGAGACCTTTACAAATTTAAACACAAATGAATTTGTACGATTAGATAATAAGAAAGTGAATCATGAAGTCATTGCATTGAAAAATCCATCGTATTTACAAAATAAGATAGAATAACTCATTAAAGTGCACTCAAAGAGAAACCTATCATAAAGAAGCATATGAAAAGTGGTATCATACAAATATCTATATTTTTCCGGAACATCTAAAATCTATCTTATTCACTACGAAACTTGTCGCTTCTTTCCGTCCACATCAAGTTATCTGAAACTTGTAGCTTGTCTTTCCATCCACATCAAGTTACATGTTTCCATCATGCTGCAAAATAAGAGGAGATTGAGTTGGCAAACATGAATTCTAATGAAAGGAATATAGCAAGAATGAAATATACCAAGGTTGTACTGGCTTGAGTTGAACTCTTAAGTTGTTTAACCATAATGAGACATTAGGATGTGAAGTACAATTTTAGAAAATTACAAAATCATAAAGAATTTATTAATATAAGAGAAAACTTACATGCGAACGGGGCCAAGCAATAACAAAGCCAATAGCATCCTTCATAGTTATCACAGAATAGAACGGTCTAGGTAACATCTCATCTCCATTGTTTCCACTGTCAAGGGCATCAACATAAACCCCAACATATTCTTTTCCAAGCACAGTGCCAGCAATGCTTTGAGTACTATCACGAGTCACTAACTTTCCTTTGGCCACGACTTTACAATGGTTTCTTAGTGAAATAAGATACACTTCCAGTTGGCTCTACCATTTTGCAAAACATAAAGCCATGATCATCAAATTTGTAATTAATTTATTTTCAAGATAAGGAAACAAATACATACCGATCCCGATTGATTACAAACTGGAGCTTTAGTTCTGTGAGATCCCTGCAATAGACACATTCAAACCATATCACTGATCTAGCAACTTCAGCCATACCATGAAGGGTTACAATAATAGAAAACAAAGACATACCAAGTTGGTCATTATGCTAGCACGTGGTAAAGTTAAGTCTTCAAAACCCTTATCAGCTTGATTTTGATTGTCAATATGTGCCACCTGCAGTCATAGTTGAATCCTCAATTTTGTGACATATGACATGTTTATCTACCACGCAGTTGGAACTTGTAATAATCAAAATAGATGTAGATGGCTATATTAGCACATCTCAGGCCATATTGCACGTTGGAGTTTTCGGTCCATGCAAGAAAAGTGTAGCAAACCTATAGCCAAAGAACATAAATATTCCTTAAATTTTAGTGCAGATTATTGTTTTCAACTTTGTATTTAGAGTTGCAGCAAGACTGTAAATTAAATCTCACATCCAGATTCCCTCCAAAAATATCATATTCAGAGTAGTAGCAAGTCTTTAGTCATGTGAAGTGTATAGCATCACTGTGCCTAACCCATGGGTCATCAACCACGAATTTCACATAACATAATCGAGGGGAATTGACAGACATCCACAAACCTACTAGATTAATTAGTGGCAAGTTGTGGCCTTGTGGCTTTCGTGAACCTACTCTAAATAGAAAGTGCATGGACAAAGCTTGCAGACTCCTTTTTTTGTAACAAGCAGTGTTTCTCAACTATAGTTTACTAAGGAAACATGTTTATTATTTCAAGAATGGGTCCATGCAATAGTCATACGACACATGCCAATTGTTAGGAAACGATCTAGCAGCCAAAAAGTAAATATATACATTCCTGTTCACTCACAAAGAAAATGAAGCTTCTTTTTGGCACAATTGGGCTACCATTTTTCTAGTGGCAAAGTTATGAATTTGTGATATAATTGAACAATGCTAGTTGGACAACACAAGCAAGTTCTTAAAGTACAGTAATAATTGATCGGTTTGATAGTCTCTTATGCATTATGCACATAATCATCAAGGTTTCTGAGTTGGAAAAGAAACAGTAGGCTGCACATAATTCTAACATACCTTTGCAACCATTGGATCACGTGTTAACGATGAGCGCATGCAATCCTTGTTGACTTGACTACAATTCTGGTTTTGTGGCTCCTGCATATTTGTAACCATAGTATTTAGGACATTAGCATGTACTTACATACTATATTATAGCAAAGAAAATAGAAATTAGAGTTGTGTTTGTTCTGATTCTTATAGTTGTGGCTACATCTCATAGTTGCAGTAACATAGAATCACATATAAGCATGCTGAAGAAATGTATAGTGTTACCTAAACAGAATTTTCTGGAGAGTACAAATTATCTTCTGGGTCTTTAGGATTTATGTCAATATCATTATCACTATATGTGCCATGCATACTATCATCACTACAATCCTGCTCATCATCAGTATGACCATCTATTTCGGTATGAACAACCTGCAGAAAATGAAACATCACACAAATAGTTTTTAGATATGAGTAAACTCATCTGTAACAAATGGAGACAGAGACAGAGATCCATGGAGGCACGTTGTCGGGGGATAGCTTGCTGTTGCCTGTCGCTGCCCTGCCAGATGCGGGATGCCAGTCCCTTATGCCTGGGTACAGCCGGAGTGCCGTACAGGGACAGGGCACACCGCCGTGGCGCCCGCCGACGCGGCGTCCTCGCTGATGGCAGATGTGGGCGAATCGATGACCGGTGGATGGCCTGTGCCGTCCGAGGAGCAGCCAAGCGTTGGGCGGTTGATGAATCGGCGTCGAGGAATTGGGCGTGCGGTGTGCCGCGTGCTGCAGAATGAGATGCGTGGTGGAGACGGGGAGGGTGAGGGGAGGGTAATAGATGCGCTTTTTCCGTAAACCGAAGGGATGGGGGTGGTTTAAGCGACAAAATAAAATGTAAAGCACTCCTATTACGCGGTAAGGTTTTCAATTCTGGCGGCAGAAAAAAATATATTCATTCAAAATTTTGATCTAAATTTTCTTGTACATATGTTAATGAATATATATTAACTTTGCTGGATTTATTTTTTCGAACTATTTTATTTTACATATATGTTAACGAAAGTACCATCAAATTTGTATTAATCTGCAACAATATTGAGATTGTGTTCAAAAAATTTCCAAAAAATAGAAAAATATTTTCAAAAAATGCATTTAAAAGTTCTATAAGCTCGATGGGCTTGTCCATGTGTTTTATTTTTTTTATTGTTTTTTATTTTAATACATTTGAATCGCTACTTTCATGACACTATCTCCGAGCCGCAAAGGAGCGTCGCTCCCAAGGTTGCTATTGTGCATGTCACATTGCACTTGTGGGTGTCCTTGAGGGCGAGTGTAGCCAAATAATGCAGGCGTCACTAAGGGTAGGTTTTTATTCCCATCCGGTTCGGGTCCTACTATAGCTCCGGTGACGATGCTCGAGTGAGAAGATGTAGAGGTTGGTCTACGCCCGTGCGTTCGCACGCCATGACTCCTGCTGCCCACGCCCGTGCGTTCGCACGCCACTGTTCTTGTCGTCTGTCCCGTTCACATCCCTCCCCGTGCACGCTACACGCCTCGACTGCGGTGGCTACCAGCGAGCTCCTCTCCCTCCCTCCTCTCCATCTGCGCCCACTGCGCCCTCCATAACACCGGAGTGAGGGTGATTACGGTGGCTTTCGGTGAGCCCACGCGCCTCCCAACCTCCCTGTTGTTCTCTCTCTCTTGCGCCGCGGCCTCTATGCATTCGGAGAGGCGGGCAGTTGGTGGTGGGCGGGGTGTAGGGGTGAGCTAGCAATGGGCGGATCGAAGGTGTTGGGGGCCGGAGACGGGGTTGGTGGCGGGCAGATCCCGTGCACGTGGGAGGCAGGGTGAGTCGTTGCATGGGGAGTGGAGGAAAGGGGCACGGGGACGGACGAGATCGGCTTAGGGGGGTGGCGAGGTTGGGGGTAGGTAGATCTCGTGCACGTGAGAGCGGGGCGAGTCTTGCACGATGAGTGGAGGAAAGGGGCGCGGGGACGGACAGGATCGGCTTAGCATACCTATTTTCTTTCCATTTGGGGGGCGAGCGGGGGCGAAGGCCCGGCGTCCGGACGCACTCATGCGCCGGACGTCCGGGCGTTAGCAAGACCATTATGTTTGCTAATATAAACAGCAAGCCGACATGTTTGAGTTATTTTTGCTAATGTAAACAGGAAGCCAACATGTTAGCTAATGTTTTATTGGAAGGCCAACTCAAAAAAGAATTTGCATGTATCCTCCATCTAGACAGTGTTGTTAACTAAATAAAGGGTTTGGCTTCTCAAATTGAAGCACATAACGAAGTAATGTAGTGGCAACCTTTCACGAATCTTCAATAGGAGGTCTAGAGGTCAAAACCTCATAATCTTTATTTATTTTAATGTTAACATTTGTTTCTAAATTTCTCTCACGCTTTATATTTTATTTTAATATTAATATTTGTTTCTAAATTTCTCTCACGCTTTATATTTTATTTTAATATTAATTTTTGTTTCCAAATTTCTCTCACGCTCAACAATTCTATAATGTTCTCAGCCAACGAAACGATTCAAATGAAATAAAACATGTTTTTTTCCAAAACTTTCTCACGCTCAACTATTCCCAAATTCGCTACTCAGGCAAAAGAAAATACATGCTCCTTTTATGCAAACTTTACATATAAGTGGTCTCAATTTCTCGAATAAATGAGTTTATGTTTGTCAAAAATATTCTCAGTCAGACCACTAAATATAAATCAAAAATTTTTTAAAAAAACATATTACAAAGAAAACACATTCTAGCAGGGTACAGAAATCTCATGCTCCTCGATCCATCTTGCAGGAACACATCATCTGTATGCCAGTTAGTTAACAGGTGTTAATAATTTTTAACAGGTGTTAATAAATTAGTAGAAAAATATGTACAAGAGGACTTACATATGTAACAGGTGTTAATAATTTTTACATGCTACTGATTGATGACCAAGACATATTTAATTTTGTTTCACTTTGAAATGTTTTTAATATTGTAAATCATTTTTACATGACTAAGTATGATTATTGATATGCTTTGCAACGTATATAGATTATACTAACAGTTTAAAGCGTGTCTAACTCCATGTTATTTTGAGATGACTTTAGTATTGTATCAAAAAACATCTTTAATTGTCCATGGAACGTTCTATGATATGCTTTGTAACGTGTCTACAAACTATTGACGACTAAAAGCGTGTCTACCACCGTGTCATTTTTGAGACGTTTTCAATATCATATAAAAAAGTGTCTCCAGATTCCTTTTGACACTAAAAGCGTGTCTAATATTGTGTCATGATGACACATTCATAAAATCGTGTCAAAAAACATGTTTACATGACTATGTAAAGACGACTTTAGTGTGCGTTACTACAAAAGCGTGCCTACAGGCACTTTTTCCTGTAGTGAGGTGAAGGTCAAGCAATGGCTTGTAGACTGAGGTACCATGGCTAAGGTGAATAAGAGGGTACTTGCATTGAGTCGAGGTACTAATTAAGCTATGAGGAGTTATATTGTGTTGAGGATGAAATCTTTAATGGAAGTGACTTGAAGCCATGGATTGAACTCACATGTGTTGAAATGATTCAAGTTACATGCTCAAGCTATATTTACCCAAAGAGAGGAGACAAAGTTAATTGCATCCCTGATGAAGTAATATTAAGAAGTGGCATATGAAGACATTGAAGCTTAAGTGGTTAAAATGGTTATATACTTTTGACCTTGAGTTTAGGATTTGCTGCACTATAAAGAGGGATGCAAATTTAGTTGGTTTGAGGAAGATAGAGTGCTCAGGTATTAAAAATAAATCAAAAGAGAGACACTCTAGCACTTTATGAGCATGTAGAATAGTTTTTGAGACTTGGGGTGTTGGAAGTCCTTACGTGCGCCGTAACTGATGACATGTGTCGAAAGTGATAACGTGCATTAGAACTGATGACGTGTTAGAATTGATGAAGTTTGTTGGAAGTCCCGACACCTGGCCCTCTTGCTACCTCTGCTCGCGCATGTGTCGGAAGTGATCACGTGCGTCAGAACTGATGATGTGTCGGAAGTGATGACATGCGTCAGAATTGATGACGTGCGTCAAAACTGATGACGCTGACTGGTTTTGTGTAGACTTCTGACCAAGGTGAATAGTGTTTTTAGTATATATCCTGAGATCCACGTCGGAACTTCCAATGTAGATCTGAACGATTAGTTATTAGGTTAGTATAAATAGCTCTCTCCTTACTTCTAATCGTCACCCACTCATTCACTTACACCCCAGACCTTAGAATAGCATCTCTCTAGCTCCCAAAAGCTCCTCTCTTCTATCCCCTTTGCTCCTAACTTTAAATCTGGCAAGGGATTGAGTACGAGAAGGATTCTTGGTGAGAGAAACATCAAAGCAAAGCTTGAGCACTTGATTTCTTTGTCAAGCTGGTTGGATTTGTGTTTGTTACTCTTGGAGCAAGGATCCTAGCCAACTAGACGTTGCCCGTGGAGCTTCCAACTTGTGTGGTAGCCCCAGAAGGTTTGTAAGTACTCAAATCATCTAGTGAAATCACCCCTCATCTCAAGAGATTGCTCTCTTGACTTGACAACGAGGATAGGGTTGAAAGAGACCCAAAAAGCCGGTGTGGCTTCCTCAACAATGTGGACATAGGCAAGCCTTGGTGACGAGCTGAACCACGAGATAAACACCTTGTCTCTTGTGTTCTTGCTATTTGTTTTGCTCTCTACTTGTTTATTTGTGATTCTAGGGTTTGGTCCCGATCTACAAATTGGTGGCTCTCTAAGGTCAAGGAAGTATTTGGATAACTTTATCTTACCACTAGGAAGTGGGGTTGTAAGTTATTGCCTTCACAAAGTTCATTTGAGCACTTGTAGTTCATTTTTCCGTAGGTGTCGGAACTTCTGACAGTTTGTGTTGGAACTTCTGACAACGTCGGAAGTTCTGACTTGAACTATCATAACTTCCGACAGTTGCTGACAAGTGAGCTTGTGTTCTGTAGAAATTTTTTTGATACGCCTATTCACCCCCCTCTAGGCAACATCAAGGTCCTTACACCTATACTTCTGGATCCTTGGTTGGGAGTTGATGTATCTGCTACTGAGCAAGATAAGAATAGACAATTTTAGTAGTGCAAAGGCCATTTTTAGCAGGTGTTCATCTAAGGATATCATTACTATAAAAGGTGACAATAGGAGTGGCTTCAATAGTGTTCATAGCCTAGGCAGTGAAGGTGGTGGAGAGAAGGTTGGGGTTCCAAGTATGGGTGCCAAGAATCTAGAGATCAGAAACTTTTGCAGGCAGTGGTGTATTGACAACAGGCATGATAAGGTGTTCATGGACATGATTCCAAATAGGACTCCAAGGTTCAAACCAGATGGAGGAGTTGCTATTATGTAGTTGGTAGATGGAGTTGGAGGTGAGGTGATGTCTAACGTGCATGACAGAAGACCAATAGATAGATCTGGGGTCTCTATCATGAGCATTCTAGAAGGATAGCAGAGACAAGAGGATTTTTGTTGGTGGCAATGTTCCCAGCAGAGTGAACGATAAGGCTTTTATTGACCAACTCCATGTCCATGATGCCACGCCCACCTTGATTTGTGGGTTTGCAGATATCCTGCTCTTCCTGCACACCTGCCCACCAAAATTTCCTGATAATAGAGTTAATTTTCTCAATAAAAGCTTTGGAGAAAAGAACAGTGGACATATAATAAATAGGGATAGAAGAAAGCACAGACTTAATGTATTGAAGTCTTCCTGCATGATTTAGTTTGTTAGCCTTAAGGGTCCCAAATTTAGCAAAGAATTTGTTAAAAGTGAAATTGTAAGCTCTGTTTTTATCCCTGTGGCTAAAAATCATGGGATGACGTGAGTGCAAGGTGTTAGGTTGTAAAGTAGGAACAGGAAAGACCCCTCTAATCTGGTTTTTAATCAGAGTAGGAACATTTTTGCTGAAATAAATGAAAGATTTTTGGAGATTAGGAGTCTGACCAGATTGTTGGCAGAAATCATTGAGGATGGTCTTGATTGCATGTGCTTCATATAAGGTGGCCTTGACAAAGAGGATAAGATCATCTACAAATAAGAGTGAATGGATTCTAGGTGCATTGGGTCCAAGGGAAATGCCAAAGAGGTTGCTATTGTGAAGCGCTTTCTGCAACCTTATTGAGAGCTCATTAATAGCAATAACAAAGATAAGGAGATAGGGGACAACCCTGTCTTAAACCTCTTTGAGAGTTGAAGTGCCCAAAAGGCTCATCATTAACAAGGACAACAAAGGTTGGAGAAGAGATGCACACATTGATAAGATTAATAAAATTATCATTCAGACCTAACCTTTTAAAGAGCAACTGAAATGAAGTCCCATTCTAATCTGTCAAAAGCTTTAGCTAAATCTCTACAACTAAAAAAACATCGAACGGCCCCGTCTACCGGCATGGTGAAGCTGCTCGGTAATCGTAGCTCGTTAACTCCTATTTTTTGCGCGTCGTCTTGCCATCCCCTCCAGCCCTCCCCATTCGTCCCCACCGACCTTGCCTCGTGTTTGGCCACAACGCCACCGCACCACCTGGCCGCCATGCCGAAAGCCTCTCCCTGTCTCGCCTGGTCACTCCCCTACTCTGCTGCACCACACCGCCCATCTCTTCTATGTCCTGTCTCAGCCGCTAGGCCACGCCGCATCCCCTACCATAGCTCCCTTCATCCGGTCCTGATGCCACTAGCGCAATCTGAGAGGGGGAGGCGAACTGGAAGCGGCAATGTGCCCGATCGGTGTCCACCTCGCTTGTCTTGCTCACTGCAGATGCACAACAGATTAGAAGCAGCTTCTTCCTCGTTGCTGGATCAATGGGGGTATTGTAACCGAACTCGCGAAAGCAAGCTCAGTGGCGGCACGACACCTGCACGTGGTGATCGCGGTGACTCAAACCCTAAGCATGAACTGTGATTGACACGAAACACAATCTTTGCGTTCAGAAAACAAGAAAAAACACATTAATAAACATCATCGATGAAAGGTATCTCCTAGAATTGTAATGGGTTCGTTGATCCAAAAAATATAGATTTCTTTCTGATGTAACTAAAGAAAAAACTCAGATTTTATTGCCTTATCGGATATTGGTAGAGCCAGTTTTTTGCAAACCACTTTGAATAATATTTGCGTTGGCGGAGATTTTCCGTGGCATTGCATGGCTCCGCAGGGTTGATTTGGTGGCATGACTCTAGGTATAAATTTATTATCTTTTTACATTGGAGAAATTGAAGAAGGGGACCCTTTTATTCGCTTCAAAGTCAGACAAAGAGGAGATGACTTTAAGTTTAATTTGATTTCTGTCTATGGACTAGCAAAGTTGGATCAAAAGTCATAGTTCTTATCCGAAGTACTTCGAGTTAGTTCAAAAGACGCCTTACCTATTGTTATAGGTGGCGATATTAGTACTATTCATAGACCGAATGAGAAAAACAATGACAACTACAATGATAGGTGGCCTTTCATGTTTAATGCCGTGATCGACACTTTAAATCTGAGAGAAATAGAAATGTCAGGAACTTGGGCTAATAATTTACAAAATCAAACATTCAAAAAATTAGATAGGGTCCTTGTCTGTACAGATTTTGAGCAAGTTTTCACATACCACTGTACACACACTATCTAGAGAGATCTCTGATCATACTCCGCTACTTTTATGCACACATAATCCATCCTCGTCTTACCAACCCCAATTTAAATTTGAATTGGGATGGTTGCTGAGAGATGGTTTTTGTGTGGTCCGTGATGTGTGGCAGAGCATAATAGTCGAGAGCTCTCCAATAGAGAGGTGGCAAGCTAAAATCAGAAGATTACGCCAATACCTCAGAGGTTGGGCCAAAAATGTAAGTGGTACTGTAAGAAAGAAAAAAACAAGTATTCTTAATAAACTAGATGAACTAGATAAAAAGGCACAAACTCTTCTACTTAATGAGTCAGAATTAAATATAAAACATGTGTTAAATGAGAGACTCGCTGAATTACTTCGGGAGGAGGAGTTAAAATGGTACCAAAGGGCCAAAGTAAAGCATCTTTTAGAACGTGATGCAAATACAAAATATTATCACCTGTTAGCAAATGGTAGACATCGTAAAACTCGATTTTCCAGCTGGAGGATGGGGGCAATATGATAAGTGGTGATGCTCAACTCAAAAAGCATATTACCAATTATTATAAGAATCTTTTCGGTCCATCAGAGTACTCTTCCTTTTTTATGGATGAGTCATAGACTGATGACATCCCTCAAATATCTATTCTGGAAAATGAGTACTTGATTGCAGACTTTTCATAGGAAGAAGTAAGGGCTGTAATTTTTCAAATGGAACATAATAAGGCACCTAGACTGAATTTTTCAAATGGAACATAATAAGGCACCTAGACTGAATGGATTCCCTTTAGAGTTCGATCAGATCTTCTAGGATCTAATAAAAGATGATCTGATGGCTTTGTTTATGGATTTCCATCATGGATCCTTGCCCCTGAACAGCCTTCTTTGGAACTATCATTCTCTTACCCAAAAAGAATGATGTGAGATTGATTCAACAATATAGACCAATCTGTTTGTTGAATGTTTTTTTTTCAAAATATTCACTAAAGTTGCAGCAAATAGATTATCTACCATAGATCAAAAGATTATTAGACCAACACAGATGGCCTTTCTCCTAGGGAGAAATATTATGGAGGGCTCAGTAATACTCCATGAAACGATTCATGAACTACATTGCAAGAAACAAGATGGGGTTATTTTTAAAATTGACTTTGAAAAGTCTTGTGACAATGTTAAATGGAGCTTCCTCCAACGAACTCTAAGGATGAAAGAGTTTTCACAAAAATGGTGCTCATGGGTGGAAAAATTTGCGCAGGAGAGAAATGTCAATATTAAGGTTAATGACCAATTAGGATCATATTTTCAAACAAGAAAAGGTTTGAGGCAGGGTGACCCAGTGTCACCCATACTATTAATATAGTGACAGACATGTTGGCTATACTGATTGCCACAGCAAACGATGCAGGGCAAGTCGAGGGGGTAATTCCCATCTGATTCAAGATGGTTTGTCTATTCTCCAGTATGCGGATGACACAGTGATCTTTATGAGCCATGATGTTGATAAGACAATAAATATGAAAATACTACTTAGTACCTTTGAACAACTATCAGGACTCAAAATAAACTTTCATAAAAGTGAATTTTTGTTTTGGCAAAGTGAAAGGTCCAAATGGCTAGAGGGGGGTGAATAGCCTATTTAAATTTTCTACAAACATCAACTAGACAAGTTGATTAATAAAACAAAAGGCGAAGCTATTCTAGCACTAGCACAACTAAGCTATGCAAGCCACCTACACAAGTCTAGCAAGAAAGCTACACACTAGTTACAACAAGAAAGAACAACTAGAAGCTAGCTACACTCCTAAACAAGAAAGCTAAGCTAAACAAGCTACACCACTAGCAAGGTATGCACAAAAGTAAAGGAGAGGGGAGTGATTGTTATACCAACGTTGTAAAGTAGAAATATAGCCAATCAATCAATCACAATTACAAGAGAATCCTCGGCAAGAGATGACACAAGATTTTTTACCGAGGTTCACTTGCTTCCCCACAAGCTAGTCCTCGTTGTGGCGATACACCCACTTGACGGATCACGAGCTAATTGGCAATCCAAAGCCAAACCCTCAGCGGGTGCCGCACATCCACTCACAAGATGGGGATCCTCCAAGCCACGAGCAATCCACTAGAGTAGCCAATTGCGATCTCCCGCGGGGAAGGCTCAAGAACCCCTCTCAAATCACTTGGTGAGGCTCGAAACAATCTCCAATCATGAGCTTAACACCACCGCTGCTCCTAGCCATCTAGGGCGTCGGGAAACACCCGAGAGTAACAAGAAATCCGCAGCAAACTCAAGAATCAAGTGTCACTAAATGCAACTCTCAAAGCAAAGCACTTGAATCTCACTCAATCTCACTAGGATGAGCAATCAAGCAAGGAGATGAGTGGAGGGAGTGTTCTCTAGCTCAATGTATGTCTCAAGTAAACAAATATGCAAGAGTCTAGCTCCCAAAGCCGGCCACCCTCTATTTATAAGCCTCTCAAAGAAACTAGCCGCTGGCTACTTTCACTGGGCTGAAATCGGGGGCACCGGACGCTACCAAGTGATCACCGGACGCTCGACCCTCAGCGTTCGGTGCTCAGGGGTTGGCCACGTGTCCTTCCTCGATTTCGCGTGTCAGTGTCTAACGGCTACCTGCAACACACCGGACGCTCTGCAAGTCGACACCGGACGTGTCCGGTGCACATCGGACTCATGCGCAGAGAGTTCCGCAATCCTGTAGGGTCACCGGACATGAGCCACTGGACGCACCCTAAGCGTCCGGTGCTCACCGGACTTAAACACAGGGAGGGGTGCAGAACCTCCTCACACCGGACGCTAACCACCGGAAGCTCTCAGAGTGCGTCCGGTGCTCAACCCTAGCAGGGTCAAGCACACCGGACTCTGAGACCAGCGTCCGGTGCCTCCGCACTCAGCGTCCGGTGAGTGTTTCTCAGTGAGAAAACACTCCCGCGACTTCTCCAAATTTCCCATCGGCGCAATAGAAAATACACACTTATTTTTCTGAAAAGCGCCGAGGAACTCCACCTCCTTTGCAAATGTGCTAACACCAACAAGTGTCCACCACCAAAGAGCATGTGTGTTAGCTTTTCGCAAACATTTTCCCAAAGGAGTTAGGTTAGCACTTTACTAGATCCTAATGCATATGCTCAAGATATGGACCTAGTAGCACTTGATTCAAGAGATGACCATGATTTCCCCTCTTGATAGTCGGCTATCTATCCTAAACCCGGTCAATCACTTCTCTACTCATCTTAGACCGGCAGAAGTAAAACCCTATGTTTATACCTTTGCCTTGATCACTTTCTCCCTTGTTTATCATCATGATCTCCACATCATGCTTCATCTCTTTGTGATCATGTGGCCACCTTTCCATGCCACCATGCACCTTCATCACATGTGTTGCTATGCCTAACTCAAATCACTTAAACAAATAGCATTAGCAACTTGGTGTCATTAATTACCAAAACCAAACTTAGGCTTTCAATCTCCCCCTTTTTGGTAATTGATGACAACCATCACAAAGATATGAAATGAAATCATAATGAACTTGAATTGCTTGTCCAAAGCATTTTAATCATAAGACAAAGTTGGACAAACATTTCAATTTCGGTTTTGGTAGTACTAGGTCCCCCTACATATGTGTTTCCATGAGTTTGGTTCAAGTTTACACATATGAATGAATTGGAATTTTGGGAGATTTATTACTACCAAAATGATGCTAAGGTATATAGAATGGACCTTTGAAGCGTGATACCAATCGGAGTTGCCAATATACCATCCTTAGCACCAATGTAGCTAGACATACATCAAAAACTCAAGATACCTCGTGAGATCACATTATATGTCTAGATACCATATGAAAATAAAACTCTATGCTAGATTTCAAAGCATCATTCAAGTTCTATTTCTAGCAAGCACCAATCAAACAAGAGTTGTGAATTTAAATCTGCAATGCAACAGCTTAGTGCACATACAAATGCAACAAATGGTTCATGAGCTTGCTCCCCCTATTTGTGTGCGCAAGTTTAAAAAGTTTTCTCTCCTTTTTTTGTTTCTTTCCCCCTTTTTGACTTCATCTTTGTTTCTCTCCCCGTTTGTTATCAATGACCACAAAGGTTCAAATTTTAGTGAGAATTAAGTCAATCAATGTGAGGGTCAAATTATGGTTTAATCTAGATCACTTGCCTAGAAAATGTAATTCGGTTTGATCCAAGGACAAGCTTTTTCACACCTCATGAAGTATAAGGGTTATCTTGACCATGTTGAATTACACATCATAAGCTCATATTCTAGATTCAACACTAGGCTTGCAAGCTCACAAACATGTCATATGCTACCACTAGATCAATCAATCATAGGAACAATAGTGGTACCATACATACATCAAAATCTTTTGATTTTCATGAATGAGCCTATTTGTCATGCAAATATGTCTATATGTCCTAATCATGTCCTTAGCAAAGTATGAATGCTATGTCAACCATCATTACCTTGCTTTGATGGAGGAGAGGCATGTCATATATAAATGTGGGGGTGCACTCATCTCAAGTTGGAGAAGTCAAGTATGTTCAATTCATTTCTCAACTTGCAAAATCTCTTCTCATCAAGTGGCTTTGTGAAGATGTTGGCTAGTTGATCTTCGGTGCCAATCCTTTTAATGCTAATATCACCCTTTTGTTGATGGTCTCTTATGAAATGGTGCCTTATGTCAATGTGCTTGGTTTTTGAATGTTGAATCGGATTTTTTGTCATCTTGATTGCACTCTCATTATCGCATAGCAAAGGCACATTCTTGAATTTTATTCCAAAGTCATTCAAAGTAGCTTTCATCCAAAGCAATTGTGCACAACAACTACCGACACTAATGTATTCGGCCTCGGCGGTTGATAGTGCAACACTATTTTGTTTCTTTGATGACCATGAAACTAGAGACCTTCCTAGCAATTGACAAGTGCCACTTGTGCTCATTCTATCAATCTTGCATCCACCATAGTCGGAGTCCGAATATCCAATTAACTTAAAGTTAGACCCCTTGGGATACCATAATCTAACTTCATGAGTGCCCTTTAGATACCTCAATATTCTTTTGGTTGCCTTCAAGTGACTTTATCTTGGTGAAGCTTGGTATCTTGCATATTTGCACACACTAAACATCACATCCGGCCTTGATGCAGTGACATAGAGCAAACTTCCAATTATAGATCGGTATAGCTTTTGATCTACCATGTTGCGACTTGCATCACTACCTAATTGATCATTTGTGCCCATAGGTGTGCTCATTGGTGTAGCTTCTTGCAGCCCAAACTTCTTGATCATGTCCTTGATGTACTTGCCTTGACTTATAAAAGTGCCATCCTTCATTTGCTTGATTTGAAGACCAAGGAAGTAACTAAGCTCTCCTATCATGGACATCTCAAACTCATTTGCCATCATTCTTCCAAATTCTTCACAAAAGTCTTAATTGGTTGATCCAAAGATGATATCATCAACATAGATTTGCAACACAAACAAGTCATTGCCTAGCTTCTTGGTGAAGAGGGTAGTGTCAACCTTTCCCATCTTGAACCCTTTAGAGTGAAGGAAATCTCTCAATCTCTCATACCATGCTCTAGGTGCTTGCTTCAAACCATACAATGCCTTCTTGAGCTTGTACACATGGTTGGGTTTCTTGTAATCTTCAAAACTAGGAGGTTGTTCAACATAAACCAACTCATTTATGTATCCATTGAGAAATGCACTCTTCACATCCATTTGATAGAGCTTGATGTTGTGGGCACAAGCATAGGCTAATAATATTCTAATTGCCTCCAATTTTGCAACCGGTGCATATGTTTCTCCAAAGTCAAGACCTTCAACTTGAGTGTATCCTTGTGCTACTAATCTTGCTTTGTTTCTCACAACTACACCATCTTGATCTTGCTTGTTTCTAAAGACCCACTTGGTACCAATCACATTATAGTTCTTTGGCCTCTCAACAAGCTCCCACACTTGATTTCTTGTGAAGTTGTTCAATTCTTCATGCATGGCATTTACCCAATCGGAATCTTTCAATGCATCTTCTATTCTCTTTGGTTCTTCAAATGAGACAAATGAGTAGTGCTCACAGAAGGATGCTAGCCTTGATCTTGTTTGCACACTGTTGACGGTCCTTAAGTATCAAATTTAATTATCAAATAAATAAAGAAAAGGATCCAAATGAAATCAACATCTAGACTTAGGGTTTTATCTGACAGAATTCCACGAGTTTTGGTGTTTGTCTATTTCTGCAGGGGGTTATCAGGAAACATGGAAGAAAGGCCCACACGTTGGGATTACATAGAGTTATTAACGTGCCGCACAATTATCTTACATCTAGAAGACTCCAGAAGCCACGAGACCGAAGCGGAGGCGAAACGGGGCCAGAGGCAGGGCGCCCGCCCTCCTGCCCTGGGCGCCCGCCCCCTCTGAGAGTCCAATCAAGACTCTGCTTCGTGGGAGATCTCCACCGACCTAAAGGATCAAGGATAACCGTCCAATCTAAGTCGGTTTGATCCAACGGCCCATATTCACTTGAAGGGACTATAAAACCAGACCCCCTGGCCCCTGGAGGAGAGAGCCTCTCAACCCTAATTCATTATTCCTCAAGGGAGAAGAAGCCCCTGATCAAGATTAGAGCCACCACATCAATTAGATATCTAGATTAGCATAGCTACATATGATTAGAACAAGAAGGAGTCAATCTTCGATTGGTTTCCGGATCTGTCAAGAGGATTCTTGGTAATTCTCTAATTGTGCTTCTAATTGCTTTCTAATTATCTTTGTTCTTCAATATTATGAATATGACTTTGTTCTACTTCAATATATTGCTTATGACTTTGCTCTACTTGCTTATATTCAAGATTATATTGTTCTTAGTTTATCATAGTTATATACTTGGCTTAGTTAGATTGGATCTATATACATGTTTAGGATCATATAGCGTTTATCCATCGGATCCATGGGTAAATGATAGATATTGTGTAGGCGTGGTGCTTATACCGTATTTATCTGCGATTGTACCCAATATGCAAGATCGTGGGGTAGTTCGTGATAGTGACAGCTTCATTGATTCTTATATAGTCCCCCTTTCATGTATTGGGCTGGCAGAGCAATATTATTACAGGGGAGTGATTGCTATGTTTCTCATTTACCTTGCTAATATCACTATGCATGGGCGTAATCTTGTCTCGCAATGATTGCTAAGTATGCTTGCACTAACTATGATAATGCTAGACTATATAGTTGAGAATAATTTAGGAAATATTCTTGTAGTTCGTTCTAATTCCATGCTAATGACTTTCTAGAGTATCTAATTGAGGTGCTTATCATATTTATTATGTGGCTAGATCAGATTAATTATCTTTGTCACTATTCATTATTTCATATATCCTTAACGTGACACTTACCCCTGTATGAAAGAGTTAGATAACTGTTCTCAATTATTCATGCAATGATAGATACTCAATCTCATATTCTATTCTGTAATCAGTATTAATGATTGTTAATCCCTTCCCAGTGGTAAAAATATAAATAACGATACCTAGAATACTTCCCGGTTAAAATGCTACATCGGTATTAATCTGTGCGCTTGCAGATCCCATTCATTATTTATTTAGAAGAGCAATTGCATATTTCAATACCGCATCTCATGTCATGCTGGGGATGATAACTTGGCTTAAGTGGTGTGAGGGATAGGTTTGGCATTTTTGGTACCGTTACTAGATTTAGAGAACTTAGTCTACTTTTGGTAATGATGTTAAGAATACCCAACAAGCATTTTTGGCGCCGTTGCCGGGGAAGGTTGATTACTAATCAGGAATGGAATAAAGGATTTTGAGTCATCATTCGCATCACTAATATGATTGAGCTTATCTATTCTCTCATACAGTTTTACCCTGATATTTTCTATTTTTATCTTATGCAGGGGAATGTATGAATAGAAGACATCTTCCAGGAAATTTTGTTGACAATCCCGAAGCATTATTCAAGAAGACGAGAGCCAAGCTCAAGAAGAGATCATCAACACTTCAGCAAGAAGCTTCATCTAATCAAGAAGATCACCGGAACTTGTCTTCAGAGTTCGAAGCCATGGCAAACAAATCAATCCGCGAGTTCTCAGCTCCCACTATGGACAACATCCGCACTGGACCTGCTGCAGAGATCGATGGCAACTTTGAGCTCAAGCCTGGACTTATCAACATGGTGCAATCCAACCAGTTCTGTGGGAAGGCACACGAAGATGCTAGTGCTCATCTCCAACACTTCCTGGAGATATGCAACACATTCACCATATCAGGAGTCCCCAAAGATGCTATACTACTTCGCCTCTTCCCATTCTCACTATTAGGGAGAGCGAAGCAGTGGTTCTACGCTACAAAGAAGAAGAATACTACGTGGGCAATCTACTCAACAAACTTCCTGGCTAAATTCTTTCCCATGGGCAAGACCAATGCTCTCCGTGGGAAGATTACAAGTTTTCAGCAACAAAATGATGAATCTGTTCCAGAAGCATGGGAGCGCTTTCAAGACTACATCCTAGAATGTCCCCATGATGGAATGGAGAGTTGGCTATTGATGCAGACGTTTTATCACGGGCTCGGCAACAGTGCCCGAGAGACCATGGATGCTGCAGCTGGAGGAGCATTCTTATCACTTACTATACCACAAGCCACAACTCTTGTGGAGAAGATGGCGTCCAATCAAAGCTGGAATGAAGAGAGGACCCAGACACGCAAGAGAGGTGGAGGTATGCATCAGCTCAAGGAGGTAGACATGCTGTCTGCAAAGCTAGACCTGCTCATGAAGAAGCTCGACGATAGAGCTGGAGATAAGAAAGAAGTTATGCACATCTACGACTCTCACATGACTTGTGAGGAGTGTGGAGACACTAGACACTCAGGCAATCACTGCCCTGAGATGCTTGAGGATGTGAACTACATCAACAACAATAACAACAACTACTACAACCGTCCTCAACAAAATCAAGGTTGGAATCAACAGAGGCCTAACTACTCAGGTAATTATCAAGGTAACAATTCTTACAACAATAATAATAATTTTCCACCTCTGAGAGAGTTAGTGTCTAATCAAGGAAAGCTAATGGATAACCTATCTAAGAAATTGACATCTAATGATAAAATGCTAGAAAATATAAATAATAGAATGGATAATTTCTCTACTGCCATCAAGAATCAAATTAGCTTTAATAAAATGATTGAATCCCAGTTAAATCAAATAGCTGCTGCTGTTCCTACTACTAACCCCGGTATACCATCACAACCGGAAGGATTAGAATCTGCAAATCTTGTAGACATGTTTGATGCAGGTAATTGGAGTAACCCCATCACTGAATTCACTACTGACCTTCTGCCGGTCAAGAGAGGTGATCCAGGACGCCCCGTGATCCCGATCTCCATCGGCATGGTGGACGTCCCAGAAGCACTCTGCGACTTTGGCTCCAGCGTCAACATTATACCCAGGGTACTCTATGAAAAATTCTTTACATATCCTTTATTAGAGAGAACCATGTGTTTGCAGTTTGCAGATCAGACGATAACTTTTCCAAAGGGAATATTGAAGAACCTTTGTGTCCGAGTTGGTACCTTGTATGCCCCAGCAGACTTCGTAGTGGTAGAGACCGGAAATGATGAGAGGGCACCCATCATCTTAGGGAGGCCATTCTTGAACACCACGGGAGCTATCATCTACGCTAGTGCTGCCAAGATCAGTTTCTACATCAAAGGGAGGAAGGAGATATTTTTCTTCAAGAACAAGACTACACAAATCCATGATGAATTCAGATGTGAACCAAGGAAGAGGACCAACAGGAGGAATATGAACAAGCAAGTGTGAAACGAGTCAGCTAAGATGGTCCTTGTAGTTCATGGAGGCCAAGATCATCAACTTAAATCACCGTTTTTGACCAAGAAGGACGACCCAGGAATGCCAAGCATCTATTGCTCCATAAATGGATACAGCTTCTACAAGACATTTTGCGACACCGGATCGGGCGTCAACATAATGGCCGCAGTCACCTATCGGCTCTTGTTCGGAACCATGCCCTTAAAACCAACATACATTTAGCTCCAGATGGCAGATCAGATGTTTCGAGAAGTTAAAGGAACAGTAACTGATGTCCCAGTCAAAATAGACGATCATTTTGTCTACACAGACTTTCAGGTTATTGACATGGGAGAAGACGAGTACGATCCACCCATCATCCTTGGAAGACCGTTTCTCAGCACTGTTAAAGCAATTATCTACATTGGAACCGGAGAAGTCCATATGCACTTCCCCTCAGAGAAGGTACGCCGTTATTTTACTGACCCTAACTATATTGTTGAAGAATTTAAGCAGGTAAAAAAACGACGCAACCGCAACCAGAGGAGGCAAATCATCAAGGACGGATGGGCAGACTATGAAGGAGAAGTGGTAAGGTCAGAAGACGTAGAGTTTAAACAGAATTATCCAGAGGAGACCGTAGCACCGAGTCAGGTATGGAAAGAGAAGATAACTATACATGAAGAGGAGGCACCGCCGGAAGTACCGACTCCGCCAACCAACGAATCCTAGGACAATTGAGAAAACAGAGAGTCCCGTTCGGAGGACTTAAAAACACCGAATGCCTTGCCAAGAGGTAAACTTGGTTGTTATCCTTTCCCTTTCAATTATTTTAAAATAGTCTACTTAGTTAATCATGTTCATACTATCCTAAAAAGAAAATAAAAATATGAAAAACAGTAAGCCTCATGTGAGTAGACGAGTGGCATGAAACCCATAAGTACATTCACTGTGGCGGCATAAAATAAATATTTCTTTTCTATAAAACAAAAATATAAAAATAGGGAGTAATAATTATTAAGGAGTCTCAACATGACAAAGGCTAGATATTTATGCTAACACTTAATCAGTTCCACAACCTTTGTTGTCTATTTGAGCTCCACAGAATTTAAGAATCAAGAAGACTAGCAGACGGAGGACATTCTAATCGCTGTCAGAATGCTGCTGACTTTCAAATACACTTCTGCCACCTGCTAGCTACATCAAGAGAAATTACGTCAAAATTCAGCTTGGGGGAGAGCACCCCCATTTATACCGATAAGTATTTCTATCTATCTATCTATCTTTATACTTATACTATTTTAGAATATAAATATACATAAACTAGGAAAAATCAAATAAAGATTTTATGCTTATATATATATATCTTTTGCTTAGTGTGTTTAATAAATAAATAAAGTGGCTATGCTAATCTGTATCTTAATAATAATACTCAAGCATGGATATGATGAATACTTGCTCTGCCTAATTTGCACATTTTAAGTTCTCTCTCAAGTTTAGACATAACTGTTATAATTTAAAGCTTGCTCTAGACCTAAACTTGTGGGATGAAAACTTGATCTGAAGTCTAAGTTGTTAACGGATACGATATGGGAAGGTTGAGCTGCTATTTATCTGTTCCTAGAGATGCTAGAATTCTGGAGAATTTTATCTTTGAAAATCATTAAAATGTTGCATGATGAGTTCCTGTATGATGAGAGTTTAAATTCCTACCACAGCCATATATACATGCTTGCTAGACTTTGAGCCACACATTTACTTTTTACTGCTTATGAGCATTGAGTGTGGTCAAGCTGTGTAGAAAGAGTTAGATAACTGTTCTCCTGTATATCCTTTTATCTTTGTCACTATTCATTATTTCATATATCCTTTACGTGACACTTACCCCTGTATGAAAGAGTTAGATAACTGTTCTCAATTATTCATGCAATGATAGATACTCAATCTCATATTCTATTCTGTAATCAGTATTAATGATTGTTAATCCCTTCCCAGTGGTAAAAATATAAATAACGATACCTGGAATACTTCCCGGTTAAAATGCTACATCGGTATTAATTTGTGCGCTTGCAGATCCCATTCATTATTTATTTAGAAGAGCAATTGCATATTTCAATACCGCGTCTCTCATGTCATGCTGGGGATGACAACTTGGCTTAAGTGGTGTGAGGGATAGGTTTGGCATTTTTGGCACCGTTACTAGATTTAGAGAACTTAGTCTACTTTTGGTAATGATGTTAAGAATACCCAACACACACCACTTTGAATACCACCAATGACTTGATCCAATGGATGATCTCTTGCTATGCTTGTAGGTTGTAGTATTGGGAGTTGATTGCTTCCACTTGTTTGATTTTGATTTTGATCATCATCATGAGAGCCACTAGTACTTGCTTGATTTGTATCAATTTGCACTTCTTGATTGATCATGTGTATGTCATTCTCATTATCTACTTGCCTCGGCCTTATGTCACCTACATCCATGTTCTTCATTGCATTTGCCAATTGATCTCCTCTCACATCATTAAGATTTTGAGCTTCATTTTGAGATCCCTCGGTTTCATCAAACTCCACATCATGGACTTCTTCCAATGTGCCACTTGTCAAGTTCCAAACTCTATATGCCTTGCTTGTGGTGGAATAACCAAGTAAGAACCCTTCATCACATTTCTTCTCAAACTTGCTCAATCTAGTGCCTTTCTTGAGAATGTAGCATCTGCAACCAAACACTCTAAAGTATGCAATGTTGGGCTTTCTTCCATTCAATAGCTCATATGGTGTCTTCCCAAGCTTCCCATGGCAATAGAGACGGTTGCTACAATAGCAAGCCGTGTTGATGGCTTCAATCCAAAATGAATGACTAACATTGTATTCACTAAGCATTGATCTAGCCATATCAATCAAGGTTCTATTTTTGCTTTCAACTACACCATTGGATTGAGGAGTGTATGTTGGAGAGAATTGATGTCCAATACCAAGATCATCACACAATTCCTCAATTCTTGTGTTCTTCAATTCACTACCATTGTCACTCCTAATCTTCTTGATAGTGGTTTCAAACTCATTTTGCACCCTCTTGACAAAAGACTTGAATAGATCACAAACATCACTCTTGTCATAGAGGAAGAACACCCAAGTGTATCTAGTGTAGTCATCTACTATCACAAATCCATACTTGTTGCCACCAATGCTAGTGTATGTTGTTGGCCCAAATAAATCCATGTGCAATAGCTCAAATGCCTTTGATGTGCTCATTTCACTTTTCTTAGGATGTGCATTTCCAACTTGCTTTCCGGCTTGACAAGCACTACATGGTTTATCCTTCTCAAAGGTGACATCCTTCAAGCCTCTAACTAAGTCATGCCTCAATAGTTTGTTTAATTGTTTCATTCCAACATGACCAAGCCTTCTATACCACAACCAACCCAAACTTGATTTGCTAATTAGACAAGATGTCAATTGAGTGTCACTATCATTGAAATCAACCAAGTATAAGCTACCATGCCTAAATCCTTTGAATATCAAGTTTGATCCATCAACACTAACAACCTCAACATCATCACTTCCAAAGATGCACTTGAAACCAAGGTCACAAAGTTGTGCAATTGACAAGAGATTGAAATCTAGGCTCTCAACTAGCAACACATTTGATATGCTCATGTCATTTGAGATAGCAATTTTACCAAGCCCCTTGACATTGCCTTTCTTGTTGTTGCCGAAGGTAATTGAATCAAAGCCACCATTTTGATTTGTATCAATTGATTTGAACATACAAGACTCCCCGGTCATATGTTGAGTGCACCCACTATCAAGCACCCAATGCCTTCCTCCGGCTTTGTAATTGACCTACAAGAAAAGATCAATCCTTTTAGGTACCCAAAACTTGATTGGGTCCTCCAAGGTTAGCAACTAAGCTCTTTGGTACCCAAATGGCTTTCTTCTTTGAGCCCATCCATGGTGCACCAATGAACTTAGCATGAACACCTTTTGTACCCTTGGTAAGCACATAGAAAGAATTAAGCTTAATTGAGGATACATTAGCTTTGGGTTTCATGTTCATGCATTGTAGCTCTAAGTGACCAACTTGCTTGCAAGATTTGCAATACCGACCATTGTTCTTCACAAAACTAGTCTTGTGAGGAGCAAAGGCGGCTTTGCCTTTCTTGGGGTTATAGCCCAATTCCTCTTTGTAGAGAGAAGCTCTTTGGCTACCCAAGCACATAAGCAAGCGGTCCTCACCACCATAAGCCTTGGCTAAGGTGTGATTGAGCTCTTTCACTTCCTTCTTGAGAATTTTATTCTCAACTTTTAGTGTGGTTTCACATGTGAAACCATCACCACTAGATGAGGATGATGTAGATGTGCTACATGAAGGGTTAGTAGAAGCAACAACAATAGGCTTACTTAAGATATCACATATTAGGCCTATGTTGCAAGTTTTAGCTTTCTCCATTTTAGTTGGCTCATTTTCACACTTGTTAACTAGAGAGGAATGAGCTTCTTCAAGCTTAGTGTGAGTCTTTTGAAGCTTCTTATGGTCTTCCTTTAGACTCTCATAAGATGCTCTAAGCTCATCAAGTTCTTGCTCAAGGGTTTTCTTATCCTTAAGCAAGGCCTTGCACTCCTTTCTAGTTTCTTTATAGTGATGAGTACAATCTTCTAGCATAGTGATTAGTTCATCTTTAGTTGGTTCATCATCATCACTATCACTATCACTAGCATGATCACTCTCATCATCGGATGATACCTTAGTGGCCTTAGCCATGAAGCATGATGGAGTGTCAAAGATGGAACTTTTTCCTTGAATTGCAATGCTAGGATGCGCCTTCTTGTTGCTCTCATTATCACTTGAGGAGTCATCACTATCCCAAGTTGCAACATGGGCATCACCCTTCTTCTTGTTTGAGCCTTCCTTCTTTTCTTGCTTCTTCTTTTGTTTCTTTCTTTCCTTCTTGATAGCATCTTCATCATCACTATCATAAGGACATTTGGCAATGAGATGATCCTTGCTATGGCATCTAAAGCACCTCATGGAATGATCATTCTTCTTGGAGGAGCTCTTCTTTCTTCTTGCCTGACAACCTTTCTTCTTCATAAACTTGCCAAATCTCTTGACAAGAAGAGCCATCTCCTCATCTTCATCACTATCACAAGAGCTTGCTTCTTCTTCCCTTGATGACTCTATCTTGGCTTTGCCCTTGGATGAGGAGGCCCTGAATGCCACACTTTTCTTCTTCTCATCATCTTTCTTCTCACCGTCCTTCTTCTTCTTCTTGATCAACTCATCCTTCTCATCATCTTCCCAATAAGCATCATCGGTCATCACCTCTTGGAAGACTTGTTGGGGAGTTGAATCACTAAGTGTTGTCTTGACTAGCACGGTGATAAATGGGTCAAATCTCTTGGGCAAGCTTCTCAAGAACTTCATAGAGAATTGACTATCTTTTACTTCTTCCCCAAGTGCCTTGAGTTCATGCACAATGACTTTCAACCGGTGAAACATCTCCGGCACACTTTCATCTTCTTGCATCTTGAAGCTTGAGAACTTTTCTTGGAGGATGTATGCCTTGGCGGTCTTGGTACCTTTGGTGCCTTCAAATGTTTCTTCTAATTTTTCCCATGCAACATGAGCAACCTCAATGTTCTTGATTTGCTCAAAGGTCTTGTCATCAAGAGCTTCATGAAGAGCACTAATTGCAATGTCATTGCATTGAAGCTTCTTTTCTTCAACCAGTGTTGGTGCATTCACATTTGCAATCTCAAACTTTGTTTCGGTCACCTTCCAAACTTCTCTATTGATTGACTTGAGATGGGCGGTCATCTTGACCTTCCAATAAGCATAATTTGTGCCATCAAAGTAAGGTGCCTTCTTGGTGTTGTTGATATGCAAACTAAGAGCCATTTCTTCACCGTAGGTTGTTAAGCCTAAAAAACGGTGCCTCGACTCTGATACCACTTGAAAGGTCCAAATGGCTAGAGGGGGGTGAATAGCCTATTTAAATTTTCTACAAACTTCAACTAGACAAGTTGATTTGTAAAACAAAAGGTGAAGCTATTCTAGCACTAACACAACTAAGCTATGCAAGCCACCTACACAAGTCTAGCAAGAAAGCTAAACACTAGTTACAACAAGAAAGCACAACTAGAAGCTAGCTACACTCCTAAACAAGAAAGCTAAGCTAAACAAGCTACACCACTAGCAAGGTATGCACAAAAGTAAAGGAGAGGGGAGTGATTGTTATACCAATGTTGTAGAGTAGAAATATAGCCAATCAATCAATCACAATTACAAGGGAATCCTCGGCAAGAGATGACACAAGATTTTTTACCGAGGTTCACTTGCTTCCCCGCAAGCTAGTCCTCGTTATGGCGATACACCCACTTGATGGATCACGAGCTAATTGGCAATCCAAAGCCAAACCCTCAGCGGGTGCCGCACATCCACTTACAAGATGGGGATCCTCCAAGCCACGAGCAATCCACTAGAGTAGCCAATTGCGATCTCCCGCGGGGAAGGCTCAAGAACCCCTCTCAAATCACTTGGTGAGGCTCGAAACAATCTCCAATCACGAGCTCAACACCATCGCTGCTCCTAGCCGTCTAGGGCGTCGGGAAACACCCTAGAGTAACAAGAAATCCGCAGCAAACTCAAGAATCAAGTGTCACTAAATGCAACTCTCAAAGCAAAGCACTTGAATCTCACTCAATCTCACTAGGATGAGCAATCAAGCAAGGATGAGCAATCAAGCTCGGTGGGAGGGAGAGAGGAACCCAAACCCCTCTCAACCCTAGGAACTCCACCTCCTTTGCAAATGTGCTAACACCAACAAGTGTCCACCACCAAAGAGCATGTGTGTTAGCTTTTCACAAACATTTTCCCAAAGGAGTTAGATTAGCACTTTACTAGATCCTAATGCATATGCTCAAGATATGGACCTAGTAGCACTTGATTCGAGAGATGACCGTGATTTCCCCTCTTGATAGTCGGCTATCTATCCTAAACCCGGTCAATCACTTCTCTACTCATCTTAGACCGGCAGAAGTAAAACCCTATGTTTATACCTTTGCCTTGATCACTTTCTCCCATGTCTATCATATCATCATGATCTCCACATCATGCTTCATCTCTTTGTGATCATGTGGCCACCTTTCCATGCCACCATGCACCTTCATCACATGTGTTGCTATGCCTAACTCAAATCACTTAAACACAAAGCATTAGCAACTTGGTGTCATTAATTACCAAAACCAAACTTGGGCTTTCACAAAGCCAAAGAACATGATGTGTTTTATTCGCAACTGTTTGGTTGTGAGATGGAAAAGTACCCCTTTCGTTACCTTGGTCTACCTATGAACACTACAAAATTAGATAACAAAAACTGGTAAATGATTTCGAATAGAATTGAAAGAAGACTTAGTGTTTGGAAATCGGTTGGAGGTCATTTAGTTTTGTTAAATTCGGTGCTATCTAGCTTACCGATGTTTATGATGTATTTTTTCGAACTACCTATAGGTATGTTAGAAAAAAATGTCTGCTTTAGATCAAGATTCTACTAGCAAAACGACCAACGCAAGCGGAAGTATAGATTCGCTAAATGGGAAATTTTATGTCAATCTAAAATTCAAAGCGGTCTAGGCATACAAAATTTGTACTTACAAAACAAGTGTTTCTTAACTAAATGGTTATTCAAATTGTTGAATGAAGATGGCATGTGGCAGGAACTTTTGAGGAATAAATACATCAAAGATAAGACTCTAGGAAGCTGTAGTAAAAAACCAACGGACTCGCATTTCTGGAAAGGCTTGATGAACATCAAAGAGATCTTTATGGGCTTTGGTTCGTTTAAGGTGAAAGACGGGTCGCAGACCAGGTTTTGGGAAGACACTTGGTTGGAAATCAAAACGCTTAAGGATAAATTTACTGCACTGTTCAATATTATAAGAAGAAAACAAGATTCAGTGGCTCAAGTTCTTAGTTCATCTCCACTAAATATTTCTTTGTGCCGAATTTAGTGGGTGCGAACTAAAGGGATTGGCACAGAATTGTAGCTTCTTTACATGATTTGAACTTAGGGGAGGAAAGGGATGTTTTCGTTTGGGCTCTTCATGCATGTGGCCGTTTTATAGTTAAATCCATGTATGTTGCGTTAATTAACAATGGGGTAAGTGTTTCACAAGATATTTGGTGTATTAAAGTCCCTATAAAAATAGAAGTATTTTTGTGGTACTTAAAAAAGGTGTGATTCTAGCCAAGGATAACCTGGAGGCGGAACTGGAACAGTTATAGGAGGTGTTATTTCTGTCATTGTCCAGAAACCAATCAACACCTTTCTTTCAGTTATCTTTATGCCAAACTTTTGTGGCGTGCTATACATTTACATTTTAGAATTTAGCCTCCTCGATGTATTGATAAACTTTTTAATAGTTGGTCAAAATAGGCTACTAAGAAATTTAATGCATTGTTATTAACAACGGCATTGACGCTTTGTTGGGCAGTTTGGATAACAAGAAACGAGGTACTTTTTGACAAATGCAGACTAAAATCTTTTTGCAGGTTCTTTTCATTTCAGGGGAACACAATGGCTCCAACAATAGGCAAGATTACATCGGCTTGATGACATGCGAGAATAGTTGACCCAAGCTGGTCAGCATCTAGAGACGTCAGCCTTGCATTTCTTTGGTTCTAATGGATCGTTGTCTATTAGGCGCATTAGTCTTGTTTAGTCAGAACTTTATGCTCGTTTCGTTATCTTTTTTAGCTGTATTTGGAATTATTTGCAGCTTATGGATTTGCCTACGGACGAAACATTATAATAATTGGTCTGATTCTATCTGTTGTTAGATGAAGCTGGATATTTACTATCCTTTATCTAAACTAGTACATGTCCATACACACCTTATTGCATGCCCTGCTGAATGATTTGTGACTCGGAGATTTATATTATGGTGGTCGCTTCCAATGTATATTACAACAGGACGTCGTATGCTATCGTTGGATGCACATATGTGCATAATTCTAACTTGTATAAACACAGATCATGAATCTGGATTAAATATATGTAGCACCCAATTTTAAGAACAAAACCAGATACACACCATATGTGAGCCCAGGAAGTCAAATCTCACATATAGCCACAAATAGGGGTAATATCAATAGACAATGCTTATATATAACGAACTTAGTATAAAAGATATAACCTTATATAGCAAACAGCGGAAAGACTCTCCGTTCTTCAAGCGAAAGCTCCAAATCCACAGGGACAACTGACTGGTTGAGCACAAGCCTAAACTCCAAACTAGCAATCTGGTACCCATCTGGGATTTTTATCCAAATAAAATGTAAAGGCAAGCGTAAGTACATCTCGTACTCAGCAAGAATAACATAGGGTTCATGAGGCTCAAAGGCTAGACACTGGTTGAACTGCATGTAGCTTTTAGTTGTCACAATTTTAGCATATGAGTAGCATCAAGTTGTCAAGTCCCACAGTAAACTCATGATCAGGTAAAATGAATAAAGAATAGCATAAACAACATATTAGCAATAATAACATCAATGATTTGCCATTAGTGATCATTTATTTTGTATTGGTCCAAGGCTGCTCGTGACCGTGAGAACGGCTGATATATCAGTTTTACACTCTGCAGAGGTTGTACACTTTCACTGTGAGTCGTGATTTACCCTTTCGAAAGGAGGTCGGCAGAGTTCACTATGAAGCCTTTCAAAAGGTTGGTCTAACAAGTTAGGGCAGCTTGGTTTCATTAGTCAGTCCATGTGATTCACCCGCAGAAATCCACGGTCTGCTATTCCCCATTTGCGCCACAAGGGTAACCACTAACAATCTAGAAAAGGTCCTCATACTGATCTAAAGCCAGAGCCATGTAGCCCTCACAGTTGTACTGTATGTCCCGGAGATAAGTCCTTATGGAGAGAAACTAGAGCACCATAAGATAGCCCAATGCTCCAGCCCTCTTTACCAAAGTTACTAAAAAGTCCTCTTTTAATGTTTATTGCATATTCTATTAATCAAATTACAAGATCATGGTTTAGTGGAGCACTAGCATAAGCTACCCAATGCAAAACCATAGGTGACAAGGTATAAGATCAATACTAGGAAATCCTTAGCAAGAAGACACATGCAATATGAATTGTGTGATTAAAGTTATTAGGAAACAAGGATGATCCCATGTTATACTTGCCTTGAAACTCAGATCCTTCTTTTAGTTCCAAATCTTCCACAATCTGCTTCTTGATCACCACGTAAAAGCTCACCGACTAAACTCAGTCATCACATCAACATCAATCATCCAGAGGCAATCATACAAAGCAAACAAACCTATAATTAGAACAATACACCAATAGTAGAAAATAAAGATGAAAAGTTTATAAAATGAATCTACGTCGTACAACGATCACACAGACGTAAAGATCACGAAAATCGGAGCTATAACGAAGAAGTTAAGATTTTCCTAAGATTTTCTTTAGAAAAATAATTAAATAAATAGGATCATGAAAGTAAAAGGTTGTAAACTTGTAAAACAGTGAGACTAACATGTAGGTCTTGTGATTACGAATCTAACGCAATTTGAACGGGTCAAATTGGAGTTAAAACGGATATTTTATGAGCAATATAAAACTAGTGGCAAACTTGTAATTTTCTGAAAACGTATTTTGAATCTGCGCGGACTGGAATACGCTTTCGGAGTTAGAAAACGTATTTTGGAAAATCCGCTAAGGACCGCGGGTTGACTCTTTAAAAACTTTGGGGGCTCTTTTGCAAAATAACGTGGTCGAAGTTGTATCCTCCATCTAGGGCCGTTGGATCGCGGGTGAATGGCCAAGATTAGATCGGGGCGGGGAGAGGGGAGTGGCCCGCCGGAGCTGAGGCCGAACCTGGCGGCGCCATGGCCGGAGTTGGTCGGTGCTCGGCGTTTGGTGGATATAGTTCACGATTCAACGAACAAAAAGCATAGGAAGATGAAGGAGCTCACGGGGAATTCACCTAGGGGTTTTTGAAGTCGGGAAATCGAACGAGAACGCCTGACGGCTTGAGATGGCGGACGGCGTGCTCCTGCAAAGTTCGTTGTCGGTGAGAGAGCTATAGAGCGCGATAGAGAACAAGGGGAGGGGCTTGGAAGCTTCGCAAGGATGAAGCGAAACTTGACAAGGAACTCACGTGGGCAGAGGTGCCATGAATCGAGACCTCACCCTCGACGGCAAATCTCGTTCTTTTCGGCGGCGGCTGCAGCTCGACTAGGGCTCGGGTCGGTGCGAAAATTGGGGTTGGGGAGTTCGGCGAGGCCGTGGCTTCTATTTAAGAGGGTCGCGACTTGCAGGGCAAGACAAACACGGCGAAACCGCGCGGCCGGATCGATCTCCTGGTGGAGTCCGGTGCGGGCACGAGGTAGGGGAAGGTTCCGACCGGTGGGCCCCACCTGTCTGCGACTCAGGAGCACAGGACCCGCTTGGCAGTGGAAGAAGAGAGGAGGGCGCTGGCGCTCAGCTGCTGGGCTGGTTCGGCAGTGGGCTGGGCGAGCTCCTGGACCGCGCGGGAGAAAGGAGGGAAGGGGGAAAAAGAAAGCAGGCCGCGTGGGGGGGGGGGGGGG
>NC_012874.2:51448191-51490847 GCF_000003195.3 Sorghum bicolor
CCAGGGGGGGGGGCTGGAAAGTTTGCAAAGGATAAAGGAAACCTTGCCAGGGACCTCCGGGGGGCAGGGGGCCCAGAATTGGAGCCCTCCCCTTGGAGGGAAATTTTGTTTTTTTTGGGGGGGGGTGGCATCTGAATTGGGCCTGGGGTGGGGGAAAAATTTGGGTTGGGGGATTTCGGGGAGCCCGGGCTTTTTTTTTAAGGGGGTCGGGACTTGCGGGCCAAGCAAACCCGGGGAAACCCGGGCGCCGGGTTCGTTCCCCGGGGGGATTCCGGTGGGGCCCCGAGTTGGGGAAAGTTTCCGCCGGGGGGCCCCCCCCTTTTTGGGTTTAGGGAGCACGGGCCCCCTTTGCCAGGGAAAAAAGAGAGGAGGGCGCGGGCCTTCAGCTGTGGGGTTGTTTGGCCAGTGGGTGGGGGGACCTCCTGGCCCGCGGGGGAAAAGGGGGGGAGGGGGAAAAAAAAAACCCCCCCCCGGGGGGGGGGGGGGGGGGGAAAGAAGACTGGGCCGAGCCCAAGAGCAGCGAGGGAGAGAGTCTTTCTCTTTTTATTTTCTGTTTCTCTTTTCTTTTAGAAACAAACCTATTTCAAAACATTTTCAAAACCAAATTTGAATTCCTTTTCAATCTTTATCCAAAACCACTCATCACAATAAATCCAATGCAAGGGCATGCATACTCAAACAAGTTGTTAACTCCTATAGTAAATTTTAATTGAAAGAAAAATATTATTTTTCCTATATTTCATGGGCACAAAAATACACAATTTAACATTCTATCCTACTTTGGAAAATTGCAAATTTTGGGGTGTTACAATTCTACCCCCCTTAAGATGAATCTCGTCCTCGAGATTCGGTTGGTGCTTACTCAAACCACTGCGGGTATGTTTTTCTTAGATCCTCTTCTCTTTTACAAATAGCCACCTCTTCGGTGCATTGATTCCCCTGGACTTTGTACATCCTGAAAATCTAACTCCTGGTCTCCCTTTTCTGTTGTTTCCAAAATTTCTTACCAGGTACTCTTGTATGTGAAATCTGATTTAACAGTCAATTCTTGTAACGACATCTGCTCTTAATGCACACGCAAGTACTTTTTAAGTTGAGACACATGGAAGACATCATACACTCCTTCTGAACTTTCAGGTAGCTCTATTTGGTAAGCCACTTCGTTCCATATTTTCCACATCTTGAAAGGCCCAACATACCTTGGTGCTAACTTTCCTTTCATGTTAAACCTTCACACACTTCTCTTATGTGGCACTTCCAAACACACGTAGTTTCACACTTCAGAACTAATTCTTTTCTCAGGTGTTAACATAACTCTTCTGTCAAGACTGTGCCACCTTTAAGTTTTCTCTGATCACTCTCAACTGCTGTTCTGCTTCTCTTAGACATCTGGCCCAAACACTTGTCTTTTTTACCTATTTGATTTCAAAACAATGGGGTTCTACACTTCTGTCCCTACAAACTTTCAAAAGACTCCCACTGAAGGCTCCTCTACTAACTGTTGTTCTAAGAAAACTTCGCATACGGTAAACTCTTTGCACCATACCGTAATACACAAGCTCACAACATATCTTCTAAGTTATCTTTGTAGTTCCTGTGGTTCCCAAATGAATAATTTGTAGAGCTCATTTGGCAGTACTAGTGACATCACCCAGTTCAACACTCAACCCTTCAATTTCAGTGTCATTTGAACTCCTCTAGCACACTTTTTATGCTTTGAGCATTCGCAAAGGATTTTTCTCGTTCAAGTGATATCACTTTTCCTAGTCATAACTCTTGATTCACTCAAATCCATCAATGATGTGACCAGCTCAAATCCAACTTCCTAAAGATGCCCTTTAGATTCTTATGTGCTACACGGATATCACTCCTTAGACCCAAGAAGGCAGTATCTCCATGCTCCATTATGGATACCTCCACATCACACGTCTGTTAATCCAACCCACTTAGTTGACTTATGCACAAGCCACTACTTTTCTTGTATGGAGCACATCTAAGGTCTCGATGGAATAGAAGAACTCTATTTGACAATCTTCATAACACTTTCAGTGAACCTCTGATAGAATTTGATCATTCCAAGTCAATCTCTTATTCACTCTTATGTCAAGATCACTTTGGCCCCAGCAAACCTATGATAGCCTCTTGCCATATCAATAAAACTCTAAGTCTCATTCACTTTCCTTTGGTGGTTTCCAACTCTTGCATCCTTAACTTTCTTAAGTCCATAATTAAAGATGACATCTCCTAGATGAGAACTTCCATCAATTAGAACATACTGGTCATGCTCCCTTTAGCAATAAAGCCTTTTGAATCTCAGTAGAATCAATAGTAGATGTAGCTTATCCACTTCCTAAGTTGTCAAGTGACCAATTTCACTAACTTGAGCTAGGATAGATGATTATAATCATGTGATATCTCCAGAGACACTTCTTACTTCATGGTGAATTGAAAGGGCATTAATCTATCATATCAAGGTACTACCCCCCTTTAGATGAGATAGGTCGGGGGACAGTATTGACTAGCTCTCATATTCTGTTTAGATGCTACACATCATATAGTCTTTCAAATTCACTGTACCAAGTCTTATGGTCTGGAGTTTGTTTCATCACTCAGTCCCAACTATTGATACCTCTATCATAGTTGAATTTCTTCGCTCTCACATCCCATGTATAACTTTGTAGCCTTTGGTGTCACCTGATTCTCACAAGCACCACTTCCAAGCTTTGAGTATCGGCAATGACCTATATCTCCATCCATATTAGCACACTTCAATGGAACAATTTCTGGTACCAAAATCAAATTTACCAACCACTTGAGGTCCTTATCGATGATCCAACATTAACCAATTCTTCTCCTTGTAACTCCTTTGATAAGACTACCCCCCTTAGAAAAGGTAAACTAGGGGTTGAATGGGTAGTTTGGGCCATCTTTCAAGTGTGTTTCTTATCATAAGATCTTCTAATACCGAAGAGAATCTCCTGTGTACTGATATGTACAAGTAATCTGAAATTCCTCATGATATGAAATAGGCATAACTCCTTTTCTGTTAATCCAATAAGGTCTTAGCTTATACCGCTAGAAACCTTATCAAAATCCCTACAACTTTCATATAGAAGGCTTCCTTAGTTTCTGTCATTAAACCTAGGTAAAACAGCCATACATGATATCCATTCTGACAATGTCTCAGCATCGGTGCAGCAACTTGCAGAAGTCATATCTCGAGTTACTTAGATCATATGGGGACGAGTCTTACATGGTTGAAAAGCTTCTGAAGTCCTCCACAACTTCTGTATATCCCACTTTTCCAGAATCTGATGTTAAGTTGGCTGAAAATAGGAACTAACTAGAACTGTCTAGATTTTGAAACTGTGCGGAAGCATTAACTTGTAGAGGTCATAACTCAAGTTCTACTGAGACTATAAAGTTGCAGCTTACATCGTTGGAAAGCTTATGAAATAACTACAACTTTATTATAGAACCTTTTTCCAAATTCTGGAGTTACATTTGCCCAAATCAGTAGGCAACTAAAACTGGTCCTGATTCCTGACAGCTCAACTGTACCATCTTGTGATTTTGATAGTTCCGAAACGACAACAGCTATGGCGGTGATTCTTGAGGTCAGAGAAGGATCTTGAAGTCTACTATCACCCAGAATTTTCACATGATTTTATGGTCCTCTGAGAATAGGGATTTGAACTGAAGAAGGTAAGTTGCTCCCAAAAGACAAGGACAGAGAAACAAGAGTAACCAAAACCCAACTATTTATTTCATTAATCCTTATACCTTAGACCTATAAACTAAATGAAATTGTGGAGAAACCCACAAGATCATTGCACTCATTACAAAAGAATCCAGCTCAAACATAAGCACTAAGACAAATCAACCAAACATTAAAGATTCACAAAGCACACATATTGACTAGACTCAACTTTTGCTACTAACGTTTATTACAAAGGGGGACTTCCTACTTCTTAAACACGGTGTGACTGCAGCGACATCCAGGGTAGCATCTTTTGCGTGGAGTTAGGCGAGGTATGTCCTCCACCTCATTGATCTTAGGTAATCCACCACGACTTCTCCACTCATCAATCTCATCAAGGGCTTCCTCATAGTGTTGCCTTACTTCTGCAAATTCCAGTTGACTATTTTCTAGCTTTTGATGCATGACTTGGATAGTCACAGCCATCTCCTTTAGTTGTTCATTCTGCTCCAAGTAGGGGTCAGCCATCACACATTGCAAAGTGCCTGGTGGACGACGAGGTAGATACTCTTGTTTGTCATTCTTCCTCTCTTCGTAGTGCTTTCCATGGTATGCCAGAAGAGCTTGATGGGCAGCATCAGATATGCTAGCATGCTTACTGAAATGGTCACTGAGAGACGAATGAATGGATTCCACCACACGTGAACCGTAAACTCATTCCACCTTGTGATGTGCGCTTCTGTGCTCCAGTGGCTCTCATACTTGGGATGAGTCCACTTAGTGCACTTATATTCCACCTTGGCTTGTTGTTCAGGACAGTGGTCTTGTAGTATACACAAAAGCCGAGGGTGAAAGAAATCTTCGCCACTAAAGGATGTGGTAAAGTACTCCTTCCGCCAACAAGTATGTCTTGATGGGACAGGGCGAGCTTCTTCATACTCTGGTTCCATTAAGCAAGAGATACCTCGAGTTAAGCATGGTCTTCCTGAGTTGCTGCGAGCAAACTCTTCGTTACGAACCATCTATGGAATTAGACCAAGAGGGAGTTAGAATAGAAGCAATACTTTTAGAATAGAATTAGATGATAGAAGCATAAGAATTTTAGCAAATAGCAAGGGTGAGATAGTAAGCATGAATGTAGTGAAGCAAAGATGACTAACACGACCATTACTATCTAGGCTTGCGTCCTACAGCCAGCATTGCTTTGATACCACTTTGTAGCACCCGATTTTAAGAACAAAACCAGATACACACCATATGTGAGCCCAGGAAGTCAAATCTCAGATATAGCCACAAATAGGGGTAATATCAATAGACGATGCTTATATATAATGAACTTAGTATAAAAGATATAACCTTAGATAGCAAACAGCGGAAAGACTCTCCGTTCTTCAAGCGAAAGCTCCAAATCCACAGGGACAACTGACTGGTTGAGCACAAGCCTAAACTCTTCTCCAAACTAGCAATCTGGTACCCATCCGGGATTTTTATCCAAATAAAATGTAAAGGCAAGCGTAAGTACATCTCGTACTCAGCAAGAATAACATAGGGTTCATGAGGCTCAAAGGCTAGACACTGGTTGAACTGCATGTACCTTTTAGTTGTCAGAATTTTAGCATATGAGTAGCATCAAGTTGTCAAGTCCCATAGTAAACTCATGATTAGGTAAAATGAATAAAGAATAGCATAAAAAACATATTAGCAATAATAACATCAATGATTTGCCATTAGTGATCATTTATTCTGTATTGGTCCGAGGCCGCTTGAAAGCCCTAGTTTGGTTTTGGATAATTGATGAAACCTATGTGTACTAATCTTTGTCATGAGTGAAATACAAAGATAGGTTGGTACACACCAAGTGATGGAGCTAGATGATGGTCATGGTGATGGAGATGACCAAAATATGATATTCAAGTGCTCCAACCTGGAAAAGAAGAAAGAGAACAAAATGGGCTCAAGGCAAAGGTATTTTTAATAGGGCCATTTTGTTTTGCCACTCAAGACACCTAGAGGGTGTGAGTGGATTTAGGATAGATAACCGTACTATAAAGAGGGGAAATCTTTAATTGCAATGGTTATCTAGTGCCACTAAGTGTGAGTCTCTTTTGCATATGTATTGCGCTTAGTGATGTGGTGAGAATACTTGAGAAAGCCCTAAAAATTATTTGTGAAAATGCTAACTTAAGTGCTCAATTGTTTTTGGTACTTTGTGGGAAAGTTAGCAACTTAAAAAGGGGTTTTGAGATGGAAAACCGAGCTAGTAGTCATGCCCAAACAGCAAGGGGTCGATCGGAATTATTCACTGCCCTACCTGGATATTCTAGTGTTTGTGCTTGCAACAGAGAGGGGTCGATCAGAATTATTTCCTACCCGCACTGGAAATTCTCTGGTACTTTAGTTCACCCACGCCAACGGTCAAAAGCGTGTGCGCCTGGAATTATTTCCTACCCACACTAGAATTTCTCGCGAGTTTGGGCTGCTGCAACGGTCGGATGAGTGGCTGGCAGAGGATAAGGTCGGGTCTCACCCCTTCCTTTCTTTCTTCTCAATACATTCCCCATTCTTGCTCTCTTGAAGAACTCCAAGAAAAGAAAAGCTCTCCCCTTCTCCTCTCTCACTCCCAAGGATTTGTGCTCCATTCAAGTGAGAGAGCAAGCTCTAGAGATCGATTTGAGAGCTCCAAGAGGATCTCCTCCCTCTCCTCTCCATTCCCATGGTTGGTTCTCTTTGGTGAGAGGAGTTGAGGAAACCCTAGTGTTCATGCTTTTGTGATTCATATTTGTGGCACTAGGTTGTGATTGCAATTGTGGATTTCTTATTACTCTTGGTGATTGCCGTCACCTAGACGGTTGTGGATTTGTTGATTGGTGAGGGGATTTGGTGATTGTGTCCGCCCCCAATCAAGGTGATATTTGTGAGGGGTTCTTGGGCTTATTCCCCGGCGGAGTGCCAAAAGCCACTCTAGTGGATTACGCGTGTCATTGAGCTACCTCACTTGTGGTAGGTCCTTGCGGTGCTCGTGGTGAGCTTGGGTGTGGAATCCCAATTAACCGCTGGACCACGAAGTGTTGGTCGACACAACGGGGACTAGCGTGATAGTGCCGGCAAGCACGTGAACCTCGGGAGAAAAATACAAGTGTCAATATTGTGATTGGTATTCTCGTGGTGAATATATTGATATACATTGTGATTGGTTCATCCTCTACATATCGGTATAATTATCACTCACCTCTTTACTTTCTTGCAAATTAGTTGTAACTAGTAGTTCCTAGTTTTGGCTAGTAGTAACTAGTTGTAGAGATTAGTGACATAGTCATTGCTTGTGCCTAGTGATTATAACAACTAGAATTTTTATATAGGTGGCTTGATACTCTTGTAGAGCTAGAGTAAATTTGCTTTATGCCTTTTGTTATATTAATCCTTTGCTCTAGTGCCTTGTAGATTTTTTAAATAGGCTATTCACCCCCCCTCTAGCCATATTAGGACCTTTCACCGCTCGTGACCGTGAGCACGGCTGATATATCAGTTTTACACTCTGCAGAGGTTGTACACTTTCACTGTGAGTCGTGATTTACCATTTCGCCCGAGGTCATGAGTCTCTAAACCCCCTTCCTAGGGAGGCCGGCAGGGTTCACTATGAAGCTTTTCAAAGGTTCGTCTAACAAGTTAGGGCCGCTTGGTTTCATTAGTCAGTCCATGTGATTCAACCGCAGGAATCCACGGTCTGCTATTCCCCATTTGCGCCACAAGGGTAACCACTAACAAGCTAGAAAAGGTCCTCATACTGAGCTAAAGCCAAAGCCATGTAGCCCTCACAGTTGTACTGTATGTCCCGGATGGTCAGATACAGATAAGTCCTTATGGAGTGAAACTAGAGCACCATAAGATAGCCCAATGCTCCAGCCCTCTTTACCAAAGTTGCTAAAAAGTCCTCTTTTAATGTTTATTGCATATTCTATTAATCAAATTACAAGATCATGGTTTAGTGGAGCACTAGCATAAGCTACCCAATGCAAAACCATAGGTGACAAGGTATAAGATCAATACTAGGAAATCCTTAGCAAGAAGACACATGCAATATGAATTATGTGATTAAAGTTATTAGGAAACAAGGATGATCCCATGCTATACTTGCTTTGAAACTCAGATCCTTCTTTTAGTTCCAAATCTTCCACAATCTGCTTCTTGATCACCACGTAAAAGCTCACCGACTAAACTCAGTCATCACATCAACATCAATCATCCAGAGGCAATCATACAAAGCAACCAAACCTATAATTAGAACAATACACCAACAGTAGAAAATAAAGATGAAAAGTTTATAAAATAAATCAACGTCGTACAACGATCACACAGACGTAAAGATCACAAAAATCGGAGCTATAACGAAGAAGTTATGATTTTCCTAAGATTTTCTTTAGAAAAATAATTAATTAAATAGGATCATGAAAATAAAAGGTTGTAAACTTGTAAAACAGTGAGACTAACATGTAGGTCTTGTGATTACGAATCTAACGCAATTTGAACGGGTCAAATCGGAGTTAAAACGGATATTTTATGAGCAATATAAAACCAATGGCAAACTTGTAATTTTATGAAAACGTATTTTGAATCTGCGCGGACCGGAATACGCTTTCGGAGTTAGAAAACTATTTTGGAAAATCGGCTAAGGACCGCGGGTTGACTCTTTAAAAACTTTGGGGGCTCTTTTGTAAAATAACATGGCGGAAGGGGTATCCTCCATCTAGGGCCGTTGGATCGCGGGTGAATGGCGGAGATTAGATCGGAGCAGGGAGAGGGGAGTGGCCCGCCAGAGCTGAGGCCGAACCTGGCGGCACCATGGCCAGAGTTGGTCGGCGCTCGACGTTTGGTTGATTCAGTTCACGATTCAACAAACAAAAAGCATAGGAAGATGAAGGAGCTCACGGGGAATTGACCTAGGGGTTTTTGAAGTCGGGAAATCGAACGAGAACGCCTGACGGCTTGAGATGGCGGACGGCGTGCTCCTGCAAAGTTTGTTGTCGGTGAGAGAGCTGTAGAGCACGATAGAGAACAAGGGGAGGGCCTTGGAAGCTTCGCAAGGATGAAGTGAAACTCGACAAGGAACTCACGTGGGCAGAGGCGCGATGAATCGAGACCTCACCCTCGACGGCAAATCTCGTTCTTTTTGGCGGCGGCTGCAGCTCGGCTAGGGCTCGGGTCGGTGCCAAAATTGGGGTTGGGGAGTTCGGCGAGGCCGTGGCTTCTATTTAAGAGGGTCGCGACTTGCGGGGCAAGCCAAACACGGCGAAACCGCGCGGCCGGATCGATCTCCTGGTGGAGTCCGGTGCGGGCACGAGGTAGGGGAAGGTTCCGACCGGTGGGCCCCACCTGTCTGCGACTCAGGATCACGGGACCCGCTTGGTAGTGGAAGAAGAGAGGAGGGCGCTGGCGCTCAGCTGCTGGGCTGGTTCGGCAGTGGGCTGGGCGAGCTCCTGGGCCGCGCGGGAGAAAGGAGGGAAGGGGGAAAAAGAAAGCAGGCCAGGGGGGGGGGGGAAGAAGACTGGGCCGAGCCCAAGAGCAGCGAGGGAGAGAGTCTTTCTCTTTTTATTTTTTGTTTCTCTTTTGTTTTAGAAACAAACCTATTTCAAAACATTTTCAAAACCAAATTTGAATTCCTTTTCAATCTTTATCCAAAACCACTCATCACAATAAATCCAATGCAAGGGCATGCATACTCAAACAAGTTGTTAACTCCTATAGTAAATTTTAATCGAAAGAGAAATATTATTTTTCCTATATTTCATGGGCACAAAAATACACAATTTAACATTCTATCCTACTTTGGAAAATTGCAAATTTTGGTGTTACAATACAGATCAAGCGAGACACGGTATGGAAATTTGCAAGTAGAGTGAGAGATGGAAAATAACTTTGCCCTTCGATATTATGTACTCCACTGTCTCTAAATGTTTGTCGTTGTCGTTTTCACTTTAAAAAAACAACTTTGACTGAATATATATTAAAAATATTAATATTTTATGGTACATAATTAGTTTCATTAGATATTTGAATTTAGTTTTTTTTAATAAACTCATATTACACGTATTTTCTATAAATCGAGGCAACCTTATTAGCATGCAAATCATGGTGACACATATTTAGGGACAAAAGGAGTATACATTATTAAAATAAGATATATTATAAAGAATAATATGGTGAAAACAATTTTAAATTAGATATATGTTTTTATTACAAAGAATAATATTCGCTTGTCCTATAAGCCGTACTATTTTGGTAAATGAACAATATTTTTCTCTCATAATAAATCAACGAATAATACTATCAGTAATGACTTTTCAGCAAAGCTATTATCATTAGAAGTTTGTCTATCCACAAATTTTGATCCACATGACGCATAAGTATTGATTTTTTTTCTAAGACCCAGTACTGTACCATAAGCTCAAATACATGAGCCTAAATACACACACATCCTACACATGTGAGTGCCTACGAAGGACTAAGTTGGATTAACAAATCTCAAGATATAGTGACGAATCACAGATGCCTTGCTAGCTGTTGTTGTGCACATTGTCTACTTTTGGCAAACGACCTCACGATTGTGGAGTAACTACAGATGCCTTGCTTTTCGATGTGCTCGTCGTCTACTTGGAAAATCTCACGATTGGAGTCACTATAAATGACTCACTGTTGACAAGCATGTCTCCTACCATGACTCATTTGATCGCGAATAAATTGAGGAAAACAGAAAAACCCATGTCAATTTGAGGTCTTAGAGCAATGGGTAGATTTCACGATTTGACACCCCTAGCCCCCCTTCCAAACCCCCCAAAAAAGAGCAATGGTAGGTTCTCACCATAAAAACCTAACCATGTCCAATTTGCGCCCTATTATTCCATGGTTGGATAATGATTACCAAATACAAATGAAAGTGCTACCGTGTCAAAATCCAAAAAAATTTTGAGTCTAAAGCCTGAGGCACCTTTTGATCACGGTATACGGTTCCGTATACCATGATCAAAAGGTGCCTCAGGCCTGGTTTAGACCCAAAAAAATTTTGGATTTGACACGGTAATTAGTAATCATTGTCCAACCATAGAATAACAAGGCTCAAAAAATTCGTCTCGCAAAATATAAGTAAACTGTGCAATTAGTTATTTTTTATCTATATTTAACGCTCTATACATATGCCGCAAGATTCGATATGATGGAAAATTTTGAAAAGTTTTTGGATTTTGGGGCAACTAAACAAGACCTCAGCTTAAAAAATAGACATGCAGCCCGATAAAAAGTAAGAGTCCTCGTAAGTACTGTGGCCTGTGGAGTTGGCCAAATTTTTTAGGCTGGCCAAACTTTGTTTTCGCGATGAAAGAAGAATTATAATAGATAATAGTTGGGTACATGAATATATTACAAGCACTCTGGATTACATAAATATCCAAAAAAAATCATCTAAATTGTACCCAAGTTGTGAATAGCTCCAGATATCCAAACCAAACTTGTATGACGCTTTGCAGTATAGATGACCGCACAGGCAAACACTCGGCAAAAGGCCTAAGAACATATGCCCAACGAACGACGGTCAACATTCATGTAGGCGAAGTTGAGAAACTTCTTCTTTCTAGTGTCTTTCTTCTTCTTTCTGCTATCGAAGAATGAGAAAGACTGATCTAAAACTTTTTCTCCCTAGTCCTTCATTGTGGCCAGATCTAACCATGATAAAACAAAGAAGAAACTGGAGAAAATTATTCCAAGGCGGCGACACCATCACCGTCTTAATGCCACCGTCCGAAAATAAAAGTCTCCATATCATCAAATCAATGAGGATCCCGACACTGTAGTAGTTGTTGTTGACATTTACTACCATCATTACTAAAAACAGAGATAAACCCTACCTCTAGCAACAACGCCAGAAATGGTCGGTGTATAATTAACTTGTCATTTAGCAACTTGCCACTTCTTAATTACTAATATTTTTAAACATGAAGTAGGTTGTCATCCCTAATTATATTGCTAGGAAATTATTATAGATTCACATGTACTAATGTGACTAGGCAGATATAAAAGATATGAATATAACATGATTCTAAACTAAATGGGTTCTGCAAGTGGTGATAGATAATTATACCTTTGTAGCATTTTAAATAGGGAGTCATCGAGGTTGTCGATTTATATTTATACCACTAGGAAGGCTACGTGTTGAACAATAATCTATTATATTGATAAGAAACTATATAGGATAAATAAATGATATTACCAATATCATATAATCTACTCATAACAGGTAGAGGTCACAAGATAAATATGGATAAATATAGGCGATAGCATAATCATCAAGTATCATAATTAAGGATAATCATCAGAGCATCTACTAGTCATAATCATAGTTAGCAATTGGATAAACTAGGGAGTTAGATCTAAGGAAATTCTATAACCGCATCAATAAATGACTTTAATTAGTGCTTATCATTGTTAAGTTAACCCTATATCACAATCACATGTAAAGAGGCATCAACAAATGAGGGTGTTAAGACACAAGGGTCACCTCCTTCGCGACCGTGCCCATGCTAGTCGTACGTACGGAGGGTGGACTATAGAGGAACCAACGTAGCTGCCACCTACGTGGACTACCACACGTCCTGACACATCAGGGTGCGCTCGCAGATAAACAAGATATCTAGACACCACGTCTACATATTGTCTACCATCTACCCAACAATCGATTAGGTAAATGCTATACGAGCAATTACATGAATTCAATAAGATCAAACCAACTATCCAAAACATATAATCAAAGTAGACAATGACTATTGCAATTAAGAACATATGAATCTATTAAGAATAAAGTCTCCCTAATATATAATGAATACAATAAAGTAAGAACTAGATCTATTACCGAACTCTTGCGCTCCAGACCTACGCCAGGGGCTCCAGATCACGATGAAGAACTAGATCTCCTCTACTTCTAATCTAACTAACTAGAACTATGAACTAGAAGGCTCTTGATGAACTAGAAGGCTCTTGATGCTCGATGGTGAAAGGTCCTAATATGGCTAGAGGGGGGTGAATAGCCTATTTAAAAATTCTACAAGGCACTAGAGCAAAGGATTAATATAACAAAAGGCGTAAAGCAATTTTGCTCTAACTCTATAAGGGTTGCAAGCCACCTATCCAATAATTCTAGTTGCTATGATCTCTAGGCACAAGCAATGGCTATGTCACTACTCTTTACGACTAGTTACAACTAATTTGCAAAAAAGTAAAGAGGTAAGAGATAATTATACCGATGTGTAGAGGATGAACCAATCACAATGTATATCAATATAATCACCGGGATAATACTAATCATAATATTGATACTAATATTTTCTCCCGACGTTCACGTGCTTGCCGGCACGCTAGTCCCCGTTGTGTCGACCAACACTTTGTGGTCCGGCGGTTAATTGGGATTCCACACCCAAGCTCACCACGAGCACCGCAAGGACCAACCACAAGTGAGGTAGCTCAATGACACGCGCAATCCACTAGAGTGGCTTTTGGCACTCCGTCGGGGAGTAAGCCCAAGAACCCCTCACAAATATCACCTTGATTGGAGGCGGACACAATCACCAAATCCACTCACCAATCAATAAATCCACAACCGTCTAGGTGATGGCAATCACCAAGAGTAATAAGAAATCCACAATCACAACAATCACCTAGTGCCACAAGAATATGCAGTTTTAAATGCACCTAGGATTTTCCTCAATCCCCTCTCAGATGAGCACCAAGCTATGAGAGAGAGAGGAGAGGGAGGAGATGCTCACAAGCTCACTAGATCAATCATGCAGGCCTCTCAAAAATCACTCGAAGGATTAGCACTTGGGAGAGATGGGAGAGGGGAGCTCGAGTTCTCTGTTCTATGGAAAGAAAGAAGTGAAGCGTTCTGTTGTATGTTCGCGAGAGACAGAGAGCAAGGAAATGGAGCGCTCGGCCTAAATCACTTGGCCAGCCAGTTCTCCCAATGGGCAACTACAGTGCTGTTTGCCACAACAGGCAGCAACACAGACACTGAGTGGCCCTCTGCATTCTCTTAGCAATGGGCCCCATCAATTAAATGAGCAAGTGGCAAATAGTTGTAACCTGCAGCAGTCCACGCGCATGCACGCCTGCCACTCTCCATTCTGAATGGGATGAGCTGCACCACAAAATAATTAAGTACCTCCTTGTACTTGAGTGAACCCCATGCTATGAATAGCAAAGGTCAATGACTGCCTCCTTTTCTCAAAATGTGTTCATATTTGCATGTAGCCATGCAAATCATCTTTCTCTTTCTCTCTCTCATTTATTATGGTAAGAGCTCCACAACATGCAACGTATGAAAGCATGGTCCCTGCCCTTTCCTTGTTACGCACGAGACAGGCAGCAAGCAGCAGCTCTAAATTCTTTCAACTGATTCCAACTAGCTGCAACTGCTTCCAACTTTCTTTCACCTACCTGCTGTTGGACTGCACACTAGATTTAACTGGTTGCGACTGCCTCCAGTTACCTTTAATCACATTAATTTGCTTGTTGTTGACCTATGCACTGATTTTAACTGATTCCAACTGGTCGCAACTGCTTTCAGCTTCTTGGAAAGGCTTTTACTTGCTTGCTGTTAAACTGTGCACTAGTTTTTAGCTGGTTTCGACTGCTTCCAAATTGTTTCAGCTACTTATAAAAACTTTTCAGCTTGTCACAACAGCTTGCAGTTCCTATTCATTTGGCCAGCAGTTCACCTTCTATGAATTTTCAGCACCTTTTCAAGTAACTAATTCCACCAAAATATTCCAAAATAAATTGGACATTTAAATTAGCTTTTCACAAATATTTTTCCACGGCTTTCTCATGCATCTCACCACGTCACTAAGCGCTAGGTAAGTGAAAATGAGATTCATACTTAGTGGCACTAGATAACCATTACAATTAAAGATTTCCCATCTTTATAGTATGGTTATCTATGCTAAATCCACTCACACCCTCTAGGTGTCTTGAGTGGCAAAATAAAATGGCCCTATTAAAAATACCTTTTCCTTGAGCCCATTTTGTTTTTCTCTTTCTTCTTTTCCATGTTGGAGCACTTGAGTATCATCTGTTAGTCACCTCCATCACCATGACCATCATCTAGCTCCATCACTTGGTGTGTACCAACCTATCTTTATATTTTACTCATGACAAAGGTTAGTACACATAGGTTTTCATCAATTATCCAAAACCAAACTAGGGCTTTCAATCTCCCCCTTTTTGATAATTGATGACAACCTTTTCACAAAGATATTCAATAAAATCTTTTTAGGTTTATGTTGCTTGCCCAAGCATTTTATCATGTGTAAAGGATATGGACAAGTTTCATAAACCCAAATTGGTAGTGTTGGCTCCCCCTACATATGTGCTAAGAGTTTGGATTTGAAAGCTTGCACATATGCTTAGATAGGAAACATAGGAGACAATGACTACCAAATGATGCTAAGGTGTAAAGAATGGACATTTGAAGCGTGATACAAATCGGAGTTGTCATTTGAACACCATCCTTAGCACCATGGTTAATTAGATTGCTCTTGCAAACATAAACACTAGATACCTCGTGAGATCAACATTATAAACAGGGCTCTAGTACCACTTGTAAAACATAAAACATGCAAGGTACATCTAACTATCATCCTATATATGCTAGTTTTTCTCATTTCATCAATCAATTTTACAACTAGCATACACCAGACAAGCATGTATTAAAAAAAGTTCTATGCAAGCAAGCATATGTAATGCACATCCGAATGCAACATACAAGTTTATGAGCTTGCTCCCCCTACTTGTGTGCTTCAAAATAATTTGATCCCCTTATTTTAGATAAACCTATCTTTGTGAAATACTTCTCCCCCTTTGTCATCGATGACCACAAAAGATGAGCTTAAATTTTAGATAGGTTGTGTGAAATCATGTTATGTGAGGACCATTTTCCCAAATTTGGTTCAATCTAGATTACTTGCCTAAGATATTTAACTCGGTTTGATCCAATGACAAGCTTTTTCACACCTCATTTCAAGGGTTATCTTGACAATGTTGAGTTAAACACTTATAGCTCATTTTCTAGATCAAACACTAGGATTGCAAGCCCACAAACATGTCATATGCTACCACTATATCATTTCAAACATAGAGGCCATAGTGGTACCATACAAGCATCAAATTCATTATATTTTCATAAATGAGCCTAGATCATGTGAGGAATGACTAGATGCACTAAACAAGTCCTTAGCAAAGGATGGATGATATGTCAAACAATTTTACCTTGCTTTGCTCGAAGGTGAGGCATGTCATATTGTGGGGGTGCATCAACACATATTTGAGAAGTCAAGTATGTCCAATTCATTCCTTAGCTTGCAAAACCTCTTCTCATCAAGTGGCTTGGTGAAAATATCGGCAAGTTGATCTTCGGTGCCCACACTCTCGATACAAATGTCCTCCTTTTGTTGATGATCTCTTATAAAATGATGACGAACATCTATATGCTTTGTTCTTGAATGTTGAACTGGGTTGTTAGTAAGCTTCACTACACTCTCATTGTCACATAGCAATGGCACTTGTTTGAACTTGATTCTAAAATCATTCAAAGTAGCCTTCATCCAAAGTAATTGAGCACAACAACTACCAGCTGAAATATACTCTGCTTCAGCGGTTGAAAGTGCTACACTATTTTGCTTCTTTGATGACCAAGACACAAGTGATCTTCCCAATAATTGATATGTGCCCGATGTGCTCTTTCTCTCAACTTTACATCCCGCATAGTCAGAGTCAGAATAACCAATCAACTCAAAATTTGCTCCTTTCGGATACCACAATCAAACATTTTGTGTTTGCTTTAAGTACCTCAATATTCTTTTTGTTGCCTTCAAATGACTCTCTTGGTGAGGCTTGAAATCTAGCACACATGCATACACTAAACATCACATACGGCCTTGATGCAGTCACATAGAGTAGGCTTCCTATCATAGATCGATACAACTTTTGATAAACCATGTTGCCACTAGCATCACTATCTAAGTTTCCATTAGTTCCAATAGGTGTGCTAATTGACTTTGCATCATCCATGCCAAACTTCTTGAGCATGTCTTTGATGTACTTGCCTTGACTTACAAATGTGCCATTCTTCATTTGCTTGATTTGAAGACCAAGGAAGTAACTAAGCTCTCCAATCATGGACATCTCAAATTCTTATGCCATCGTCTTTCGAAATTCTTCACAAAATTCTTGATTGGTTGAACCAAATATAATGTCATCAACATAGATTTACAACACAAATAAGTCGTTGCCTATCTTTTTAGTGAAGAGAGTGGTGTCAACCTTACCCATAATAAACCCTTTAGAGAGTAAGACCTCCCTTAAACTCTCATACCATGCTCTAGGTGCTTGTTTCAAACCATACAATGCTTTCTTCAACTTGTAAACATGGTTGGGCTTCTTGTCATTTTCAAAACCGGGAGGTTGCTCAACATAAACCAACTCAATTATGTACCCATTCAAGAATGCACTCTTCACATCCATTTGATATAACTTGATGTTGTGGGCACAAGCATAGGCTAACAAGATCCTAATTGCTTCCAATCTAGCAACTGGGGCATATGTTTCTCCAAAGTCAAGACCTTCAATTTGTGTGTAACCTTGTGCTACCAATCTTGCTTTGTTCCTTATTACTATGCCATCTTGATCTTTCTTGTTTCAAAAGACCCATTTGGTTCCAATCACATTATGATCCTTAGGCCTCTCTACTAACTCCCATACTTGATTTCTAGTAAAATTGTTTAGCTCTTCATGCATAACATTTACCCAATCAACATCCTGCAAAGCTTCTTCTATCTTCTTTGGTTCAATGGATGATACAAATGAGAAATGTTCACAAAATGATGCCAATCTTGATCTAGTTTGCACACCTCTTGATATATCACCAATGATATGATCCAATGGATGATCTCTTGCAATATTTGTTGGTTGGAGTATTTGCACTTGATTGCTTGCACTTGGTTGATCACTTGATTTAGATGGTGTACTAGTTTCATGTTGTTGATCTTGCACTTGAGATGATGAACTAGCTTGAATTTGGTCATGAGACCCGCTAGCTTGCACATTAGAGGAAGGAAGCAGTTGATCTTTGTCATCTTCAACATCAATTACCTCTCTTGGCCTGATATCACTAATTTCCATTCTCTTCATTGCATTGGCCAATTGTGTGCCTCTCACATCATCCAAGTTCTCTTCTTCATCTTGAGAGCCTTGAGTTTCATCAAATTCAACATCATGCACTTCCTCAAGTTGACCACTTCCCAAATTCCATACTCTATATGCTTTGCTTGAAGTTGAGTAACCAAGCAAGAAGCCTTCATCAACTTTCTTGTCAAACTTGCTCAATCTAGTGCCTTTTCTCAATATGTAGCATTTGCATCCAAATATCCTAAAGTAGGATATGTTGGGCTTTCTTCCATTCAATATCTCATAAGGTGTCTTCTCTAGAAATGGATGACAATAGAGTCTATTGCTATAGAAGCATGTCGTGTTGATTGCTTCGACCCAAAATGAGTGACTCACATTGTACTCACGTAGCATTGATCTTGCCATATCAATCAAAGTTCTATTTTTCCTTTCAACTAGTCCATTGGATTGTGGTGTATACTTTGCCGAGAATTGATGCTTGATTCCTAACTCATCACATAGCTCATCAACTCTTGTGTTTTTTAATTCTCTTCCATTGTCACTTCTCACTTTCTTGATGGTGGTTTCATACTCATTTTGCATTCTTTTGATGAATAACTTGAAGATGTCATATACATCACTCTTGTCACTAAGAAATGCCACCCAAGTGTATCTAGTGAAATCATCCACAATCACAAATCCATATTTGTTGCCTCCAATGCTAGTGTATGTTGTTGGCCCAAATAAATCCATATGCAACAACTAAAATGGCTTACAAATACTCATGATGCTCTTCTTTGGATGAGTGTTGCCAACTTGCTTTCTGGCTTGACATGCACTACAAAGCTTATCCTTTTCAAATGTGACATCCTTCAAGCCTATAACTAGATCATGTTTCACTAACTTGTTGAGTTGCTTCATTCCAACATGACCAAGCCTTCTATGCCATAGCCAACCCATGCTTGATTTGGAGAGCACACATGTTGACAATTGAGCTTCACTTGTGTTGAAATCAACAAGATAGAGATTGCCATATCTAAACCCCTTGAAAGCAACATTTGATCCATCAACACTAACCACCTCAACATCATCAATACCAAATATACACTTGTAGCAAAGATCACACAATTGAGCAATTGATAGCAAATTGAAGTTCAAGCTCTCTACTAGCATCACATTGGAAATGGACATATCATTTGAAATTGCAATCTTGCCAAGACCAATCACATCACCTCTACAATTGTCACCAAATGTGATACTCCTCACATCACCATCATTGGGCTTGATTTCTTGGAACATTTGTTATTCAGCGGTCATGTGTTGAGTGCACCCACTATCAAGAATCCAATGCCTTCCTCTAGCTTTGTAATTTACCTACAAAACAAATCAATGTTTCTTAGGTACCCATACTTGCTTGGGTCCTTGGAGGTTAGACATTATGCTCTTTGGTACCCAAATGGCTTCTTCTTTGAGCCCACAATTAGTGTACCAATAAACTTAGCTTGTACACCCTTCTCACCGTTGGTAAGCAAATATCAAGAATAAAAAAAGGATGGTACATTAGCAATTTTCTTGTTCTTGTTCATTTTATTATAATTATGCTCTATATGCCCAACTTGCTTGCATTTCTTGCAAAACTGACCATCGCTTCTCACAAAGTTAGACTTTGGAGTTGCAAAGGCTGCCTTGCCCTTCTTGGGGATATAGCCCAATCCCTCTTTGTTGAGAGAAAAGCGTTGGCTACCCAAGCACTTAAGCAAGCGGGCCTCACCGCCATAGGCCTTGCCTAGAGCGTGAGTGAGCTCATCCACCTCCCTCTTGAGGGTCTCATTCTCAACCATAAGTGATGCATCACAAGTCAAACCGTCACTTATACTTGATCTTGAGTCGGTTGTGATGGACGAAGAGCTACAAGAAGGGTTAGTTTGTGATATAATAATAGATTTATAAAAAGATTCATCCATAATATCACAAGTTAGTCCAATGCTTCAGTCTCCTTCATGTCCTCCATCTTTGCTTGATCAAGAAGAATAGAGTGAGCTTTTGCAAGCTTGGTGTGAGCGTTCTCAAGTTCCTCATGGTCTTCCTTTAGACACTCATGAGATGCTTGGAGCTCCCTAAGGGACTTCTCAAGGTCTAGGACTTTATTGAGTGAGCCCTTACACTCTTTTCTCTTCTTTTGAAAGCCTTCATTTAGTTGCTCACATATGTCCATGAGCTCCTCCTTGGAAGGGTCCTCCTCATCATCATCACTACAAGAATCATCATCACATGCATCATCATTATATGTTACCTTGGTGGCCTTAGCCATGAGGCATGTTGATGTAGCATCATCAAAGAGAGATGGTTTGTTGGAAATAGCAACACCACCGAAAGCCTTCTTCATGGCCTCCAACTCCTTCTCATCATCACTATCTTCATCATCATCGGCATCACTATCCCACGTGACAATATAGCCACCACCCTTCTTATTCTTCTTGAAGCTCATTTTCTTGGACTTCTTCTCCTTCCTCTCATTCTTGTCCTTCTTCTTCTTGTTGTCATCATCATCACCATCAAGATGTGGAGAATTTGCCATCACATGATTGGGGCTCTTGCATTTGAAGCAAAGCCTTCCATTGACATTGCCTTTGGTGAAGTCTCTTCTCTTTCTTGCACCATAGCCCTTCTTCTTCATGAACTTGCCCATCTTGCGGACTAGAGAGCCATAGCCTCATCATCACTATCAATCTCTTCCTCACTTGGCTCTTCTTTCTTGCTCTTGCCCTTGGAGGAGGATGAAGCCTTGAATGCCATACTCTTCTCTTTCTTGTCTTTCCTTTCCCTCTTGTCCTCTTTTCCTTCACTAAGATCATCATTGTATTGAGCATCGATCATTATGTCACCAAGCACTTCATTTGGAGTCACCTTGCTCAATCCTTCTCTAAAGATCATTCTTCTCAAAGTAGAGAATCTCTTTGGCAAGCACATGAGGAACTTATGTGAGAAGTCCTCATCCTTCACTTTCTCTCCAAGGTTCTTGAGATCATTGACAATCACTTGGAGTCTATAGAACATCTCCAGAATGGACTCATCTTTTTCCATCTTGAAGTTGAATTGCTTGTCCTTGAGCATGTACAACTTGCACTCTTGACATTTTGGTTGCCCTCATATATCTCAATCAATCTTTGCCACACTTTACTTGCTTTCTCAAGATCTTTGATTTGTTCAAACACTTTTGAATCAATCCCTTGATATATAGCATTGAGAGCGGCATTATTGCATTGTTGGTTGATTTCATCCTTGTCGGTGAGATTGTCGGGATCAAGGATAACAAAGTCATTCTCGGTCACATTCCACACTTTGGTATGAACAGTACCAAGGTGCATCTTCATCTTTCTCTTCCATTGATCAAAAGATGTGGAGCCATCAAACATTGGTGGTTTGCCCCCAACATAGTTGAACACAACATGAGCCATAATTTGCACACCGAGGTTGTTAAGCCTTCACTAAACAGTGACCACGGCTCCAATACCACTTGAAAGGTCCTAATATGGCTAGAGAGGGGGGGTGAATAGACTATTTAAAAATTCTACAAGGCACTAGAGCAAAGGATTAATATAACAAAAGGCGTAAAGCAATTTTGCTCTAGCTCTATAAGGGTTGCAAGCCACCTATCCATTCTAGTTGCTATGATCTCTAGGCACAAGCAGTGGCTATGTCACTACTCTTTACAACTAGCTACAAGTAATTTTCAAAAAAGTAAAGAGGTAAGAGATAATTATACTGATTTGTAGAGGATGAACCAATCACAATGTATATCAATATAATCACCGGGATAATACTAATCATAATATTGATACTAATATTTTCTTTCGAGGTTCACGTACTTGCTGGCACGCTAGTCCCCGTTGTGTCGACCAACACTTTGTGGTCCGGCGGTTAATTGGGATTCCACACCCAAGCTCACCACGAGCACCGCAAGGACCAACCACAAGTGAGGTAGCTCAATGACACGCGTAATCCACTTGAGTGGCTTTTGGCACTCCACCAGGGAGTAAGCCCAAGAACCCCTCACAAATATCACCTTGATTGGGGGCTGACACAATCACCAAATCCCCTCACCAATCAATAAATCTACAACCGTCTAGGTGACGGCAATCACCAAGAGTAATAAGAAATCCACAATCACAACAATCACCTAGTGCCACAAGAATATACAGTTTCAAATGCACCTAGGGTGTCCCTCAATCCTCTTTCAGATGAGCACCAAGCTATCAGAGGGAGAGGAGAGGGAGGAGATGCTCACAAGCTCACTAGATCAATCACGCAGGCCTCTCAAAAATCTCTCGAAGGATTAGCACTTGGGAGAGATGGGAGAGGGGTGCTCGAGTTATGTGTTCTCTAGAAAGAAAGAAGTGAAGCGTTCTGTTGTATGTTCGTGAGAGACAGAGAGCAAGGAAATGGAGCGCTCGGCCTAAATCACTTGGCCAGCCAGTTCTCCCAACGGGCAACTACAGTGCTGTTTGCCACAACGGGCAGCAACATAGACACTGAGTGGCCCTCTGCATTCTCTCAGCAATGGGCCCCATCAATTAAATGAGCAAGTGGCAAAGAGCTGCAACCTCCAGCAGTCCACGCGCATGCACGCCTACTACTCTCCATTCTGAATGGGATGAGCTACACCACAAAATAATTAAGTACCTCCTTGTACTTGAGTGGACCCCATGCTATGAATAGCAAAGGTCAATGGTTGCCTCCTTTTCTCAAGATGTGTTCACATTTGCATGTAGCCATGCAAATCACCTTTCTCTTTCTCTCTCTCATTTATTATGGCAAGAGCTCCATAATATGCAACATATGCAAGCATGGTCCCTGCCTTTTCCTTCTTACGCACAAGACAGGCAGCAAGCAGCAGGTGTAAATTCTTTCAACTGATTCCAACTAGCTGCAACTTCTTCCAACTTTCTTTCACCTTCCTGCTGTTGGACTACACACTAGATTTAACTGGTTGCGACTGCCTCCAGTTACCTGCAATCGTAATCATTTGCTTGCTGTTGACCTATGCACTAATTTTAACTGATTCCAACTAGTCCCAACTGCTTCCAGCTTCTTGGAAAGGCTTTTACTTGCTTGCTGTTAAACTGTGCACTAGTTTTTAGCTGGTTTCGACTGCTTGCAACTTGTTTCAGCTACTTATAAAAACTTTTCAGCTTGTCACAATAGCTTGCTGTTCCTTTTCATTTGGCCAGCAGTTCACCTTCTATCAATTTTCAGCACCTTTTCAAGTAGCTAATTCCACCAAAATATTCCGAAATAAATTGGACATTTAAATTAGCTTTTCACAAATATTTTTCCACAGCTTTCTCATGCATCTCACCATGTCACTAAGTGCTAGGTAAATGCAAGTGAGATTCATACTTAGTGGCACTAGATAACCATTGCAATTAAAGATTTCTCCTCTTTATAGTATGGTTATCTATCCTAAATCCACTCACACCCTCTAGGTGTCTTGAGTGGCAAAACAAAATGGCTCTATTAAAAATACCTTTGCCTTGAGCCCATTTTATTTTTCTCTTTCTTCTTTTCCAAGTTGGAGCACTTGAATATCATCTATTAGTCACCTCCATCACCATGACCATCATCTAGCTCCATCACTTGGTGTGTACCAACCTATCTTTATATTTTACTCATGACAAAGGTTAGTACACAGGTTTCATCAATTATTCAAAACCAAACTAGGGCTTTCAGATGGCTTGAGGCCTTGATGAATGAAGTTGTCTCTCCAAGGGGGGTCTACCCATGTATTTATGGTCTGGTGGAATGCGCGTGCGTCGTAGGATCAAATCGACTTAACCAAGGACCGAGATAACTCCTTGTAGGCGGTGGAGGAAGCTTCAAGAAGGGGGCTGAAACCCTAGAGTTAGGGCGCCGGCCGGCGCTATGGTGGGGCCGGTCGGCCCCACCTGGCGGTCGCTGGCCCCCCAGCTCTTCAGGTGTCTTCCAGAGTCTTCCCACGTCCCAATCGTGATCTTTTCATGGCGGATAAGTTTCGTGTTTATTTTGCACTTGAATCTCTCTTTTCAGCTTTTCTAGAAATAGACCCTGGAAAATACAGAATATGCAAAACTGGTGGAAATTGTCAGTTTAAACCCTAGACTACTGTGTTTTCATGTTCTCCTTTGGGTCTAAAGTTCTAATAAATGTTGACGTTATCGATCGTCAACAATTCTCCCAAGCTTACCTTTTGCTAGTGCCTTGGCAAACCGCCTAAGCAGTATAAGTAATTGGATCAAGAGTTACTACAATGTTTTCATTCTTTCCAAGTACACATTCTCCGAAACAAAGATTCTCCTCCGAATTAATTAATAACTGCTCTAATCTTCAAACTTACCTGTTTTACCTTTAACCATGGGGCTTTACAACTCTTGCATGAGTCTTGAGCAATCAGAAGACAGAACAATCAGGTCAAGCACTATGTCTCAAATTCTTTATAAAACCATTATTCCAGAGTTTTTTTTATAAGTTTTTAGAATAAAACTCAGAGCTTAATTGTATGACACCCTCAAGTCTCTCAATGTATGTGGTATTTATAGTTCTCTCTTGAGGCATTAATGATGTTATGCCTCCTATAGCTAAAGGTATATATGGTAGAGCTTATAGGAGTGTCAATAACAAGGATTGATATACTTGCAATGCATGTATTGTAAAGTCAACTAATGGATCCATAGAGAATCGAGGCATACAATCAAACCAAGATGTGCATGTGTATGGAATATGGTGGATAGGTGCATTTGTGGTATTTGTGGCTAATTTCTATTTTTGGAAATAGGTCTCCACTGAAACTTTTCATGAAAGGCATGGGCTATTTTTTTTATTTTTATTTAGGGAGGCGGGCATATAGTACCCATTGTTTTAAATACTGGGACACTTGTCCGTCTTTTACTCCCTATTTTCTCTTCTTCTCTCTATTTTTTGAATAGCTTTTTGCATAGCCACATGCATCCTTTAAGTAGAATAAGAATCAAGAGATATAATCAGGACTTACAGCATTAAAGACAGGGGTTATCCTATAGGGTGATTGTATATTTTTGTGTCCTCTCCCAATGTAGGAGGAGAACATGATTGATGAACATGGAACATAAATGATTGCGATTACTCCCCATGTGGGAATAATGCATATGTGAACTAGAGTGTGTATGTGATCTTAGTTTTAAAAGCATGATAACACTCTCATAAGGTATACGACAAAGGTTGACTGAACTTAATGCGGAGCAAGCAGCATAAATGTGCAAAAGTTTTCCTAACTCTAAATGGATATTATATATGGCTTTGGTAGGAATTCATACATTGTCATACAAAAGCTCATCATGTAGGATTTTGGGTTTTCAAAATAAATCTCCAAAACTTAGTAATGCTAGGAATAAGATAAATAGCAGCTTAGACTTTCAGTGATCATATCAACCAACTACCTAGACTTAGCTCAAACTTATGCCTCCACAAGTTGCAGGTTCAGAGTAAACCTTCAAATTAAAACAGTAATGTTCCAAACTCGAGAAAATCTAACATTGGAATCTAGGTACTTGTAAAGAATTATAACAGTGCAACTATTCATCATCTCCAAGACAAAATTTTAATGTTCATAAATTTTTTATTTAGCTCTAGTTTAACCTGACTCTGAATAAACTCTAACACTTAACTAATTATAAACTCACAAAAAGACTATGACTTGTGGACCTTCATGTGCCCACATATTGTTTGACATTTTTATGTTTTTTTCTATGATACTATGGTGAACCTTCATGTGCTCATATATTTTTGGTATTTTTATAACTATGTAAACTCGAAAATCGCTTAGGTATAATTACCTGATAACTAGGGGATGCTCCTCCCCCAAGCTAGATGGTTGCAATACTTGGTGTACATGTACTTTAGAGTGAGCTAACCAGTAGCGAACCTGGTGGGTGCCACCGATAGACTCTCTCCTTGCTATAATGTCATTCCTGCATAGTCATACTCCAACAAGAAAACCAAAATTCGAGGCTTGAATTTAATAATAGGTTAGTGGTCAGCCAATGAGCAATTGATTATTCTTATGAGCTAATTTTGCAGAATTTCATGTTTCTATGTTTTTGTATTTTCTGATTTTATGATGCATGAAATAAATATGAATGTTGTTTACTTAAATTTTTTTTATGCCACCACAGTAAATATTTCTAAGGGTTACCATAAGTTTATTCACGTGGGGCTTTGGTATTTATGATGCAGTAATTAAAGCAGTAAATATTTATTTATATTTTGTATTCATATGCCAAGAGAAATAAATATGCTACTAGGTGTATTAAAGCGAAATTACTAATGCATGCTAACTTAACTAGATAACTACCATTTTGACCATGTGGCTAGGGTACGAAATTTTAAAGTCTACCGACACGACTTAGATAGCGGAGAGGACTTACTTAGTGGGTTCATCGTCTGAGGTAACCTCAGTCAACTCCTCGTTTCGTGGTGATGCGTTACGTGCGTCTTCCTTCCTTCTTGCTTCTGTCTCTTTTGCTTTTTCTTCTCTAGCTCTAACTCTTCATCTTTGTTCTCCTTCTCCCATGCTTCTAATCGGGCAAAGATCTCCTCTTTCTCTTTCTTGGCGATTTGCTTCATCCTTTCAGCTTCTTCTGCCCACTGACTCCAGCGGGGTGCTCGTGTGTTCTCTTCTTGCTCCATGAAGCGATCTTCATATTTCACAATCTTGCCAGGAAAGTCTTCCCATCCGCGGTGAGGCTAGGCAGCCTGACGGTGGGCTCGGCGTCTTCTCCTGTTGCGTTGCTTCCTGATCTGCTCATGGTTAACTTGTGTTCTAAATTGACAGCGTACCTTTCCGGCACATAGGTTGAAGTGGATATGCCCTGATCTGATGTAGATGTTGGCATTGGTTGTGCAGAGGAATGGTCTTCCCAAGAGGATCGGGGAATCATCGTCTCCCTGCATGTCAAGAACTAGAAAATATGTAGGTATATAATGTCCTTGAATTCTTACCATGACATCCTTGACCACTCCTTCGGGGAACCTTAGTGATTGATCTACCATCTGCAACTCATCGTATAGCTTTTTTGACATTATGTTGCAGCCTGATCTAGTGTCACAAATGGTGTGAGCGAAGGTGGTGTCTTTGATTGTGCATTCAATGATTGGAACTCCTGGATCACATCTCTCGATTGGCTTGGGTAGCATATGATCATTCTCTATGTTGAGAGCAGTGATCAATTGAGTTTTATCTGCAGGTGCATGCTTGGTCCTCCTCCATCTTCTATTGTTTCTATTGTTCTTCTTTTTCGGCAATGGTTGTTGTTCTTGCTCTTCTTGTTGATGAAATTGGCTCGAGGCTGCAGGAGTTTTCAGGACGCGGTTCTTGAATGTGAATCTCTCTTTCTTATCCTTGATGGATAGGATCTTGGCGTACTCTGCATAGATGATGGCTTTTGTTGTGCACAAGAATGGTCTGCCCAAAATGATGGGTGTCTTCTCATCTACTCCTGTCTCCATAACTATGAAGTCAACTAGGACATGTGATTGCCCCACTCTAATGACAACTTCTTCTAATACTCCCTCAGGGTAGCAAATGGACTGATCTGCAAGTTGCAAATGCATATTTGTGTACAACAAAGGATCATTTAATATTTTCTTATAAATTACCTTGGGCATGATATTGACACTTGCACCGAAGTCACAGATAGCCTCTGGAAAGCTGTGGCATCCTATAGAGATAGGAATGACAGATCTTCCAGGGCCTCCCATCTTCTCTGGTAGAGAGTGGTCAATCCACTGTACATCTGCAGGCTCAATACGATATTGGGTTGCATTGTGAATATCAACAAGGTTAGTAGTTTCTAAATCTTCTGGTTAGCCTGGAATCTTGCCTTTTTCTAATGGAGGAACAGCAACAGCTAATTGAGCTAATTTTAACTCGAGCATTTTATTGAAACTATGCTGATACTTTATAGCAGAAGCAAAAGTATCCATTCTAGTATGTATGTTTTCCAAAGTTTTATCATTTGATGTTAGTTTCCTAGTCATTTGATCTAGTAGTTCGGATTGACTGGTAACTAATTCTCTCAAAGGCGGAATGTTGGTTCCACCCTTGATTTTGTTGAGGATGATAGTAGGTGTTGTTGATGATAAAGTTCACATCCTCTTGTAGTGTAGGGAAATTGATAGCTGAGTCCCTGTAGTATCCACATTCTTCACATGTCATATGGGAATCATTGATGTGCATTACTTCCTTGTTCTCTATGTCGAGCTTCTTCATGATGAGGTCTAGTTTGGCAGTGACCATGTTAGCTTCCTTGAGATGATGGATTCCTCCTCCTTTCTTCTGAGGCTGAGTACGTTCTTCATTGCATGTTGAATTTGAGGCCGTCTTCTCAACAAGTTCTTTAGCATCCGAGAGCTTAGGTGACAGGAAAGCTCCCCTAGCTACAGCATCAATGACTCATGGGTACTAGAGATGAGCCCATGATAGAAAGTCTGCATTAACAACCACTCCTCTGTCCCATGATGAGGACAGTCTTCAATGTAATTCTGGAATCTTTCCCATGCTTCAATGAATGATTCACCATGTTGTTGTTGTTGGAAACTTGCACTCTTCCCACGCAGAGCATTGGTCTTGGCTGTAGGAAAGACTTTTGCCAGGAAAGCAGTCGAGCATAGGTCCCATGTATTGTGTTTGTCTTTGTTGATGTAGAACCACTACTTGGCTTTCCCCAATAATGAGAACATGAAAAGACGGAGTAAGATAGCATCTTTTGATACTCCTCTGATCGTGAAGGTGCTGTAGATCTCTAGAAAGTGTTGTAAGTGTGCACTTGCATCTTTATGAGCTTTTCCATAGAATTAGCTAGCTTGAACCATGGTAATGAGAGCAGGCTTGAGCTCGAATCCATTCTCCCTAGTGTTGACTGCTGGTCCAATCCGAATGTTTGCTAATGTTGGGGCAGAGAACTCTCGTAGTGTCTTCTCAGCCATGTTTTCAAACACAGGGAGCTAGGTTTTCACCTAAATGCTCTTCTGTTTGTTCTTCTACTTGTTCGTCAAATTCCTCTTCCAATGTTGGAGCTGGCTCATCTGAAGAACTAGCTTGAGCAGCAGAGGGTGTTATTGATGGTGACTCAATTTTGTCCCTTGCTTCTATAAACTTCTTCTTTCCAAGGAGTTTCTCTAGATTATCAGTAAAGTTTCTTAGAAGAGGAAAATCATTCATTCATCACCCTACGTAAGATAAGAAAATGATAACGACAAAGGGTGTACCTGATTGAGTTTGAAATCGATTAGTAATATGACTTTATTCATATGTATATATGTTATCAATATATCCTAAGTTTATTGTGCTTCCTCCGGCAATGGTGCCAAAAATGCTTATTGACATTTATTACCGTCATTACTAAAAACAGAGATAAACCCTACCTCTAGCAACAACGCTAGAAATGGTCGGTATATAATTAACTTGTCATTTAGCAACTAGCCACTTCTTAATTACTATTATTCCTAAACATGAAGTAGGTTGTCACCCTAATTATATTGCTAGGAAATTATTATAGATTCACATGTACTAATGTGACTAGGCAGATATAAAAGATATGAATATAACATGATTTTAAACTAAATGGGTTCTGCAAGCAGACAGATAATTATACCGTTGTAGCATTTTACCTAGGGAGTTCATCCAGGTTGTCGATTTATATCTATACCACTAGGAAGGCTACATGTTGAACTATAATCTATTATATTGATAAGAAACTATATAGGATGAATAAATGATATTACCAATGTCATATAATCTACTCATAACAGGCAGAGGTCACAAGATAAATATAGATAAATATGGATAAATATGAGTGATAGCATAATCATCAAGTATCATAATTAAGTATAATCATCAAAGCATCTACTAGTCATAATCATAGTTAGCCATTGGATAAACTAGAGAGTTAGATGTAAGGAAATTCTATAACTACATCCATGAATGACATTAATTAGTGCTTGTCATTGTTAAGTTAACCCTATATCATAATCACATGTAAAGAGGCATCAACTAATGAGGGTATTAAGAAACAAGGGTCACCTCCTTCGCGACCGTGCCCATGCTAGTCCTACGTACGGAGGGTGGACTACAGAGGAACCAACACAACTATCACCTGCGCAAACTACCTCGCATCCCGGCACGTCAGGGTGCACTCACAGATAAACAAGATATCTAGACACCAGGTCTACATATTGTCTACCATCTACCCAACTATCGATTAGGTAATTGCTATACGAGCAATTACATGAATTCAATAAGATCAAACCAACTATCCAAGACATATAATCAAAGTAGACAATGACTATTGCAATTAAGAACATATGAATCTATTAAGAATAAAGTCTCCCTAATATATAATGAATACAATAAAGTAAGAACTAGATCTATTACCAAACTCTTGCGCTCTAGAACGACGCCATGGGCTCCAGATCCCAATGAAGAACTAGATCTCCTCTACTTCTAATATAACTAACTAGAACTATGAACTAGAAGGCTCTTGATGCTTGATGACTTGAGGCCTTGATGAATGAAGTTGTCTCTCCAGGGGGTCTACACATGTATTTATAGTCCGGTAGGATGCGCGTGCGCCGTAGGATCAAACCGACTTAACCAAGGGCCGAGATGACTCCTCGTAGGTGGTGGAGGAAGCTTCCAAAAGGGGACGTGAAACCATAGAGTTGGGGTGCTGGCCGGCCCCACCTGGCGGCCGCTAGCCCCTTGGCTCTTTGGGTGTCTTCCATAGTCTTCCCACGTCTCAATCATGATCTTTTCGTGGCAGATAAGTTTCGCGTTTATTTTGCACTTGAATCCCTCTTTTCAGCTTTTCTGGAAATAGACCCTGGAAAATATAGAATAAGCAAAACTCCTAAAAATTGTCAGTTTAAACCCTAGACTAGTGTGTTTTCATGTTCTCCTTTGGGTCTAAAGTTCTAATAAAAGTTGATGTTATCGACCGTCAACAGTTGTCCACATCTTCAACGGAGCCGCCATGGAGAAAATGGTTCCACCCTACCATCTCACCGTCACCAGAGAAGAGGAGGAGGAAATAAATTCTCAAAACTAAGAAACTTAGCATGGAGAGACCCTAACTCTAAAGACTTGATCTAGTGAAAAAAATTATTAAAAGTGATGGATCTCCACTACCTCCGGCCTCCGGTGATTATCACCGGAGAGGGGAGGGAGGTTGCGACGGTGCTGAGATGGCCAAACTTTGGGCTAGAAAGAAGCAATAGCTAAATTTGCTGCCTTGCCAAATAGGAGCCGATATCCAAACAATCCGAAATGATGACTTACATATTTAACTGGTGCACCATTTTATTCTAGACACTTGTGACCTTATATTGAACACCGCTCCTCTCTCTCTCTCTTACCTAGATATATGTGGTTAGGAATGTAAGATAAATAAGGAATTTTCATATCGTTTTAATTCCATAAATTAACATTATGATGATGACATATAAAAGATTATTAATCATATAAATCACTATATCAAACATATTCATAGTAATATGGAACATGTGATCAATTAACATGTAGAACATGTGATTATTAAAAGTATGAAAGCAGACTATATGATGTATAACAATTAGATAAGACATATATTTTATAACAACAATAAATAAGAGACAACATGTTAAACGATGAAACAGAACTACTAGAACATATGGAACAACTAGATAAGACATATATTTTATAACAACAATAAACAAGAGACAGCATGTTAAATGATGAAACAAAACTACTGAAACATATGGACAACAGTATATGAAACGACGTGATTGAACCACTACTGAAACATATAGATAACAATATATGAAATGTCTTGACTGAACCAACAAAACAACCCAACAAAATATATATCTTACAGCAGAAACATATGTAAGATAAAAACAAAAACAACATGATTGAACATATGAAACATACTCAGGATAGTATGCGAAACAACATGGATATACTGTTGAAACATGTACGAACAGAGCAACGAAATGCAGCAGGAAGATGAACAGATCATACACTCCCATGCGTTCTGAGGATTCCGATCCTTGACCAACTTCCCGATCCTTTTCACCGGGAAGGAGAAATCTGCCCACGCCTGGTTGAGGATGACGAACAACGGCGGTGGTTTTGGCAGTCGCGTAGACGCTCTCCAAAAACCAACGACTAGGGCTTCAGAGGGACCTGCCCACTCGCTCCTCTATGCTCGTGGAGTTACAAGATGGGGATTCTTTCTCTGCAGCGAGATTGTGTTCTAAGTTGTGTGTTGTGTTTCAGAAGCCAGAGGCACCCTGTCCTTTTATACTTGCCGCTGGAGGAGGAGAAGGAGAGACTACTTGTTGGCAACTTGCGGCCGGAGAAGGAGGAGAGGGAGAGACTAGTAGTTCGCAACTAAACAGACAGGCATCTGAAGAGTTTAACTTAGAGTTGAAACTGCCACAGTTAATGAGTGCTACCATGCCTGCTTGCCATGCCCACGGCCCGGCCGGCGTCGACAGTGCGTGCGCGTGTGGCATATGCCTTTGTCCTTTTCTTAACTTTTCAATTTAAGTGGAATAATTCTCGCCATATAAGTCAAGTTAAGTCACGGACTCTTGGAATTTAAATCCGGTATAACTCATATTGTCCATAATTACATACCATAGAATCTATTGATTTATTAAATTTAAATAAGTATAACCCAAAATAAATCCAACAAAAGGAATACACGAGACATGTAATATTCCATCATTCTGCATGTGTGGCGCGTAGAAAATGTGGGCATGGAACGAATACACGAGACATGTAATATTCGATCATTCTATTCAATCATTCTGCATGTGTGGCGCGTAGAAAATGTGGGCATGGAACGGCACGAAGACACGTAATGTGACGCACGGGGACACCGAAAGGAAGATTGGACTCCACCCACACAAGCAAGTCTGGTATTGACTCCTATGGACATCTCCAACTCCAAGCGAAACAAAATGTGTCAGCGACGCTGCTGCGAGATTGGACAGTAATAAATTCCTTTTTTAGGAACAGTAATAAATTCCTTTTTTTGAGAATCAGTATTAATAAATTAAACCTCCAATTCTCTAGCTGGGCCACCGAACCATGCGTTAACGAACTAACAGTCAGATTGGGCCATCGCTGACATTACTAATCTATGGGCCGGACCACCGGGATTTCCGGTCGCTTCCAGGCTTCTCTGTTGGAAAAAGGTTCATTCTATTCCTAAATGTTGCTCAAAACAAAAATTCTAACTTCCTAGATTATCCTCTCATAATCTCATTTTTTTCCTCAAACTCTAATACTCTATCCATTCTAAATTATAAGGTATTCTGGTTTTCTGGTTTTGCTATGTATCCAGAATTTTAAATATATACTATATCTAGATACATAGCCAAAACTATGTATTTAGAAAAGTCAAAATTACTTTTAATTTATAACAGAGGGAGTACTAGATATCTTATGCCTTACACTCTCAAAATAGTTCAAATAACCTTACCATCTAGATTTGAAGTGCTTTTGAAGCTAGTTTTGTTTTTTTAATTAAAAAATTTGACAAATACTTCATAAGATTTTTAAACAAAAGAAATTGCTAAGTTTATAAAAATTCCAAAAAAAATCATATAAATATATTAGGATATAGTGCGCCTTAAGGAATATTTAGAGCTCGTGAAAATAACTCTAGATGCTTCAAGAAATAGATTTAGCTATAGAAAATTAGAAAAATATCCTAAAAATCTACAAAACCTCCAAAACATTCTAATTGATGCTTAAAAATGTGTTGAAAACTCTTTTGCAACCAAAACCTAAGACACGACCACAGGGCGAGCATTTCTCTCTCTCTCTGATGGCCTCTTCCTCTCTCACGATGCCTCTTCCTCTCTCTCCAACGGCCAGCGGGCCCGGCACGCATGGCCCAATGAGCGTGCCACTTGGGAGAGGCGGCGTGCACAACACTAGGAGTGCGGCACCGGCACAGGCCCAACAGGTAGTGGCGGGGGCCTCACGTCTAGATGCGGCAGCGCGGCCCCTACAGCCGGATCCGTGCGTGGAGGTGGCGGCAGTGCGGCCCCTACGGTCGGATCTGATGAGGAGGCAGCGGCGGCGAGGAGGCACTGCTGCAGGATTAGGTATTAGCACCGTTCGGGAACGGCCTGTTGCCCCGCTTTCCGAACCGGTGATGTCCTTCCGGGACTAAAGGCCCACCCTTTAGTCCCGGTTCGGACAACCGTGGCTAAAGCCCCCCTTTAACACCTGTTCGTAATACCAACCGGTATTAAAGGGTCCTGCCAGGGCTGCCACGTTGAACACCGGTTGGTAAAGGGTTTCTTTTTTTTGGTTCACTTCTTCGGTTCTGTTTATTGTTTTTATATAATAATAATAGGTTTTTCAATACATGTTTTTGCTGATACAATAATATATTTATATTACACGCGTATTAAGCATATATAAATAAAAATTATAGGCTTAGCTTAATAATTAAGCTTTGCCTATAATAAAATGAATAGGCCACATCAAAAATTAAATAGATATGTAAAAAGCTTTATATATATAGTTTTATATGTACAAAATTCGTAACACATATATACATAGAGTTTTTTCTCTCAATGTCTACAAACGATACAAATGATCATCGTTGTTATGAATAAGAGTTTCGTTGCCGTTGAAGTGAAACTCGCCGTTTGGATTGATCACTTGCTCGCGGAGAAATCCTGCTATTGTCTCTTGGATAGCTTTGATTCGGTCTTTTTGTATGACCTTTTCCCTCAACCATTCCGTCTTTAATTTGAAATAAATAAAAAAGGTATTAGTTATCTAAGTTATTCAATATAATTCAGGAGATAATGAAAAGAGACATGTAACGTACTCTGAGCGTCTCTGTGGCTGTTTGATTGACTTGTGCCATCATGAATTTGCACACGTAATATGCACATATATTGTTCCCCCCTTCTTGTCTTAAACACCATTGTACGATATATATATAATATTCACGACCACGACAATAAGAAGGCTAAAAGTTAGCGAAAGTTTGCTAGCTAGTAGAACATACTTGTGGATGTATTATGTTAAGCGGCGCTTTACATCCACTGAGATGTTCACGGTCAATGAATCTTTTCCAAACCCTACACACAGCCATTGTGGATCGTGAACTAATAATTACAGAGTCATATTATGATATTCTTCTAGCTGAGATCGACATTACGTACCGTTGAATAATGTTTAGCATTTGTTGATAATTTTCTTGTGGTTTTCTCATTGAGTCAAAGATTATCAACCGGTTCTTGGGAATTTCAATGACTATGAATATCCAGTAAAAGCTGTTTACACACATATATATAGTCAGGCCTATATATAACTATATAAAACTTGTCTCGAGTAATAATTATTAAAATAAAATATGCATGCACTTAATAACTATATAACTCACTCGAAGTTGAAGGAGAAGAGTATTTTTTGTTTTTCTTTTTGGTTCACAAAGAACCTCATAAGATTGGTGTAGACTTCTGTCTCATGAGCTGCTGTCCACACTGCCTGCGGAGTTTTGAAAACAATATAAGGGTCAACGAACCCAATACTATTGTCATTTCTGATTCTGAGCTCTCTCATTTGGTGCCTGCATATATACATACAAATCCTAAGTGTGTAAGGATTATATACATGTAATTAAAGAAGTTAGAAGTATAATAAAAAGAAAAAAATACTTACAGACAAAAGCAGCTGACAAGAGATTTGTCAAGAGCGTCGAGGTGACATAATTGGTGCAATTCTTCGAACTGCACGTATATGAGGTCATCTCCACGGAAGTAGTGATGTTGTCTAATACGAACAGAAATCCAATTCTCTCCCCTTTTAGACGCCTCAATGCACCATTTGTTTATTGCAAACATTTGTGTGCCGAGCTCATGTAAACGCTAAGGGTCGAATAGACTCCTGTCCGGTTCATATCTTACCCTCCATTGATCAACTACCTCGGCTTTTTCAAATGTTTGGCATCCAAGAATGGCGGCAATTTCTTCCATATTTAAACCGCTCTGTCCAAAGTAACGCTCAAGCGAGTCTAGCTCAGACAACGCTAAGGATTTCTTTGCCATCAAGTCTTCATTTGAGCCGTATTGATTTGGCACAATCAAAGGGGGCACCGGTTTTGATATTTCTCCGAGCTGTGGGACCCCCTTTCCTACTCTCTTCCTAGGCTATGAAGACCTGACCAGAGACCGCTCATAGTCCGAAAGTGCTAGCTTTTTCTGAGCTTCGCGTTTCTTCTTTTGCTGGTCCTCCACCTTCTGCCTCAGTTCCGATGGCTTTACATAAAAGTACGGCTTTACTGGGTTTAGCCGTTTTTTTCTATCCTCCTTCAATTTATCAAAAAATTGTTTCACCTCAGCTTTGGATGCAGCAATTACCTCCTATTCACTCTTTTCGTAAGGTAATTTTTCTGGTGTTTTAGCTCTCTTTGCTGAGGCAGCCTTCTTTGGAGGTGGGACCGATGACTTCGGTCGTTCTTGGGCGGACCGCTTCTGACTACCTCGCTTTGGAGGCGAGGGGACCGACCGTGCACTCTTTGGAGAGGCGGTGCAGGCGGTGGAGGTGGTGGGGCCGATCTTTTCGGTGTTGGAGAACGCGGTGGAGGAGTTAGAGACCTCGGTGGAGGAGGTGGAGACCGTGGTGGAGGCGGTAGCGGGGTCGGTGTGGCCCCCGCAGGTGTTGAAGGAGATCCAGCATTGTCACCGCTCGCAGCACTATGATGCGCTAAGGAGAGAACTGGACTTAGGTTGGAGGAGTCCCTGCAAAGAAAACAATTACAAGTTTTGTGAGCAAACTTTTTTTTATTTTCAATACATAATAAATAATATAAGAAGTAAAATCACACACAAACCTATGTTGAGGAATAATTATGAAGCGCTTGCGCCAACAAATAAATGTCTTCTCAGCTTCACCTAAGGTCTTCTCTCCGTCTCCCCCTTCTATGTCTAGAGGCATATTGCCACAACCTTTCTCAACCCTGTCAACCGAGACGCTAGCATATCCACCAGGTGTCGACGAAAGCTAGTCGGCAGTCTACCTTGGGGTATACCCACGGTAGTAGTTTATCGGTAGACGGTGCGCAAACTACGAACTCGATGGTGACGCAAGACACGGACAAGCTTTTTATCCAGGTTCGGCCGCCGAGTTGGCGTAATACCTACGTCCTGCGTCTGGTTGTATTGATTTGTGTTGAGGGAACAATATGTATATGGTCTGTCCTCTAGGGGACCCCTACCCCTCCTTATATATCCTGAAGGGACAGAGTTACAAGCAAAGTATCCTATTTGGTACAAAATCTCGTAGCCTTGCGGTGCACGCCGACCAGTCGTGCGCCGCACGTCTTCATCTTGTGGGCCGAGCCACCTCTGATGGTGCGGCCCGTATAGGCCCATAAGGGTATAGGGGTTTATACCCCCACAGCTAGTCCCCGAGCACCATGTATTATGATGTAACACGCCGTCTTGAGCTTCTTCGATCAGTGAGGCTTGACGTCTTCAATAAGCAGGAAAGTCGTCTAAACAGTTGCAACGGTATTTTGACCAACTCAAAAGACAGTTGATCAACACTGACATCGAAGAAGCAGGTTGTTCAAAGAATGCATGGTGCTCCAAATTAAAAAAGATTTCTTTCCTGGTGAAGTGTGCCCACTTTACTTTTCTGAAAAGTTTAGACCTCAAAAAAGCAAGCATATTCACCGCAAGGTGAAGTGTGCCCACTTAGTCCCCGATGGTAGTAGGTGACGTAGGCACGTGGTGCCAGGGTCAAAAGAAAAGTCCTCAAAGAAATTCTGAAACTGAGATGCATCGCCAGATGCATCTCACCGATGTAGTCCTCGAGCTTGCTGGAAGGCGAAGTATGAGCCTTGTAGCAAGGTCTAAAAAATTGAATTTACCAGTCCCCGAGCATATCATGCTCGTCTGCAATAGACTAATCGACCAGTCCCCGAGCATATAACACTCGGTGGTCGGTACAGTCCCCAAATTCTTAAATTGGTGGGCTGGTCGACCAGTCCCCGAGCGTATAGTGCTCGGTGGTCGGTACAGTCCCAAAACTCTCAAATTGGTGAGCTGATCGAACAGTCTCCGAGCGTATAGTGCTCGGTGGTCGGCACAGTCCCCGAGCACGGCGTAGGGACCGGTGGACAAGTCCCCGAGCGTGGTTGGGAACGTTAACGTGCTCGGTGGTCGGCACAGTCTTCGAGCACAGCATAGAGAGTAGTCGACAAGTCCCCGAGCGTGGTTGGGAACGTAAACGTGCTCAGTCGTCGGAGCAGTCCCCGGGCACAGCGTAAGGAATAGTCGACGAGTCTCCGAGCGTAGCTTGTCGACTGGGCCAAACTCCTGAAAAAATAAATATAAAGAATTGGTAGTACATGATGTATAAATAACCTTTAGATAAAAAATCAGTACTAAGATAAGTTTTAGATTTTTTGTTATAAAATTAGCATGAGTAGTTAATTCATCCTAGAGCTTGTACCAGCTCTGGTCTAGCCAACAATCAGCATGAGGTGCGGAACCTAGGCACGCGTAGGATTGTCAGCCACGTCAGAGAGCTACTGCCGACCACCCGGAACACAGAGGGCGGATCTCGTGCACGTGTAGGGAGGAGTCGGAGACAGTACCGGCTCTGTAAAGCTCGTGTAGGAGAAAAAACTAGTCGGCTAAAAAAGTTGTTTTGAAGAATAATAATCTTAAAAATATTATGCCAAAAATAAATAAAATATTAGAATTGTACTTATCTTTGGACGAAAGTCTGGTCGGGAGAGTTGCTTGACTTGTTGTCGTGATGGTGGTTGCGGCCGTCGTAGCGACGTTCTTCGCGGCGATTATTATTGCGACTCGTGGTCAGAGCAAGTAGGCCAAACAACTTGGTCGATAGCCTGAGCAGGTCGCTGTCGTCGATCTGCCTCCCTTTGTAGCAAAGAAGCGGGTGACGCGTTGTCGGCGTGGTCGGAGACGTTGCTGGAGTAGTTGGAGTTGTAGCCAGCGTGGTTGAAGCCGCCGCCGACGTCGATGAAGAAGTGGTTGGTGCAGATTGGATCTACACCTCCTCCGTGGTCGTGGCGGTGAAGCTCTTGAAGCTGACGGTGAACGTGAAGTCGCCCGCCATGGCCACGAAGTCGGGGATGATGACCATCTTGTTCGTCGGGAGAGCTGTACGCACACCCCCTACCTGGCGCGCCACTGTCGACGAAAGCTAGTCGGCAGTCTACCTTGGGTATACCCACGGTAGTAGTTTATCGGTAGATGGTGCGCAAACTACGAACTCGATGGTGACGCAAGACACGGACAAGCTTTTTATCCAGGTTCGGCCGCCGAGTTGGCGTAATACCTACGTCCTGCGTCTGGTTGTATTGATTTGTGTTGAGGGAACAATATGTATATGGTCTGTCCTCTAGGGGACCCCTACCCCTCCTTATATATCCTGAAGGGACAGAGTTACAAGCAAAGTATCCTATTTGGTACAAAATCTCGTAGCCTTGCGGTGCACGCCGACCGGTCGTGCGCCGCACGTCTTCATCTTGTGGGCCGAGCCACCTCTGATGGTGCGGCCCGTATAGGCCCATGATGGTATAGGGGTTTATACCCCCACACCAGGTACTGGTCGATTATGGATTCTTGGAGTTTTCGTTTGGTTGATAGGGTTGACAACAGCAATAGCCACCTTTTTTGTTGCATTCCCATCTGGTACATGCAGCTCATAGGTAGTAAAAGCCTGTGTGACATCATCCACGGGGAAGTGTAGCTTCGTGTCATCCTGAATGGTTGGTACTTCCGTGGAAGCGCAGCTGCTTTTCAACTGGCCTAGGGGGCTAACGTTGACCTCAGGCTGTGATGTACCTTGCCCTTTCGTCATTTGACTAAGTGCTGCTTGCACTTGCCTTTGAATCTCCGCCTGCATCCATTCTTCACGAGCTTTCTCGCGCTCTTCTGATTGCAGAACAAAAGCTTCCAGACCGCGGATCCGCTCTGCCTCCTCATCCTTCTTTCTCTGGCGGCTTCTGTAGGTATCTTGATCCGCTTGGAATGATTGCAGCCACGGAACTGCCAATAGCCTCTCGTACGCCCACCGTGCTCAGGATTTTCAAGCGCATAGGTGAGTTCATCCTTCTCCCTGTTAGGCCTGAACTCACCAGACTGAACCGCCTCTCGTGCACGGACTAGTCTCTCTGCTGCTCTAGAGATTTCTTGGCCCCAAACTAGCGCCCCGGTGTCTGGGTCCACGTTCCCCCATGACCGTAGAACCAATGCTTGGAGCGCTCGCTCAAATTCTTTGCTATTGTCTCGGGTGTGACCCCCCTAGCAAGCATCTCCTGTTCCATTCGGTCCCACTTGGGAACAACATTCATATAACCACCTGATCCCATATGATGGTGGTATGTCTTTTTACTTGCATTCTCTTTGTTTCTAATGGCTCATTCCTCGCCCTCTTCTGATGTTTTGTACTGCACGAAGTCATCCCAGAAGGCCCTCAGCTTTACATATTGCTTGAGGTTGAAATTTGGAGTCTCGTTTTTCTTGATAAATTTATTGTACAAAGTCTTCTTCCAATTCTGGAACAGTACTGTCATCTTCTTCATAGTCCAGTCATAAATTCGCACCTTCAACTCTTCATCGTTGGTGTCGAAGGTGAAAACGTCTGTGACGGCTTTCCAAACTAACTCCTTGTCACGATCAGAGACAAAACTGATCTCGGGAGCACCTCGCTTCTCTCCATTCACGAGCACTAATCGGTATTTGATCTCTCACAAGATATCCACAGTGACTAACATATTTATTTGCATGTCCACCAAGTGGTCTGGCTGTAGCTATCTCAAACTCGGAGATTACATAGCGGCCCTCCAACGGCTTCTTTGGCCCTCGTGGAGGTACGCTTCTCCCCGTTGAGGTCGATCCAGAAGGCTACACGTAGATATAGAAACAAAAATATTAAATAATAACCAAGTAAGTCTAAAACCTAATGTAAGAGATGCATTAATTATATATGTTTACATTTACATATACCTCGCCAGTATTTTCTTCTTGTTACACGACAAGTTGTTGCTCAGGCGCATTGCCCTCTTGTTGCTCAAGGGCATTGCCCTCTTGTTGCTCAGTCGGATTGCCTTGCATGATCTCGTGGTAATCAATAAAGTACTGACTACCGTCGTCGATCATATTTTGAATGGCATCTTCCATATAATCAGGATAATCATGAGGACGGTCAGCCATTTCTACAAAACACTACTAGAATAAATTTGGTGGGTAAACACTACTAGAATATATATTAGAGACTTATATACAACTAGGCCTTGTTTAGTTCCGAAAAGTAAAAACTTTTCGGTACTGTAGCACTTTCGTTTGTTTGTGACAAATATTATCCAATTATAGACTAACTAGGATCAAAAGATTCGTATCGTGATTTACAGCTAAACTGTGTAATTAGTTTTTATTTTCGTCTATATTTAATGTTTCATGTATGTGCCACAAGATTCGATGTGACGGGGAATCTTGAAAACTTTTTGGTTTTCAGGGTGAACTAAACAAGGCCCTAGTAGTACTACTACAAATGAAAGTGTTGGAGTGCTCTAAAAATAATACTAGAATCTTTTAAGCCAAGTAATACACTAGAATAATATACTAAAAAACAATACTAGAATAATAGTACAAACAATAATATATACAAAACACTACTAGAATAAATTTGGTGGGTAAACACTACTAGAATATATATTAGAGACTTATATACTACTACTAGTACTACTACAAATGAAAGTGTTGGAGTGCTCTAAAAATAATACTAGAATCTTTTAAGCCAAGTAATACACTAGAATAATATACTAAAAACAATACTAGAATAATAGTACAAACCATAATATATACAAAACACTACTAGAATAAATTTGGTGGGTAAACACTACTAGAATATATATTACAGACTTATATACTACTACCAGTACTGCTACAAATAAAAGTGTTGGAGTGCTCTAAAAATAATACTAGAATCTTTTAAGCCAAGTAATACACTAGAATAATATACTAAAAAACAATACTAGAATAATAGTACAAACATTAATATATACAAAACACTAGAAAATAAAATATGATACAAAAATAATACAAGAATAATATACTACAAATATATACTAAAAAATACTGCTACAAATAATATACTAAAAAAATAATACTACAAAATAATACAAGAAAAATATTAATGTATTACAAATATATACTAGCATAATATAATTTATAACAGGTCAACACTACACTTATATACTAATATACTAAAAACTATTACTAGAATAATATAGTTTTTAGTGTATATAATATATATATATACCTATATATATACATATATATATAATTCAGTGTGGTTTAGTGTATATATATAATAACATTTAATTAATATACATATATATATTTATTTTTTTTAGAGATATGCATGCATGGCGGTTGTGGATCGGAGGTATATACGTGAGATCGGTTCTCGGTGTAGAGATGGCCGGAGTTGGCCGCGGCTGCGGTGGCGGAGGCGGCGGCGCGGCGGCGGCGGCGCTGGAGACGAGTCGCCGCAGTAGACGAACGGCCGGCAGCGCAGGAAACTTCTCTGCTCGACAAAGACGAAGACTGCTTCAGATCTACAACGCATGTGCGCTTATATAGGGGCGGACCCTTTAGCAGCGGTTCGCAGGAGGGACCGGTGCTAAAG
>NC_012874.2:51490947-51660652 GCF_000003195.3 Sorghum bicolor
ACAATCAGTAACACCGGCTGGTGTTCTCGCCCGTGTAAAGGGGGACCCTTTAGGACCGGGCTCGTAACACCAGCCGGTGTTAAAGGGACTCTTTAGCACCGGTTCCAATCACGGACCGGTGCTAAAGGGTCCTAGGCGGGCTCGGGCGGGGTCCTGAAAATTTTCAAGACCCTTTAGCAACGGTTCCCACTATGGGCCGGTGCTAAGGGCCCAGTTTTCTACTTTAGGGTTTTTCAATTGTTTATATATATAATTTATATTATAAATTGTATAGTAAATTAAATATTTTGTATAATATTTTTTAAACAGTGACATATATTGTAATTTTTTTTAATGTACACATGAAAATTTTTAACCTTAAATATCTTACTATATTTTTATAATTTGTAATGATTTTGTAAGAAATGTTTAGTATTTTGTTAATGCAAAAATATATTATTCCAATAAATTTACAAAAACTGTATCCAATCAACTGGAAATATTTTTTCACATCAAATTGACGTTAAACTTTTTATTTTTGTTATTTATTACTCGGAATGCTAGTAGGGTATTGTTTTCATCAAATAAAAAATTTATTTATCTTATAAAAATATATATCTTGATGAACACACCCTTTGACCGAACCCTATATTGTCTCAAATGGAAAAGTCATGAATACAAAGTTTGTTACACTCATCAAGTTCTACATTTGTCTAATGGTCAACTTTTCTTTTGGAAAAGTTTGAATCACTGAATTTTAAATTTTCAGAGAATTCATAGCCACGCAGCGGTTTCGGAACCCTAGATGGTCTCGAATGGAAAAGTCATGAATACCAATATTGTTCCACTCATCGAAATCTACATTTCATATATAGACCATTTTTGCATTTGACAAAGTTTTGGTAAGGTGTAGTTGAAAATCCACAATTGACACATATAGTTTCATATAGTTTGTGTGAGTTTCAAGAATTGGTGGGTATTGTTAACTTAAACTTTCTCAAATGGAAAAGGTGTGTATACAAAAAGTTTAGATCTTGATGATATCTAACAACTTGGTATTCAAAAGTTTTTCATTTTAAGTAATTTAGTTTGTCATTTGACCAAGTTTGACCAAAACCCGTCTTGGATTTTATAGAAATGTGATTAGGATTGGCTCAAAATTATCCAAATGGAAAAATAGACAATATATAAAATGTAGATCTTGATGATCTCTAACAACTTTGTATTCAAAATTTTTTCATTTGAAGTAATCAAATGGGCCATTTAAAATGTAGTTTGTCGTCCATAATATGTTTGTCTGTTCCCATTTGGATCCGTGGCATCCACGCGTACACCACTATTTTGGTTGGTGCTCCTTTTATCTTGGCCAACTGTGTAAAATGTGTTACCATTTATCTCATACCCTTTGTATGTGAGGACATGCCATGATAGTTGCCTGGCCAACAAATAGAGCTGCTCATCAATGTTTTCATCACCTTGACATTTTTTGCGCAACCAATTGCCAAAAGTTTCCATGTGCTGACGCATTATCCAAGCTTCATTCTTCTCGGGCCACTGGGACCGTAGGAAATCTTTGTGTACCTCAACATATGGTTCCACCAATGAGGAGTTCTGGAGAATTGTGTAGTGTGCTTTATTGAAGTAATCGTCTCCCGTACCAATATATGTTTTCTTCCCAAGTGTTCCCTTTCCACTGAGTCTGCCCTCGTGTCGAGATTCAGGAATGCAAATTGGGTCAAGGTCTGGAATAAAGTCAACAAAGAACTCTATGACCTCCTCTGTTCCGTAGCCATTGGCAATGCTTCCTTCTGGCCAGGAACGACTATGGACATATTTCTTTAGGACACCCATGAATCTCTCGAAGGGGAACATGATGTGTAGGAACACAGGACTGAGAATACGAATCTCTTTGATCAGATGAACTAGGAGGTGTGTCATGATATCGAAGAAGGATGGAGGGAACACCAACTCAAAGCTGACAAGACATTGAACGACATCATTCTACAGAGTAGCTAGTTGCTCTGGATTGATTGCCTTCTGAGAAATTGTATTTAGGAATGCACATAGCTTTACGGTGGCTAGACGTACGTGTGGAGGTAAAATTCCTCTTAAAACCACCGGCAGCAATTGCATCATTAGAACGTGACAGTCATGGAACTTCAAGTTCAGGAATTTCTTCTCTGGCACATTAATTATTCCCTTGATATTGGAGGAGAATCCAGATGGGACCTTGATGCTGCTAAGACATTCAAACATGCTTTCCTTCTCTTCTTTGCTCAGAGTGTAGCTAGCAGGGCTTAAGTAATGACGTCCATCATCTATCTTTTCTAGATGCAGGTTGTCTCGTTCTTTCATGCGCTGCAAGTCTTGTCGTGCTTCAAGTGAATCCTTAGACTTCCCGTAGACACCCATGAATCCGAGCAAGGTCACACAAAGATTCTTTGTCAGATACATCACGTCGATCGCGTTGTGGACCTCTAGGACATTCCAGTAAGGTAGCTCCCAAAATATTGAATTTTTCTTTCACATGGGTACGTGTCCCTTAGCATCCTTGGGAATAGGTTCGCTGCCTCGTCCCTTTCCAAATACCACTTTTATATCCTTGACCATTTCGAGTACATCATCCCCGGTTCGATTGAGAGGTTTGGTCCGGTGGTCTGCCTTGCCTTTAAAATGCTTGCCTTTCTTTCGTACTGGGTGGTTCACAGGAAGAAACCGACGGTGGCCAAGGTACACGACCTTTCGACATTTTTTCAAAAATACATAGTCAAGGTCTTCATAACAATGTGTGCTTGCATTATATCCCTTATTTGACTGGCCTGAAAGATTACTCAAAGCTGGCCAATCATTGATTGTTACAAACAGCAATGCTCGCAGGTGAAAGTGCTCTTGTTTGTACTCATCCCACAAACGAACTCCTGGTTTGCTCCATAAAATTTGAAGTTCCTCAACTAATAGCCTTAGGTAGACATCTATGTCATTGCTAGGTTGCTTCGGTCCTTGGATAAGCACCGGCATCATAATAAACTTCCGCTTCATGCATAGCCATGGAGGAAGGTTGTAGATACATAGAGTAACTGGCCAAGTGCTGTGACTACTGCTCTGCTCAATGAAAGGATTCATACAATCTGTACTTAAGGCGAACCGCAAGTTTCTAGCATCATCTGCAAAATCTGAGAATTCTCTGTCTATCGCTCTCCACTGGGATCCATCATCAGAGTGTCTCAGCATATTGTCTATCTTACGGTCTTCTTTATGCCACCGCAACAACTTTGCATTGTCCTTATTTCTGAACAGACATTTTAATCGTCGTATTATAGGAGCATACCACATAACCTTGGCAGGAATTTTCTTCCTATGACGTTCTTCACCCTCAACATCGCCAGGATCATCTCGTCTAATCTTATACCGTGATGCCTTACATACTAGACATGCATCCAAATTCTCATATTTCTCCCCACGGTAGAGGATACAGTCATTAGGACATGCGTGTATCTTCTGGATTTCTAATCCCAAAGGGCAGACAACCTGTTTTGCTTCATACGTAGTGGTGGGCAATTCGTTGCCTTTCGGAAGCATCTTTTTTATGATCTTCAATAACTGCCCAAATGTCTTGTCAGATGTACCATTCTTTGCCTTCCATTGCTGCAATTCCAATGTGGTACCCAGCTTTTTCGCCCCTCTTCAGCGGTGGGATATAGCGATTTTCTGTGGTCCTCTAGCATGCGCTCGAACTTGGCTTTCTCTTTATCACTTTCACATTCTCTTTGTGCATCATGGATGGCATCACCAAAAGCATCATCACCCCGATCATCTTCTGCCGCTACCTCTTCTTCATTATCTCCCCCCATTGCAACATCATTGAAGCCACCGTACTAAGCAATAATATTGGCATGGTCCAATTCTTCTTCTTCTTCACCTTCATCCATTATAATCCCGCTTTCTCCATGTTTGGTCCAACAAATATAGTTTGGTACGAAACCATACTTTAATAAGTGCGATTGAAGAGTTCTTGAGTTAGAATATTCCATCAAATTCTTGCACACGGCACATGGATAGCACATGAAACTGTCCCTCTTATTTGTCTCGACCACACTTAAGAAATAGTGCACGCCATTAATGAACTCTTCGGAGCGCCGATCGGCATTATACATCCAATTACGTGTTACCATCTGCATTAAATATAACATATATATTATGAAAACCATGCACACATATAGTTTCTCATCTTATTGCACAACATGTCTAAGATACATAGTTGATTAATTTAGGAAAGCTTGGCTACAACAAATACAATCGCAACTAGCACTAAAAAACCAAAACTAAAATGCAATTAAGCAACATAATTAGTTCATGTCCGATCCCAACTATAATAGATAGATCATTCGCTTGATCAACATCATTGAACTCCTTTCGTCGGCTCACTGCCTCACCACCTTCAGCCTCAACCACCTGTGCAAAAGATTTCTTAATGTGTTCAATGTATTCTTCCTCCCAGTACCAACCTGTACATCCGCCGGTACCGTCCCACTGAAATTAAAAGAGAGAATCAAAAGTTTAATTAATATCATTTAAAAAAATATGCACATATATAAGCAAATGTCTGGAAATAACTCACATTATGATCCGGACACTTGTAGAATATACGACCCTTGTTTACTCCCTCTTTTGACACTTTGTACTCCATCACAATCTTCTGCCCACACTTGCCACAAGTAATGAGAGGGAGTTCCGGTCGGTATTGCTTTTGAACCCATTGAGAGACCGAAGACCCGGTCACGATTGCCATCTACTATCCATACTCAATTTTTAAACAATTATAAATTCCACATTCACTAGTAAACATGTATGATTAAAGAAGAACCTAATAATATCCTTTATTTGTCTAGTTACTTCAACAAATCTTCTAAATTATACAATGGACATTATGTAGTAATAAAAATAAATCAAGTGATATTAACAAACCAATTAATTTGAACTATCCTACTTTCTAAGATCATAAAAACATTCTATAATTCATTCTTGCAAACTACATTAATACTAGGTTAACCATGAAATATGATATATATATATATATATGGATACTAATTCATGTGAATGATTCAAAATAACAAAGTGGATTTGAGCTAAAAATAATGGGAACATCACAAGCCAAAAACAACATGAAAAAGACAAGAAAGACAAAAGTTAGTCACCTCCAAACACGAAGAAACGATGACGGAGTCGAAGAAGATCAACGATGGGCGTCGGAGATGAAGAACAAATGAGGAAGAAGAAGCTCCAAGAACAACAATGGTGAATGGTGCTCTCGGTTTCAAATGGGCAGAGAGGAGGAGGGATCCGACCTATAAACCGGACCTTTAGCACCGGTTCCGGGCAAAAACCGGTGCTAAAGGGTGACCCTTTAGCACCGGTTTGTGTTACAAACCGGCACTAAAGGCTTTGCCTCGGCCCGTGGTGCTGGCCGGTGCTAAAGGGGACCCTTTAGCACCGGTTTGTAATACGAACCGGTGCTAAAGGGTCCCTGCCCCGATAGCACCTGTCAGTAGCCGTTGGGCAGGACCCTTTAGCACCGGTTCGTGTTACGAACCGGTGTTAAAGGGGCCTTTAACCCCGGGCCACAAAAAGGCCGAGGTTTTTGGCCATTTTGGGCATTGACCAATGCCTCATTCTGTAGTAGTGAGGAGGCAGCGGTGGCATGCTCTACCACGGCGCACTCTACCCTAGGTGTGTTGGGGTGCTAAATCTGATGGGAAGAAGGGCACGCCATGCCCAGATCCGATGGGGAGGTGGTCGACCAAGCTATTGATGGTCCTTAACGTCAATATTATACCATCAATTAATGCACAAGGTAATAGGAAAATGATTATTAGTGCATAGTTGTAGGGTTTTATTCTAACAAGTTCCACAAGTTGTGTTGCTCTCACCTATTTTTTAGATTATCAATATTTCTCTACATAAAATTATCTCATATGATGAAACAGAGCACACCATTATGAAGAGCTTGTCGAGGCGATCGACACCGACCTACCACTTGTCACATTTGGAGTTTGGACAATGGAGTTCTCGAATCATGCACCTAGGAATCTTCTAGAAGACACCGGAGTCATCACCAAGCAAGACTTTATAGGGACTAACATAACAATTTCCACAGCTTTGGTGAATTCTGTATTTTTAGGGATTAAAACAGAAGAGTTCGAAGGGACAAGGATAAGGACCCGAACCAAATCGTGTCGAAATAATGCAAGAATTGACGAGAAGCTTCTAGAGGACACAAGAAGACATGGGAATAAAGGCGGCGGTAGATGGCTGACAAGTGGGGCCAGCCAGCCCCACCCCTCAGGCCGATCAGCCTGGACCCACCTAATAGCCTCTCCATCTTCGCGTGGCAGCTCTCTCCCGAACCCTAGTTCATATCTACACCCTTGATTGAAGTTGGTTTGATCCGAGGGCCACGAGGCATCCTACCGGATTATAAAAGAAGGGGCAGACCCCCCTGAGGCATCTGAATCTCATTCATTCCATTCATCATCAGATTAGTCAGATCCAGAGGAGAAGCCCTAGTTTAGAAGCCTTCTTCAAGATCTAGAGCCTAGCAATAAAGAAGAAGACTAGTACACCTCTAGTTAGGTTTAGATCTAGTCTTAGAATTAGAACTAGAAGAGAGAGGGGTAGAAGAAGAGGAGGAAGCCCCGGGCATGTCAGTGCTCCTTCATCAACTTGTACCTGTGGATTCAAGTTCTTCAGGAGCTTGGATTAGAGATTTCAAGGGTTCTTAAACTTCAACTTGTTTGTTAGTTCATTGTTCTTATTGTTCTACTAGTCCTGAATCTCTTTTGAGTACTTTAATCTTTTGCAAGAGGTTAGAGTAAACTAGTAGTGTAAGCATGGTGCTTAGGTTCATTGTTATTTAGACATGCATCCTATATTCTGGATCGGTGGTAGGTCGCAACGGTGACTAGTATAGCTTTGTTGAGTCTTCTATAGCCCACCTCCTATTTGTAGGCCAAGCAGGTGCCCCCATTGTTACTTAGTAGATTTGTACTCTTTTTGTGTTCTTCCATAGTAATGCCCTGGTAGATCATTGATTGCAAAATTCACACAGGTAGAACCAGACAACCCTAGACTTTCATCTCAACCTTCTAGAGTCTCATCCTTGATTGTGCTTAGGGATTAAGCCAAGATCAAGATCCCTCCTTCCTTTCCTTTGGATTAAGTGCTACATTGGTGATTTATCTGTGCGCTTGCGGATAAGTTTTAGTGTGCATTAATAAATACCAACAAGCCTTTGTGGCACCGTTGCCGGGGAACGGTAGCTAGCTGATCTTGAGTCTAGCTTAGTCTTGTATTATACTTTTACACTTTTATCCTTTCCTTTTATTTTTGCCCTTATGGATTTCTTAGAGTCTCCTTTAGATTCAAAGGATTCCATCCTTATTAACCTCAGCCATTTTCCTAAAACCATAGTGTTGGGTACCATAAAAAGGATACCCAAATCAGAGAAATAAAAATCGCAAAAAAGGAGACAAAGCAAACCACCCGTGATCACCAGGGCTCGGGCGCGGGTTCCGCCTCGCCCGACCCCTTGGGCTCGGGTGCAAGTTCCGCCTCGCCCGACCCCTTGGGCTCGGGCGCAAGTTCCGCCTCGCCCGACCCCTCTTGGGCTCGGGCGCCAACGCCGCCTCGCTCGAGCCCCCATCTCGGAGCCAGGCTTCCAACGAACGATGGCCGTACCCTCGACATGACATACACTGTGATCCCCATACTGCGGCAGGGCATGCCAGCGACTGTTCCAACTACCCCGGCTACTGTTCAGCCTTACCTCTTTCACTATGCAGCCTTACCCCTTTCACTGTGAAGTACCGCCTCACAGTAAAAGAGGTATGGAAGAGATTAACCTGTACCACTGTTGGCTGTCTTCTCCTACTGTTACAGGACATGCAGCAGTATCACCGACCTGACCCCCACGATCTCAAGAAGGCTCAGCAACCCTCCACAGGAGTAACCATGCTGTTAGCCATGCCCCAAGGACGGGATGGGCAAGCTTCTACAGGGTCGGGACTGTGGCTTTACCATTCACCAGAAGAAGATCACCGGTCACACATGTAAAAACCCTGTGTCCCCTTGAGACTATAAAAGGGGAACCAGGGCACACATCCAAGACAGGCTCGCAACACTAGAACCCAAGGCAAGACCACGCACACTCCAGAATAGCAAATTGTGCTCTGACCACCACACAAAGCCGAGACCTGGGACTTAGCCCTCTCTCGTAAACCTGCTTGTACACCCCTACTACTAGCACTTTCGGGTGCAAGGCAATATAGACCCTCGATCTCTCACTGGACATAGGGCATCTCAAGCCCGAACCAGTATAAATCTCTGTGTTCCACTTGCATCACCATCCGGGTTTAGGTAGACACGTAGACTTATTACTCGTTAGTGCCTAGACGACGAGTCTAGACGCCGACACATAGCTTTATAGCCACCATCTTCAGCTAAGCCTATTCTTTCTGATGGTTATGAGCTACCCACATGCTTAATTCAAATAGTCCAAAACCAAACCTTTTCAGGCAAGGAAGATGAAAATCCTCATACTCACCTTAGCAAGTTCGAACATACCTATACATGTCTTTGTATCAAGGGCATGTGTGATGAAACCCTAAGATGGAAGCTTTTTCCTTTCTCATTGGAAGGGAAAGCTAAGATCTGGTATAGTAGAACCGCACCGAGTACGGAAGGAAATAGGGAAGCTCTTTATGCTTGCTTTTGCCTAGACTTCTTCCCTATTTCTAAAATCGTCTATCTACGTTTAGAAATCTTATCCTTTATTCAAGAGGACAATGAATCGCTAATAGCTACCTGGGAACGTTTTGACAATCTTGTCCATCCAGGTCCATCCTTAAGCATCCCAGACCATGTACTTCTTCAACATTTTTATATGGGTTTGGATATGATAACTTCTTCTTTTCTTAACTTAGCTTCTAATAGATCTTTTCTGCACACATCTGCCCCTACGGTAAGAGAACTACTACTCAAAATTGTTCAATCCCCCGAAGCTGAGCCAATAGAGTTCTTTGAAGAGAAAGTGTCCTAGATAGTTGAACTAGAAATTATATCAGATCCATCAACTTCAGCTATCTCAAATCTTGATAAGGAGGAAACTCTAGTATCAGAGATCTTTGATTTCGAGGATGAATATTTCACCAAGTTTGGTGATACCTCAAAATACCACACAGTAGGAAAGCCTCGGATTCTGAAACTTTTAGAAAAACCTTCAAATATGACTGATCAAGCTTTCCTATGATAGGCTATGAAAGAGTTAGTCTCAGTGATAAGCCTTGAATGGTTAGAAGAATCAGAGTCTTCCTCTGATGTGATTCTCTTAGATTCACCTTCACTTCCATTCGTTGCCAAATTCATAAAGACCCTTTCGATGCTCTATACAATCTAGTTGTTGGTGTTAATATCATGTCTGCATCTTTTGCTCATGATTTATTGGAAAACATGCCATTGACCCCAACAACAAAATTTCTAAAAAGCCCTTCAGTACATATTCTGCCTAGTTTAGGAATTTTATGTCTTGCCTATTCTGGTCAACAATACTCGGGTGCACTTAAGTTTTTATATCTTTGACATCATAGAGTTTGACATGTTGATATGCCAACCAATTGAAATGCTTATTCAAGAAGGACAGACAAGGAAACTAACTTTGACTTTTGGCAAGAATTTTTCACTCCCATTATCTATTGCCCATTCCCTAAATACGAAAAGTGAACCCTATCCTAAGCCAAACCCAATGGAGGAAGTTAAGGAGGCATCTCTAGAACCTTTCATAGATCCCAACCTAGAAGATGATGCCTAGTTCTTCATAGAGGAAGAAGATGACCAACCTCTACAATTGTTAGATCCCTTTGAAGAACCTCCTAAACCTCCCAATGAGTTGAAGCCTCTACCTTCTAGGCTTCGTTACGTCTTTCTGAACGATGACCCTAATACCCCCATGATTATAAGCAATAAACTTTCTGAAGAAGAAACATCTCGCTTAATCATAGTCTTAGAAAAACACAGGTCAGCGTTTGGCTATTCACTTGAAGAGCTTGTTGACGGTCCTTAATGCTCACATTTAACCGTCAACTAATCATGGAAAAGGACCTATACGCAACCAACATCCAAAATTTGGGTTTCATCTGATAGAATTCCACGAGTTTTGGTGTTTGTCTATTTCTGTAGGGGGTTATCAGGAAATATAGAGGAAAGGCCAACACGTCGGGTTTACATAGAGATATTAACGTGTGCGGCAATTTTCTATCATCTAGAAGACTCCAGAAGCCACGGGAATGAACGGGAGGCCGAGCGGGATCCGCCCAGCTACAGGAGCCAATCAGGCTCTGCCTCGCGGATTATGCTCCACCGACCTAAAGGATCAAGGAAAACCGTGCGATTAAGGTCGGTTTGATCTGACGGCCCACATTTAAGTGCTCTAGTCTTTGAAATGCTAGAGTAGTAATTAATAGATTAGACATGGTGTTTAGTCTTGCAATTACCTGGAATTGCACCCAATCCTGTGGATTGTTGTGGTAGCCCTAGGGTAGTGATAGCCCTAATGGTCAACGTATTCCACCTCATTTGGATCGGTGTTTGTAGGACCGTAGTCAGAGCTTCATAGCCCCTTCTCATCTCTTTCTATGGTTAGTGTTCTGATGTCCCGAAATAAATAATCTTTGAAGTAATTCTTGATTCTTAGATCAACTAGAGAATTCTCAGAAAACTTCCTCTCTTCCCATCAAAAATAATTATATAGTTATCCTTAGGCGATCTTGAATCTTAACTAGTACACTCATGTTCCCTGTGGAAAATCGATACTCTAGAATACTCCCGGGTGAAAGCTACATCGGTATCTGTGTGCTTGCGGATTTTTCTGTTTGCGCATAAAATACCCAACAAGCTTTCTGGCGCCGTTGCCGGGGAACGGTAGCTGTGCTAGTTTTGAACCAAGTTGTCCGTGTATCCTTTTTCTTTTCCTTTTTTACCACACTCCCCTTACCATTTTCACCACACCACATGGATTTCACTCCAAACATTAATGAGTGTTGGGTATTCTTAACGTCATTACCAAAAGTAGACTTAGTTTTCTAATTCTCATAACGGCGCCAAAAATGCCAAACCTATCCCTCATACAACTTAAGCCAAGTTGTCATCCCCAGCATGACATGAGAGACGCGGTATTGAAATATGCAATTGCTCATCTAAATAAATAACAAATGGGATCTGCAAGCGCACAGATTAATAACGATGTAGCATTTTAACCGGGAAGTATTCCAGGTATCGTTATTTATATTTTTACCACTGGAAAGGGATTAGTAATCATCAATGTTGATTATAGAATGGAATATATGATTGAGTATCTATCATTGCATGTATAATTGAGAACATTTATCTAACTCTTTCATACAGGGATAAGTGTCACATAAAGGATATATAAAGTAATGAATAGTGACAATGATAATTAATCTGATCAGCATAACTTAGCCACATAATAAATATGATAAGCACCTCAATTAGATATTCTAGCAAGTCATTAGCATGGAATTAGGACGAACTACAAGAATATTTCCTAAGTTATTCTTAACTATACAGTCCAGCATATCATAGTTAATGCAATTATACTTAGCAATCATTGCGAGAAAGGACTACGCCCATGCATAGTGATATTAGCAAGGAAAATGAGAAACATCGTAATCACTCCCCTGTAATAATGTTGCTCTGCCAGCCCAATACACGAGAGGGGGACTATATAAGAATCAATGAAGCTGTTACTATCACGAACTACCCCGCGATCTGGCATATTGAGTACAATCGCAGATAAATACGGTATAAGCACCACGCCTACACAATATCTATCATTTACCCATGGATGCAATGGATAAATGGTATACGATCCTAAACATGTATATAATTCCAATCTAACTAAGCCAAGTATATAACCATGATAAACTAAGAACAATATAATCTTGAATATAAACAAGTAGAGCAAAGTCATAAGCAATATATTGAAGTACAACAACGTCATATTCATAATATTGAAGAACAAAGATGAACAATTAGAAGAACAATTAGAGAATTACCAAGAATCCTCCTGACACATCCGGAAACCAATCAAAGATTGACTCCTTCTAATTCTAATCCTATGTAGCTATGCTAATCTAGATATCTAATTGATGTGGTGGCTCTAGGCTTGATCATATGCTTCTTCTCCCTTGATGAATAATGAATTAGGGTTGAGAGGCTCTCTCCTCCAGGGGCCAGGGGGTCTGTTTTGTAGTCCCTTCAAGTGAATATGGGCCGTTGGATCAAACCGACATTGATTGAATGGTTATCCTTGATCCTTTTGGTCGGTGGAGCTTAATCCCGAAAGAGAGTCCTGATTGGACTCTGAAGGGGGCGGGCGCCCTGGTCCTCAGGGCGGGCGCCCTGGGCCAGGCCCAGTTCGGCCTCCACTTCGTTCCCGTGGCTTCTGGAGTCTTCTAGATGTAAGATAATTACGCGGCACGTTAATATCTCTATGTAATCCCGACCTGTGGGCCTTTCTTCTGTATTTCCTGATAACCCGCTGCAGAAATAGACAAACACCAAAACTCGTGGAATTCTGTCAGATAAAACCCTAAGTCTAGATGTTGATTTCATTTGGATCCTTTTCTTTGTTTATTTGATAATTAAATTTGATACTTAAGGACCGTCAACAATGAGCATGTAATTTATTTCATAGCCACTTCGTTTACTCCATGCTCATATGCAACATCTTCTCAATCTATTGGTCTCTCCAACATCACCATATTCGAGATCTCCAACCCCCTCTTCCTTTCTATTTATAAAAACTTTAAAAGGGCGGTTGTCGATGCATATGTCTATAATAAATATGGCAGATCTCGTTGAGTTGATCTTGATATAGGTCAGCGTTGGAGGGGAAACCGCTTCGCTGACATAAATTGATGGTTTATCAAGTACAAGCTTAGTGTCCTAAAATAAGCACTAATCAGATCGTAACATGAGCTTTTAATTATTTACAACATTACCTTATGTATTGAGCATATAAGGATAATTGTAAAAAATTCCTTCGGGTATTCTTGTCACTAACCTTTCCAGGATTGGAGCAAGAAGATCGGATGAATGACAAGCACAAGGTATGTCCAACCAATCATCATACAGCATTGAATTAAATTCATCCAAACTTGAATTTTGCAAAATTCAAGCTTGGGGGAGTACTTTACAAAAAAAATCCTTTGCCATGTTGCTATATTGGTTGTCCCTACTTTTGAGACATGCTCAATTTGTTAAATACTAATCACACTACTTCATCTCCACTTGACTAGATCTCTATAAATGCTCTCATGCTATCTTTATTTGCTTTAGTATATGTCTAGGTTTGGAGTAGTTTCATTTATGTCTTAACTAAGCATGGTGCTTAGTTAGGAATGATGATCTTACTTCCAAGGGATTTTAATTAAGCATGGTGCTTAGGTTAAAATGCCCTCATAAATCAAATTAGACATGGTGTCTAGGTTGATTTTTGAGCCGATAGTATGCTATAGTAGATATTGGATATTTTGTTGGACTAACCCCTGCAGAAAAACTTTCAATATCGATCTGAGAAGTCCTGAGATAAACTCACATTGGAGACAAAGAGAGAGACACATGAAGGTTAACAACTTACACAAGGAAAACATAGCTCATAAGAGATGATCCATGAAGGGTGCCCTGGGCCAGGCCCCGTTCGGCCTCCGCTTCGTTCCCGTGGCTTCTGGAGTCTTCTAGATGTAAGATAATTGCGCGGCACGTTAATATCTCTATGTAACCCCGACGTGTGGGCCTTTCTTCTATATTTCTTGATAACCCCCTGCAGAAATAGACAAACACCAAAACTCGTGGAATTCTGTCAGATAAAACCCTAAGTCTAGATGTTGATTTCATTTGGATCCTTTTCTTTGTTTATTTGATAATTAAATTTGATACTTACGGACCGTCAACAACTCCCCCAAGCTTACCTCTTGCTCGTCCCTGAGCAAGGATAATCTCAGCGATGGAACAAAAGTTGTTGCAATATCTTTAAAAATTGACGGTACACATGCTTTTAAATGAGGTCTCATCTCTGAGTTAACTGTCAAGACTTAAAACTTATTCATTTTACCTTTCACCATGGGACTTGTAACCGTCACTTATGTCTTGAGTAGTTAAAAGATAGAACTGTCTAGTCAAGTGCCATGTCTCTTATTCTTGATCAACTATAGCTCTAGGGTTTTTGCAGATTTTCGAATAAAACTCAGAGATTCCTTGTATGACTCTCTTAGATCTCTCTTTTGTGGTATTTCTGGATCCTTACCATGGCAGTGATGGTATATGCCTTCTCTCAAAATATGTGGTATTTGTGGTATAAGGCATAGTGACATTGCCTTCTCTCTCACCCTACTCTAATAAGGCTTTAATATCTGGGGCTCATAGGTGGGAGATAAAATATATATACTCACAAGACATTTATTGTATAGTCAAACCATGGATCCAAAGAAACAAATCAATAAGCCAAATCAAGATGTGCATGTGTGGCGAATGGATGGTGTATGGTGATGATAGTGATAACAATGGTGAGAGTCTAATTCTACTTTTGCTCTTTTGAGGGGATACATACCTTTCTTGCTCTTTGAAACTTTTGGCGGAGAATGAGATGCTCTGTATTTTCTTTTCTCTCAGGTGGGTATCTTGTACCCCTAATTCTACTGTCGGACACTTGTCCATTTTTACCTCTCGTCTCACTTTTTCTTTTCTTTCAAGGTTCCGGGCACTTGCCCCTTTTTATTTCCTCGTATCTTTCTTTTTTTTAGAGCACTCATCTCTTGAGATAATATAGCAAGTGGCAGTAACCAAGATAACTTGAGCATTTATTTCATAGGGGAAAAGAAATATTTTTGGCTATTCTCTCCTGGATTAGGAGTAGAATATTTTTGGGTGGTTCTGGAGATGGAAATGGATGGATATATGTGGATGCGTACTTCCAGAGTAGAAGCACCATATGTGAGTGAACGTGCAAGTGAATCTTGATTTTAACCACATGACAAGCACCTAAGGGTCTACACAGCTTGACCATACTCAATGCTTCTAAGTAGTAAAAGTAAATGTGTGGCTCAAAGTCTAGCAAGCATGTATATATGGCTGTGGTAGGAATTTAAACTCTCATCATACAGGAACTCATCATGCAATATTTTAAAGATTTTCAAAGATAAAATTCTCCAGAATTCTAGCATTTCTAGGAATAGATAAACAGCAGCTCAACCTTCCCATATCATATCCGTTAACAACCTAGACTTCAAATCAAGTTTCCTTCCCACAAGTTTAGGTTTAGAGCAAGCTTTAAATTATAACAGTTATGTCTAAACTTGAGAGAGAACTTCAAAATTTGAAAATTAGGCAAAGCAACTATTCATCATATCCATGCTAGAGTTTTATTATTAAGATTCAGTTTAGCATAGCCACTTTATTTATTTAGAAAACACACTAAGCAAAAGATATATATATGATCACAAAATCTTTATTTGGTTTTCCATAGTTATGTATATTTATATTATAGTATAAGTATAAAGATAGATAGAAATACTTAGCGGGATAAATGGGGGTGCTCTCCCCCAAGCTGAATTTTGACGTAATTTCTCTTGATGTAGCTAGCAGGTGGCGGAGGTGTATTTGAAAGTCGGCAGCACCCTGACAGCGATTAGAATGTCCTCCGTCTGCTAGTCTTCTTGATTCTTAAATTCTGTGGAGCTCAAATAGACAACAAAGCTTTGTGGAACTGATTAAGTGTTAGCATAAATATCTAGCCTTTATCATGTTGAGCCTCCTCAATAAATATTACTCTCTATTTTTATATTTTCGTTTTATAAAGCAGAAAAGAAATATTTATTTTATTTTTATGCCACCACAGTGAATGTACTTATGGGTTTTATGCCACTCGTATACTCACATGGGGCTTACTGTTTTTTAACATTTTTATTTTCTTTTTAGGATAGTATAAACCTGATTAACTAAGCAAACTAGTTGAAATAATTGAAAGGAAAAAGATAACTACCAAGTTTACCTCTTGGCAAGGCGTTCGGTGTTTTTAAGTCCTCCGAACGGGACTTCTCCGTTTTCTAGTTGTCGTGGGATTCGTTGGGTGGCGTAGTCGGTGCTTCCGGCGGCGCCTCTTCTTCATGTATAATTATCTTCTCTCTCCACACCTGACTCGGTGCTACGGTCTCCTCTGGATAATTTTGTTTAAACTGAATGTCTTCTGACCTTATCACTTCTCCTTCATAGTCTGCCCATCCATCCTTGATAATTTTCCTCGTCTGGTTGCGGTTGCGTCGTTTTCTTCTTGTCCTGACCTGCTTAGAGTCTTCAACGATATAGTTAGGGTCACTAAAATAGCGGCGTACCTTCTGTTGACGGTCTTTAAGTACCAAATATAATCATCAAATAAATAAAGAAAAGGATCCAAATGCAACCAACACCCAGACTTAGGGTTTTATCTGACAGAATTCCACGAGTTTTGGTGTTTGTCTATTTCTGCAGGGGGTTATCAGGAAATAAGGAAGAAAGGCCCACATGTCGGGATTATATAGAGATATCAACGCACCGCGCAATTTTCTACCATCTAGAAGACTCCAGAAGCCACGGGAAGAAAGCAGAGGCCGAAAGGGGCCAGGCCCAGGGCGCCCGCCCACCTCTGGACTCCGTTCGGGACTCTCTTCGCACACAATGTTCCACCGACCTAAAGGATCAAGGATAACGTAGTACCACATCGCCTACCGACCCAAAAACGCATAGAGGAGGAGGACTATATAAGGAGACCCCCCTAGCCCCTGGAGAAGACATGAAGTTTATCATAGAGTTGGGGGTGCCCTCGAAGGAAAACCTCTTCTCTAAATAGAATTTCTTTTTAGGCTTAGCAACCAATGTGAGTAGAAATAGATCTTCTAGTTTCTACTAGATTGAGAGAGATAGAGTGGAGGTGTAGATCAGAGGAAGGCCGGCCTGTCGGTGTCTACTCCGAATTGTACCTGCGGGATCAAGTCTTCTAACCCGAGGCTTGCTTCTAAGATTCTTCAGTAATTCGACTTCTAATTCTAGTAAGTTCTTGTTTTATTGTTCTTTGGTCTATGAGTTTACTTTAATCCTCTTCCGGTTGAGTATTAGAGTAATCATTGCTAGCGTAAACATGGTGTTTAGGCTAGGGTACTCATAGATATCCCCTGACTAGCTGGACCGTGGTAGTAGCGAGGAACGTGACATTTCCGAGTTACCTTTGCATCCCACATCTCGTTAGCAGGACGGGTAGGTTTATAGGTGCGGGTCGAACATCCTTTGTGGTGTCTAGATTCCGTCAGCTTCCCTAATAGAACAGTAGATCATCCTTACCAAGGTTAGAACGAGACTACGGTTGCAGTCTTCTTTATACATTGCTCACATCGAGAAACATTCTTTGTAGCCTAAAGGGATAGTAGCAATAGATTTGGTTAGTCAGATGCACCCTTTCTCCCAGTGGTAAAAATATAAATACGATAACTCTGGATAACCTCCCGGGTGAAATGCTCACCGATATCCGTGCGCTTGCGGATCATTTCCTTATTGCGTTACCAAATATCAACAATCATTTCTGGCGCCGTTGCCGGGGAGAAAGACGGTTTGCTGAGATAACTTTGAGTCTTGCTATTATCTTGTATTATACTTTTATACTTTTATTCTTTTATCTTTTTATATTTATGGATAACTTAAATTCCATACCTATTATTGAATTCTTTGCACCTTCGGAGACCAGCCATAGACCATGGGAGTCAACAAGTCCTGCCCCTAATTATGATCTGAGTCCGGAGTTGATTGCAATAGGTCAAAACCAACCCTTTTCTATAGCCGAGGTCCTATCTTTTAATCAAGAAGATAATGCACTTTTAGCTACAACTAGGGAATCTGTTAGTCTTTCTATAAATTCTGGTTTAGACCTAGCCCTACAAGACCATGTTTTTTCTCGATATTTTCACATTGGTCTTAATTATATAACCATTGGTAGAGTCTTTCTTTCTTTATCTATTAGTAAAGGAAGGTATGTTTTCATTCGTGGACATCCTTCTTGTACTAGTCTTCATAGAAAAATCTTAGAGATAGAGAAGGAATCATCTCCCAGACGAGGAAAGGAAGTTTCAATAGCCAATTTCCAAACATTTCAATCCCATGATTCGGCTATCCATCCCATCCTTGAGCTTAATAGTTTCTACTATGCTCTTTCTCTTGAACCTCTCGATAATCCTATGAATCTCTCTAGACATCCCATGCATAAGAAGGAGGATCGAGAAGAGCAACATCAATGGCTTGAGGGCATTAAAAATCCATGTGCTATCACCATTGAATGGATAGATAAAACAAACTTGAGAGACAATCCTAGAGGAATTTTAAGCATTTGTGAAGAATCATCCTTGGAGTTTGAGAATGAGAGAAACAACAGTGAGCATGGAAGTTATTTCATAAATACCTCACCAAGTCCTTGCTCATATAAAACATCTCCCCAATCAATTGGTCTCTCCAACATCACCACATTTGAGATCTCCAACCCCCTCTTCTTTTCTATTTATAAAAACTTTAAAAGGGCGGTTGTCGATGCATATGTCTATAATAAATATTGTAGATCTCGTTGAGTTGATCTTGATATAGGTCAGCGTTGGAGGGGAAACCACTTCGCCGACATAATTTGATGGTTTCGCAAGGATAAGCTTAGCGTCCTTAAACAAGCACTTATCAGATCGTAACATGAATTTGCAACATTGCCTCGTGTATTGAGCATATTGAGATAATTGTAGAAATATTCCTTCGGGTATTCTTGCCACTAACCTTTCCAGGATTGGAGCAAGAAGATCGGATGAATGACAAGCACAAGGTATGTCCAACCAACCATCACACAACATTAAATTAAATTCATCTAATCTTGAATTTTGCAAATTCAAGCTTGGTGGAAATACCTTACATCATTTTCCATGTTGCTATGTTGGTTGTCCTTACCTTTGAGACTTGCTCAATTTGTTAAGTACTAATCACACTACTTCATCTCCACTTGAGTAGATCTCTATAAATGCTATCATGCTACCTTTATCTATTTACTAGCAAGTGTTGGTTTGGAAGTACTCGACATACTTCCATTGGCATTTAAATTAAGCATGGTGCTTAGGTTAAATAGCCTTCCTTAATCTGATTAGACATGGAGTCTAGTTTGGTTACTGAACTAAAAACTGCTTGAGTAGATATTGGTATATTTTGTGGGACTAACCCCTGCAGGAAAACTTTCAATATCAACCTGGGAAGTCCTGAGATAAACTCACATTGGAGATGAAGAAAGTGACACATGAAGTTTAACAATTTGCACAAGAAAGACGTAGCTCATAAGAGATGATTCATGGAGGGTGCCACAAACACGATGCACAACCGCTAAGAAAAGGAGAGCTTCCACAAGGTGATACTACTCCATCACTCTTCAAGTAAGGTAACATCTTAAGGTACTTGACTATTGCTTTTATAAGCTTCTCCTTGGTTCTAACATTCACATAAATAAAGAGACAAACATGTATGATTTGTAGCTCCAAATTAACCAACCCAACTGATTCAGCATGTTTAGTCCTTTACTCTGTGTTCTTAGTACTACCTTCGTGATCCCACGCTCCTAATCATATAAGCTAATATGTTGCACATTCAATCTTTGGAAGATATAAACAAAATATATATATAGATAGATTATCTTTCCATTAGGTCAAGCAAATCTGATCTGGCAAATGTTTTAAATGCTACACTCATGATCCATCAACTTTGTCTTGCTCACTATGTTTAAGGTTAGAGAAGAACAATTACACTTCTGGTTCTGTTGGTGTTTTCCACCAACAGGGCCCATGCACTTGATCTCTGCCTTGTCTCTATGAATAGGTACACTTCAAGCAAAACATGGAGGAGTTTTACAACTCCCAGACTCCACCAAGTGAAGGACCTGGATCTATGAGCACAAACACACTGAGCAGGATATTGCCAACACCGCACTTCGAACTGCTGGGCAATCAAAGAATATAGGTGACACCGTATCAAGAAGTGCAGACGTCAAGGTCCACACCTGATCAAATGATGCACCTAAAGGATGAAGACAGTGAGAATTCTTGTCCAGAAGATTTAAAACTTTGGATCCTTGTCGGAGGAGGTCAAGATCGTCGACTCAAGTCACCTTTCTTCATCAAGAAGGATGACCCTGGTGTTCCAAGCATTGAGTGCACAATCAACAGATACTCTTTTTAGAAGACACTCTACGACACCGGATCTGACGTCAACATAATGGCCGCAGTCACTTATCAGCTCCTGCATGGAACCATGCCTCTACAACCAATATATATTCAGCTCCAGATGATTTTCAGATCATTGACGTGGGAGAAGACGAGTACGATCCACCCATCATCCTTGGAAGACCATTCTTCAACACTATCAAAGTTATCATCTACATTGGAATGAGAGAAGTCCACGTGTACTTCCCCTCTGAGAAGGTACGCCGCTATTTTACTGACCCTAACTATATAGTTGAAGACTCTAAGCAGGTCAGGACAAGAAGAAGACAATGCAACCGCAACCAGAGGAGGCAAATCATCAAGGACGGATGGGTAGACTACGAAGGAGAAGTGATAAGGTCTGAAGACATATAGCTTGAACAGAACTGTCCTGAGGAGACCGTAGCACCGAGTCAGGTGTGGAGAGAGAATATAGTTACACACAAAGAGGAGGCGCCGCCGAAACCACCGACTACGCCATCCAGCGAATCCCAGGACGACTGAGAAAACGGAGAGTCCCGTTCGGAGGAATTAAAAATACCGAACGCCTTGCCAAGAGGTAAACTTGGTAGTTATCCTTTTCCATTCAATAGTTTGCTTAGTTAATCAGGTTCATGCTATCTTGAAAAGAAAATAAAAATGTTAAAAAAATAGTAAGCCCCATGTGAGTATGCTCATGGCATAAAACCCATAAGTACATTCACTGTTGTGGCATAAAAATAAAATAAATAATTTTTCATCTTACAATAAAAATATAAAAATAATAAGTGCATGATCCTGCTAAATAAGTAATATTTATTGAGGAGGCTCAACATGATAAAGGCTAGATATTTATGCTAACACTTAACCAGTTCCACAAAGCTTTGTTGTCTATTTGAGCTCCACAGGATTCAATGATCAAAAAAGACTAGCAGACGGAGGACATCCTAATAGTTGTCAGGGTGCTGCCGACTTTCAAATACACCTCCATCACCTGCTAGCTACATTAGAAGAAATTACGTCAAAATCCAGCTTGGGGGAGAGCACTCTCACTTATCCAGCTAAGTGTTTCTACTCGTGTTTATACTTTACTCAAATAATAAAAGATGCATAGTCATGAAAACCCAAATAAAGATTTTGTGCTTTTATATATATATCTTTGCTTAGTTTGCTAAATAAATAAATAAATAAAGTTTGCTATGAACCCTCATGATAAACTCTCACATGGAAATGATGAATAGTTGCTCTGCCATGACTAGTTCTTAAAATTGAAATCTCTCTCAAGTTTAGGCATAACTTTTATAATTTAAAGCTTGCTCTAAACCTGAACTTGTGGGAAGAGTACTTGATCTAAAGTCTAAGTTGTTAACGGATATGATATGGGAAGGTTGAGCTGCTGTTTATCTGTTCCTAGAAATGCTAGAATTCTGGAGAATTTTATCTTTAAAAATATTTAAAATAACACATGATGAGTTCCTGTATGATGAGAGTTTAAATTCCTACCACAGCAATATATACATGCTTGCTAGACTTTGAGCCACACATTTACTTTTTACTGCTTATGAGCATTGAGTGTGGTCAAGCTGTGTAGACCCTTAGGAGCTTGTCATGTGGTTAAAATCAAGATTCACTTGCATGTTCACTCGTATATGCTGCTTCTACTCCGGAAGTACGCATCCACATACATCCACTCATTTCCATCTCCAGATTCACCCAAAATTATTCTACTCCTAATCCGGGAGAGCATAGCCAAAAACATTTTCCTATCCCTATTATTCCCTGTGAAATAAATGCTCCAGTTATTTTGGTTACTACCACTTGCTACATTCTTTCAGGAGATGAGTGCTCTAAAAAAAAGAGAGAAAAAAAATAATACGAGGAAATAAAAAGGGGCAAGTGCTCGGAACCTCGAAGAAAAGAAAAAGTGAGACGAGAGGTAAAAATGGACAAGTGTCCGACAGTAGAATTAGGGGTACAAGATACCCACCTGAGAGGAAAGAAAAAGAAAATATAGAGCATCTCATTCTCCCCAATAAGCTTCAAAGTGCAAGAAAGGTATGTATCCCCTTAAAAGAGCAAAAATAGAATTAGACTTTCACCATTGTTATCACCATCATCGCCATACACCATTCATTCGCCACACATGCACATCTTGATTTGACTTATTGACTTGTTTCTCTGGATCCATGGTTTGACTATGCAATAAATGTCTTGTAAGTGTGTATTAGCTGTCTCCCACCTACGAGCTCCAGATATCAAAACCTTATTAGAGTAGGGTGAGAGAGAAAGCAATATCACTATGCCTCATACCATAAATACTACATACTTTGAGAGAAGGCATATACCATTACTGCCTTGGCAAGGATCCAGAAATACCACAAAAGAGAGATTTGAGAGAATCATATAAGGAATCTCTGAGTTTTATTTGAAAATCTGCAAAAACTCCAGAGCTATAGCTGATCAAGAATAAGAAACATGGCGCTTGACTTGACCGTTCTATCTTTTAACTGCTCAAGACACAAGTGACGGTTACAAGCCCCATGGTGAAAGGTAAAATGAGTAAGTTTTATGTCTTAATAGTTTATTCTAACTCAGAGATGAGATATTGCTTGAATGCCTGTGTACTTTTAAGGCATGAAACCACTGCAGAAACTCTTGAGTTCATCCTTGCTCAGGGACGAGCAAGAGGTAAGCTTGGGGGAGTTGTTGATGGTCCTTAAGTACCAAATATAATCATCAAATAAATAAAGAAAAGGATCCAAATGCAACCAACACCCAGACTTAGGGTTTTATCTGACAGAATTCCACGAGTTTTGGTGTTTGTCTATTTCTGCAGGGGGTTATCAGGAAATAAGAAAGAGAGGCCCACATGTCGGGATTACATAGAGATATCAACGCACCGCGCAATTTTCTACCATCTAGAAGACTCTAGAAGCCACGGGAAGAAAGCAGAGGCCGAAAGGGGCCAGGCCCAGGGCGCCCGCCCTGAGGACCTGGGCGCCCGCCCACCTCTGGACTCCATTCGGGACTCTCTTCGCACACGATGTTCCACCGACCCAAAAACGTATAGAGGAGGAGGACTATATAAGGAGACCCCCCTCGCCCCTGGAGAAGACAAGAAGTTTATCATAGAGTTGGGGGGTGCCCTCGAAGGAAAACCTCTTCTCTAAATAGAATTTCTTTTTAGGCTTAGCAACCAATGTGAGTAGAAATAGATCTTCTAGTTTCTACTAGATTGAGAGAGATAGAGTGGAGGTGTAGATCGGAGGAAGGCTGGCCTGTCGGTGTCTACTCCGAGTTGTACCTGTGGGATCAAGTCTTCTAACCCGAGGCTTGCTTCTAAGATTCTTCAGTAATTCGACTTCTAATTCTAGTAAGTTTTTGTTTTATTGTTCTTTGGTTTATGAGTTTACTTTAATCCTCTTCCGGTTGAGTATTAGAGTAATCATTGCTAGCGTAAACGTGGTGTTTAGGCTAGGGTACTCATAGATATCCCCTGACTAGCTGGACCGTGGTAGTAGCGAGGAACGTGACATTTCCGAGTTACCTTTGCATCCCACATCTCGTTAGCAGGACGGGTAGGTTTATAGGTGCTGGTCGAACATCCTTTGTGGTGTCTAGATTCCGTAAGCTTCCCTAATAGAACAGTAGATCATCCTTACCAAGGTTAGAACGAGACTACGGTTGCAGTCTTCTCTATACATCGCTCACATCGAGAAACATTCTTTGTAGCCTAAAGGGATAGTAGCAATAGATTTGGTTAGTCAGATGCACCCTTTCTCCTAGTGGTAAAAATATAAATACGATAACTCTGGATAACCTCCCGGGTGAAATGCTCACCGATATCCGTGCGCTTGCGGATCATTTCCTTATTGCGTTACCAAATATCAACACCTTCTCTCAGGGGAAGTGCATATGGACTTCTCCAGTTCCAATGTAGATAATTGCTTTAATGGTGCTGAGGAATGGTCTTCCAAGGATGATGGGTGGATTGTATTCGTCTTCTCCCATGTCAATAACCTAAAAGTCTGTGTAGACAAAATGATCGTCTATTTTGACTAGGACATCAGTCACTGTACCTTTAACATCTCGAAATATCTGATCTGCCATCTGGAGCTGAATGTATGTTGGTTTTAAGGGCATGGTTCCGAACAAGAGCCGATAGGTGACTGCGGCCATTATGTTGACGCCCGATCCTGTGTCGCAAGTCGTCTTGTAGAAGTTATATCCATTTATGGAGCAATAGATGCTTAGCATTCCTGGGTCGTCCTTCTTGGTCAGAAACGGTGACTTAAGTCGATGATCTTGACCCCCATGAACTGCAGTGACCATCTTAGCTGACTCGGTCCACACTTGCTTGTTCCTGTTTCTCCTGTTGGTCCTCTACCTTGGTTCACGTCTGGATTGCTCTGGAAGTTGTGTAGTCTTGTTCTTGAAGGAAAATGTCTTCTTCCTCCCTTTGATGTAGAAACTAATCTTGGCAGCACTAGCGTAGATGACAGCTCCCGAGATGTTCAAGAATGGCCTCCCTAAGATAATGGGTGCCCTCTCATCATTACCGGTCTCTATCACCACGAAGTATGCTGGGGCGTATAAGGTACCAACTCGGACACAAAGGTTCTTCAATATTCCTTTTGGAAAACTTATCGTCTGATCTACAAACTGCAAACACATAGGTTTTTCTAATAAAGGATATGTAAAGATTTTTTCATAGAGTACCCTAGGCATAATGTTGACACTAGAGCCAAAGTCGCAGAGTTCTTCTAGGAAGTCCACCATGCCGATGGAGATCGGGATGACGGGGCGTCTTGGATCACCTCTCTTGACCGGCAGAAGGTCAGTAGTAACTTCAGTGACGGGGTTACTCCAGTTACCTGCATCAAACATGTCTACAAGATTTGCAGATTCTAATCCTTCCGGTTGTGATGGTATACCGGGGTTAGTAGCAGGAACAGTAGCAGCTATTTGATTTAACTGAGATTCAATCATTTTATTAAAGCTAATTTGATTCTTGATGGCTGTAGAGAAATTATCCATTCTATTATTTATATTCTCTAGCATTTTATCATTAGATGCCAATTTCTTAGATAGGTTATTCATTAGCTTTCCTTGATTAGACACTAACTCTCTCAAAGGTGGAAAATTATTATTACTATTGAAAGAATTATTACCTTGATAATTACCTGAGTAGTTAGGCCTCTGTTGATTATAACCTTGATTTTGTTGAGGACGGTTGCAGTAGTTGTTGTTGTTATTGTTGTTGATGTAGTTCACATCCTCAAGCATCTCAGGGCAGTGATTGCCTGAGTGTCTAGTGTCTCCACACTCCTCACAAGTGATGTGAGAGTCGTAGATGTGCATAACTTCTTTCTTATCTCTAGCTCTATCATCGAGCTTCTTCATAAGAAGGTCTAGCTTTGCAGACAGCATGTCTACCTCCTTGAGCTGATGCATACCTCCACCTCTCTTGCGTGTCTGGGTCCTTTCTTCATTCCAGCTTTGGTTGGACGCCATCTTCTCCACAAGGGCTGTGGCTTGTGATATGGTGAGTGATAGGAATGCTCCTCCAGCTGCAGCATCCATGGTTTCTCGGGCACTGTTGCCGAGCCCATGATAAAACATCTGCATCAGTAGCCAACTCTCCATTCCATGAAGGGGACATTCTAGGGTGTAGTCTTGGAAGCGCTCCCATGCTTCTGGAACGGATTCATCATGTTGTTGCTGAAAACTTGTAATCTTCCCACAGAGAGCATTGGTCTTGCCCATGGGAAAGAACTTAGCCAGAAAGTTCATGGAGCAGAATGCCCACGTAGTATTCTTCTCCTTTGTAGCGTAGAACCACTGCTTCGCTCTTCCCAACAGTGAGAATGGGAAGAGGCGAAGTAGTATAGCATCTCTGGGGACTCCTGATATGGTGAATGTGCTGCCAATCTCTAGAAAGTGTTGGAGATGAGCACTAGCATCTTCATGTGCCTTCCCACAGGACTGGTTGGATTGCACCGTGTTGATAAGTCCAGGCTTGAGCTCAAAGTTGCCGTCGATCTCTGCAGCAGGTCCAGTGCGGATTTTGTCCGTAGTGGGAGCTGAGAACTCACGGATCGATTTGTTCGCCATGGCTTCGAATTCTGAAGACAAGTTCCGGTGATCTTCTTGATTGGATGAAGCTTCGTGCTGAAGTGTTGACGATCTCTTCTTGAGCTTGGCTCTTGTTTTTCTGAATAATGCTTCAGGATTGTCAACAAAATTTCCTGGAAGATGTCTTCTATTCATACATTACCCTGCATAAGATAAAATAGAAAAATATCAGGGTAAAACTGTATGAGAGAATTGATAAGCTCAATCATATTAGTGATGCGAATGATAACTCAAAATTCTATATTCATTCCTGATTAGTAATCAACCTTCCCCGGCAACGACGCCAAAAATGCTTGTTGCGTATTCTTAACGTCATTACCAAAGACTTAGTTTTCTAATTCTCATAATGGCGCCAAAAATGCCAAACCTATCCCTCATACAACTTAAGCCAAGTTGTCATCCCCAGCATGATATGAGAGACGCGGTATTGAAATATGCAATTGCTCATCTAAATAAATAACAAATGGAATCTGCAAGCGCATAGATTAATAACGATGTAGCATTTTAACCGGGAAGTATTCCAGGTATCGTTATTTATATTTTTGCCACTGAGAAGGGATTAGTAATCATCAATGTTGATTATAGAATGGAATATAAGATTGAGTATCTATCATTGCATGTATTATTGAGAACATTTATCTAACTCTTTCATACAGGGATAAGTGTCACATAAAGGATATATAAAGTAATGAATAGTGACAATAATAATTAATCTGATCAGCATAACTTTGCCACATAATAAATATGATAAGCACCTCAATTAGATATTCTAGCAAGTCATTAGCATGGAATTAGGACAAACTACAAGAATATTTCCTAAGTTATTCTTAACTATACAGTCCAGCATATCATAGTTAATGCAATTATACTTAGCAATCAATGCGAGAAAGGACTACGCCCACGCATAGTGATATTAGCAAGGAAAATGAGAAACATCGTAATCACTCCCCTGTAATAATGCAGCTCTGCCAGCCCAATAAACGAGAGGGGGACTATATAAGAATCAATGAAGCTGTCACTATCACGAACTACCCCACGATCTGGCATATTGGGTACAATCGCAGATAAATACGGTATAAGCACCATGCCTACACAATATCTATCATTTACCCATGGATGCAATGGACTAATGGTATACGATCCTAAACATGTATATAATTCCAATCTAACTAAGCCAAGTATATAACCATGATAAACTAAGAAAAATATAATCTTGAATATAAACAAGTAGAGCAAAGTCATAAGCAATATATTGAAGTAAAACAAAGTCATATTCATAATATTGAAGAACAAAGATGAACAATTAGAAGAACAATTAGAGAATTACCAAGAATCCTCCTGACACATCCGGAAACCAATCGAAGATTGACTCCTTCTAATTCTAATCCTATGTAGCTATGCTAATCTAGATATCTAATTGATGTGGTGGCTCTAGGCTTGATCAGAGGCTTCTTCTCCCTTGATGAATAATGAATTAGGGTTGAGAGGCTCTCTCCTCCAGGGGCCAGGGGGTCTGGTTTTATTGTCCCTTCAAGTGAATATGGGCCGTTGGATCAAACCGACATTGAATGAACGGTTATCCTTGATCCTTTAGGTCGGTGGAGCTTAATCTCGGAAGAGAGTCCAGATTGGACTCTGAAGGGGGGCGGGCGCCCTGGGCCAGGCCCCGTTCGGCCTTCGCTTCGTTCCCGGGGCTTCTGGAGTCTTCTAGATGTAAGATAATTACGCGGCACGTTAATATCTCTATGTAATCCCGACGTGTGGGCCTTTCTTCTGTATTTCCTGATAACCCCCTGCAGAAATAGACAAACACCAAAACTCATGGAATTCTATCAGATAAAACCCTAAGTCTAGATGTTGATTTCATTTGGATCCTTTTCTTTGTTTATTTGATAATTAAATTTGATACTTAAGGACCGTCAACAATGAGCATGGAATTTATTTCATAGCCACTTCGTTTACTCCATGCTCATATGCAACATCTTCTCAATCTATTGGTCTCTCCAACATCACCACATTCGAGATCTCCAACCCCCTCTTCCTTTCTATTTATAAATACTTTAAAAGGGCAGTTGTCGATGCATATGTCTATATTAAATATGGCAGATCTCGTTGAGTTGATCTTGATATAGGTCAGCGTTGGAGGGGAAACCACTTCGCTGACATAAATTGATGGTTTCCCAAGGACAAGCTTAGTGTCCTAAAATAAGCACTAATCAGATCGTAAGATGAGCTTTTAATTATTTACAACATTACCTTATGTATTGAGCATACAAGGATAATTGTAAAAAATTCCTTCGGGTATTCTTGTCACTAACCTTTCCAGGATTGGAGCAAGAAGATCGGATGAATGACAAGCACAAGGTATGTCCAACCAATCATCATACAACATTGAATTAAACTCATCCAAACTTGAAATTTGCAAAATTCAAGCTTGGGGGAGTACTTTACATAAAAACATCCTTTGCCATGTTGCTATATTGGTTGTCCCTACCTTTGAGACATGCTCAATTTGTTAAATACTAATCACACTACTTTATCTCCACTTGAGTAGATCTCTATAAATGCTCTCATGCTACCTTTATTTGCTTTAGTATATGTCTAGGTTTGGAGTAGTTTCATTTATCTCTTAATTAAGCATGGTGCTTAGTTAGGAATGATGATCTTACTTCCAAGGGATTTTAATTAAGCATGGTGCTTAGGTTAAAATGCCCTCCTAAATCAAATTAGACATGGTGTCTAGGTTGATTTTTGAGCCGATAGTATGCTATAGTGGATATTGGATATTTTATTGGACTAACCCCTGCAGAAAAACTTTCAATATCGACCTGGGAAGTCCTGAGATAAACTCACATTGGAGACAAAGAGAGAGACACATGAAGGTTAACAATTTACACTAGGAAAACATAGCTCATAAGAGATGATCCATGAAGGGTGCCACAAACACGATGCACAACCGCTAAGAAAGGAAAGCTTCCACAAGGTGATACTGTACCATCACTCTTCAAGTAAGGTAACATCTTAAGGTACTTGACTGTCACTTTTATAAGCTTCTCCTTGGTTCTGGCATTCACATGAATACAAGAGACAAACATGTATGATCTACAACTCTAGATTAACCAACCCAATCGATTCAATATGTTTAGTCCTTCCACCTTTGTGATCCCACACTCCTAATCAGATGAACTAAAATGTTGCACACTCAATCTTTGGAAGATATATAAAAAACACATAAATATAGTAGATTATCTTTCCATTAGGTTGAGCGATCTGATCTGACAAATGCTTTAAATGCTACACTCATGATCTTTTTATCCATCAACTTTGTCTTGCTCACTATGCTTAAGGTTAGAGAAGAACAAATACAGGGCCCATGCACTTGATCTCTACCTTGTCTCTTTGAGCAAGTACACTTCGAGCAAAATATGAAGGAGATTTACAACTCCCAGACTCCACCAAGTGAAGAACTTGGATCTACAAGCACAAACACACTGGACATACTGGACACTCAGGCAATCACTGCCCTGAGATGCTTGAGGACGTAAACTTCATCATCATCATCAACAACAACAACTACAACCGTCCTCAACAAAATTAAGGTTGGAATCAACAGAGGCCTAACTACTCAGGTAATTATCAAGGTAATAATTCTTACAATAATAATAATAATTTTCTACCTCTGAGAGAGTTAGTGTCTAATCAAGGAAAGCTAATGGATAACCTATCTAAGAAATTGGTATCTAATGATAAAATGTTAGAAAATATAAATAATAGAATGGATAATTTCTCTACTGCCATCAAGAATCAAATTAGCTTTAATAAAATGATTGAATCTTAGTTAAATCAAATAGCTGATGTTGTTCCTGCTACTAACCCTGGTATACCATCACAACCGGAAGGATTAGAATCTACAAATCTTGTAGACATGTTTGATGCAGGTAACTACGGGAGTAACCCCGTTGTGGAAGTAATTGCTGACCTTCTGCCGGTCAAGAGAGGCGATCCAAGACGCCTCGTCATCCCGATCTCCATTGGCATGGTGGACTTCCTAGAAGCACTCTGCGACTTTGGCTCCAGTGTCAACATTATGCCCAGGGTACTCTATGAAAAAATCTTTATGCCCAGGGTACTCTATGAAAAAATCTTTACACATCCTTTACTAGAAATAACCATGTGTTTGCAGCTTGCAGATCGGACACTAAGTTTCCCAAAGGGAATATTGAAGAACCTCTACGTTCGAGTTGGTACCTTGTACGCTCCAGTAGACTTCATCGTGATAGAGACTGGTACTGATGAGAGGGCACCATCATCCTAGGGAGGCCATTCCTAAACACCTCGGGAGCTGTCATCTACGCTAGTGCTGCCAAGATCAGTTTCTACATCAAGAGGAGGAAGGAGACGTTTTCCTTCAAAAACAACACTACACAAATCTCAGAGTAATCCCGACAAGAACCAAGGAAGAGGACCAACAGGAGGAACAAGAACAAGCAAATGTGGACCGAGTCAGCTAAGATGGTCACTGTAGTTCAAGGAGGTCAAGATCGTCGATTTAAGTCACCATTCCTGACCAAAAAGGACGACCTAGTTATGCCAAGCATCCAGTGCTCCATTAATGGATACAACTTGCAGAAGACGCTTTGCGACACCGGGTCAGGCGTCAACATAATGGCCGCAGTCACCTATCAGCTCCTGTTCGGAACCATGCCCCTAAAACTGACATACATTCAGCTCTAGATGGCAGATTAGACATTTCGAAACATTGAAGGTATAGTAACTGATGTCCCTGTCAAAATAGACGATCATTTTGTCTATACAGATTTTCAGGTTATTGACATGGGAGAAGACGAGTATGATCCACCCATTATCCTGGGGAGACCGTTCCTCAGCACCGTTAAAGCAATCATCTACATTGGAACCAGAGAAGTCCACATACACTTCCCCTCTGAGAAGGTACGTCGCTATTTTACTGACCTTAACTATATAGTTGAAGACTCTAAGCAGGTTAGGACAAGAAGAAGACGACGCAACCGCAACCAGAGAAGGCAAATCATCAAGGACAGATGGGCAAACTATGAAGGAGAAGTCGTAAGGTCTAAAGACATACAACTTGAACAGAACTATTCTAAGGAGACCATAGCACCGAGTCAGGTGTGGAGAGAGAAGATAGTTATACACGAAGAGGAGGCGCCGCCGGAACCACCGACTACGCCATCCAATGAATCCCAGGACGACTGAGAATACGGAGAGTCCCGTTCGGAGGACTTAAAAACACCAAACGCCTTGCCAAGAGGTAAACTTGGAAGTTATCTTTTTCCTTTCAATTATTTAAAATAGTTTGCTTAGTTAATCAGGTTCATATCATCTCAAAAAGAAAATAAAAATGTTAAAAATAGTAAGCCCCATGTGAGTATGCTCATGGCATAAAACCCATAAGTACATTCACTGTGGTGGCATAAAAATAAAATAAATATATTCCTGTAATATAAAAATAAAAATATAAAAATAAATTTATGATCCTATTAAAAAGAGTAACATTTATTGAGGAGGCTCAACATGATAAAGGCTAGATATTTATGCTAACACTTAACTAGTTCCACAAAGCTTTGTTGTCTATTTGAGCTCCACAGAATTCAATGATCAAAGAAGACTAGCAGACGGAGGACATCCTTGTTGATATTTGGTAACACAATTAGAAAATGATCCGCAAGCGCACGGATATCGGTGAGCATTTCACCCGGGAGGTTATCCAGAGTTATCATATTTATATTTTTACCACTGGGAGAAAGGGTGCATCTGACTAACCAAATCTATTGCTACTACCCCTTTAGGCTACAAAGAATGTCTCTCGATGTGAGTGATGTATAGAGAAGACTGCAACCGTAGTCTCGTTCTAACCTTGGTAAGGATGATCTACTGTTCTATTGGGGAGGCTCACGGAATCTAGACAACACAAAGGATGTTCGACCCGCACCTATAAACCTACCCGTCCTGCTAACAAGATGTGGGATACAAAGGTAACTCGGAAATGTCACGTTCCTCGCTACTACCACGGTCCAGCTAGTCAGGGGATATCTATGAGTACCCTAGCCTAAACACCACGTTTACGCTAGCAAGTGATTACTCTAATACTCAACCGGAAGAGGATTAAAGTAAACTCATAAACCAAAGAACAATAAAACAAGAACTTACTAGTATTAGAAGTCGAATTACTGAAGAATCTTAGAACCAAGCCTCGGGTTAGGAGACTTGATCCCGTAGGTACAACTCGGAGTAGACACCGACAGGCCGGCCTTCCTCCGATCTACACCTCCACTCTATCTCTCTCAATCTAGTAGAAACTAGAAGATCTATTTCTACTTACATTGGTTGCTAAGCCTAAAAAGAAATATTATTTAGAGAAGAGGTTTTCCTTCGAGGGCACCCCTCAATCTCTATGATAATTTCTTGTCTCCTCCAGGGGCCAAGGGGCCTTGCTTATATAGTCCTCCCCTTCTATGCGTTTTTGGGTCGATAGGCGAGGTGGTACTATGTTTTTCTTGATCCAATAGGTCGGTGGAATATCCCGAGCGAAAGAGTCCTGATTTGGCTCCAACAGGGGGGCGGGCGCCCAGGCTACTAGGGCGGGCGCCCTGGGCCTGGCCCCTTTCGGGCTCCGCTTCCTTCCCGTGGCTTCTGGACTCTTCTAGATGGTAGAAAATTGCGCGGTGGGTTGATATCTCTATGTAATCCCAACATGTGGGCCTTTCTTCCTTATTTCCTGATAACCCCCTGCAGAAATAGACAAACACCAAAACTCGTGGAATTCTGTCAGATAAAACCCTAAGTCTAGATGTTGATTTTATTTGGATCCTTTTCTTTGTTTATTTGATAATTAAATTTGATACTTAAGGACCGTCAACAAACTCCCCCAAGCTTACCTCTTGCTCGTCCCTGAGCAAGGATGAACTCAAGAGTTTCTACAGTGGTTTCATTTCTTAGAAGTACACACGCATTTAAGCAAGATCTCATCTCTGAGTTAAAATAAACTGTTAAGACTTAAAACTTACTTACTTTACCTACACCATAGGACTTGTAACCGTCACTTCTGTCTTGAGTGGTTAAAAGATAGAACAGTCTAGTCAAGTGCCATGTCTCTCATTCTTGATCAGCTATAGCTCTGGGGTTTTTGCAGATTTTCAAATAAAACTCAGAAATTCCTTGTATGATTCTCTCAGGTCTCTCTTTTGTGGTATTTTTGGATCCTTACCAAGGCAGTGATCGTATATGCCTTCTCTCAAGATATGTGGTATTTGTGGTATGAAGCATAGTGACATTGTCTTCTCTCTCACCCTACTCTAATAAGGCTCTAATATCTGGAGCTCATAGGTGGGAGATAAAGTATACATACTTACAAGACATTTATTGCATAGTCAAACCATGGATCCAAAGAAACAAATCAATAAGCCAAATCAAGATGTGCATGTGAATGGTGTATGGTGATGATGGTGATAATGGTGGTGGAAGTCTAATTCTACTTTGCTCTTTGAGGGGATACATACCTTCCTTGCTTTTGAAACTTTATGAGGAGAATGAGATGCTCTATATTTTCTTTCTCTTTCCTCTCAGGTGGGTATCTTGTACCCCTAATTCTACTGTCGGACACTTGTCCATTTTTACCTCTCGTCTCACTTTTTTTTCTTTTTCTTCGAGGTTCCGGGCACTTGCCCCTTTTTATTTCCTCGTATATTATTTTTTTTCTTCTTCTTCTTTTTTTTCTCTTTTTTTTTCTTTCTAGAGCACTCATCTCCTGAAATAATGTAGCAAGTGGTAGTAACCAAAATAACTGGAGCATTTATTTCTCAGGGAATAATAGGGATAGGAAAATGTTTTTGGCTATTCTCTCCCGGATTAGGAGTAGAATAATTTTGGGTAAAACTGGAGATAGAAATGAGTGGATATATGTGGATGGTACTTCCGGAGTAGAAGTAGCATGTATGAGTGAACGTGCAAGTGAATCTTGATTTAACCACATGACAAGCTCCTAAGGGTCTACACAGCTTGACCACACTCAATGCTCATAAGCAGTAAATAGTAAATGTGTGGCTCAAGGTCTAGCAAGCATGTATATATGGCTGTGGTAGCAATTTAAACTCTCATCATACAGGAACTCATCATGTGTTATTTTAAAGATTTTTCAAAGATAAAATTCTCCAGAATTCTAGCATCTCTAGGAACAGATAAACAGCAGCTCAACCTTCCCATATCGTATCCGTTAACAACTTAGACTTCAGATCAAGTTTTCATCCCACAAGTTTAGGTCTAAAGCAAGCCTTAAATTATAACAGTTATATCTAAACTTGAGAGAGAACTTAAAATTTGCAAATTAGGCAGAGCAACTATTTATCATATCCATGCTTGAGTTTTATTTAGATACAAATTAGCATAGCTACTTTATTTATTTATTAAACACACTAAGCAAAAGACATATATATAAGCATAAAATCTTTATTTGGTTTTCCATAGTTTATGTGTATTTATATTCTAAAATAATATAAGTATAAAGATAGATAGAAATACTTCTCGAGATAAATGGGGGTGCTCTCCCCCAAGCTGAATTTTGACGTAATTTCTCTTGATGTAGCTAGCTGGTGGCAGAGGTGTATTTGAAAGTCAGCAGCATTCTGACAGCGTTTAGAATGTCCTCCGTCTGCTAGTCTTCTTGATTCTTAAATTCTGTGGAGCTCAAATAGACAACAAAGCTTGTGGAACTGATTAAGTGTTAGCATAAATATCTAGCCTTTATTATCTTGAGACTCCTTAATAATTATTACTCCCTGTTTTTATATTTTTGTTTTTATAAAGTAGAAAAATATTTATTTTATTTTTATGCCACCACAGTGAATGTACTTATGGGTTTTATGCCACTCGTCTACTCACATGGGGCTTACAGTTTTTTTTTCACATTTTTATTTTCTTTCTAGGATAATACGAACATGATTAACTAAGTAAACTATTTGAAATAATTAAAAGGGAAAGGATAACTACCAAGTTTACCTCTTGGCAAGGCGTTCGGTGTTTTTAAGTCCTCCGAGCGGGACTCTCCATTTTCTTAATCGTCCTGGGATTCGCTGGATGACGTAGTCGGTGATTCCGGTGGCGCCTCCTCTTCGTGTGTAACTATATTCTCTCTCCACACCTGACTCGGTGCTACGGTCTCCTCAGGACAGTTATGTTCAAGTGGTATGTCTTCAGTCCTTATCACTTCTCCTTCGTAGTCTACCCATCCGTCCTTGATGATTTGCCTCCTCTGGTTGCGGTTGCGATGTCTTCTTCTTGTCCTGACCTGCTTAGAGTCTTCAACTATATAGTTAGGGTCAGTAAAACAGCGGCATACCTTCTCAGAGGAGAAGTGTATGTGGACTTCTTCGGTTCCAATATAGATGATGGCTTTGATAGTGCTGAGGAACTGTCTTCCAAGGATGGTGGGTGGATCATATTCATCTTCTCCCATGTCAATAACTTGAAAGTCATCTATATCTGAATGTATATTGGTTGTAGGGGCATGGTTTCATGCAGGAGCTGATAAGTGACTACGGCCATTATGTTGACGTCAGATCCGGTGTCGTAGAGTGTCTTCTGAAAAGAGTATATGTTGTTTGTGCATTCGATTCTTGGAACACCAGGGTCGTCCTTCTTGATCAAGAAAGGTGACTTGAGTCGACGATCTTGACCTCCTTGAGCTGCAGTGACCATCTTAGCTGACTCGGTCCACATTTGCTTGTTCCTGTTCCTCCTGTTGGTCCTCTTCCTTGGTTCATGTCGGGATTGCTCTGAAATTTGTGGTCTTGTTCTTGAAGGAAAGTCTCCTTCTCTCCCTTGATGTAGAAACTGATCTTGGCAGCATTAGCGGAGATGACAGCTCTGGTGTTTAGGAATGGCCTCCCTAAGATGATGGGTACCCTCTCCTCAGTACCAGTCTCTATCACCACGAAGTTTGCTGGAGCGTATAAGGTACCAACTCGGACGCAGAGGTTCTTCAATATTTCCTTTGGGAAACTGAGTGTCCGATCTGCAACCCTGGGCATAATGTTGACGCTGGACCCAAAGTCGCAGAGTGCTTCTGGGAAGTCCACCATGCTGATGGAGATCGGGATGACGGGGCGTCCTAGATCACCTCTCTGAGTAATTTGGCCTCTGTTGATTCCAACCTTGATGTTGTTGAGGACGGTTATAGTAATAGTTGTTATTGTTGTTGATGTAGTTCACGTCCTCAAGCATCTTAGGGCAGTGATTGCCTGAGCGTCCAGTATCTCCAGTGTATTTGTGCTCGTAGATCCTAGTTCTTCACTTAGTGGAATCTGGGAGTTGTAAAACTCCTTCATATTATGCTCGAAGTGTTCCTGCTCATAGAGACAAGGTAGAGATCAAGTGCATGGGCCCTGTTGGTGGAAAACACCAACAGAACCAAAAGTGTATTTGTTCTTCTCTAACCTTAAGCATAGTGAGCAAGACAAAGTTGATGGAATCATGAGTGTAGGATTTGAAACATTTGTCAGATCATATGGCTCAACCTAATGGAAAGATAATCTATCTATATTTATGTTTTGTTTATATCTTCCAAAGATTGAATGTGCAATACTTTAGCTTATATGATTAGGAGTGTGGGGTCACGAAGGTAGTACTAAGAACAAAGATTAAAGGACTAAACATGCTGAATTAATTGAGTTGGTTAATTTGGAGTTATAAATCATACATGTTTGTCTCTTTTATTCATGTGTATGCCAGAACCAAGGAGGAGCTTATAAAAGTGTTAGTCAAGTACCTTAAGATGTTACCTTACTTGAAGAGTGATGGTACAGTATCACCTTGTGGAAGCTTTCCTTTCTTAGCGGTTGTGCATCGTGTTTGTGGCACCCTCCATGAATCATCTCTTATGAGCTACGTCTTTCTTGTGCAAATTGTTAAAATTCATGTGTCACTTTCTTCATCTCTAATGAGTTTGCATCTCAGGACTTCCCAGGTTGTTATTGAAAGTTTTCCTACAGGGGTTAGTCCAACAAAATATACCAATATCTACTCAAGCAGTTTTTAGTTCAGTAACCAAACTAGACTCCATGTCTAATCAGATTAAGGAAGGCTATTTAACCTAAGCACCACGCTTAATTTAAATGCCATTGGAAGTGTGACCAGTACTTCCAAACTAACACTTACTAGGATAAACAAAGGTAGCATGATGGCTTTTATAGAGATCTACTCAAGTGGAGATGAAGTAGTGTGATTAGTATTTAACAAATTGAGCATGTCTCAAAGGTAAGGACAACCAACATAGCAACATGGCAAAGGATGTTTTATGTAAAGTACTCCCCCAAGCTTGAATTTTGCAAACTTCAAGATTGAATGAATTTAATTTAATGTTGCATGATGATTGGTTGGGCATACCTTGCGCTTGTCATTCATCCGATCTTCTTGCTCCAATCCTAGAAAGGTTAGTGGCAAGAATACCCGAAGGAATATTTCTACAATTATCTTTATATGCTCAATACACAAGGCAATGTTGCAAATAATTAGAAGTGCTTGTTTTAGGACACTAAGCTTGTCCTTGGGGAACCATCAATTAACTCAACGAGATCTGCAATATTTATTATAGACATATGCATCGACAACCGCCCTTTTAAAGTTTTTATAAATAGAAAAGAAGAGGGGGTTGGAGATCTCAAATGTGGTAAGGATGGAGAGACAAATTGATTGGAGAGATGTTTTATATGAGCAAGGACTGGGTGAGGTATTTATGAAATAACTTCCATGCTCACTGTTGTTTCTCTCATTCTCAAACTCCAAGGATAAGTCTTCATGAATGCTTAAAATTTCTCTAGGATTGTCTCTCAAGTTTGTTTTATCTATCCATTCAATGGTGATAGCATATTGATTTTTAATGCCCTCTAGCCATTGATGTTGCTCTTCTCGATCCTGCTTCTTATGCATGGGATGTCTAGAGAGATTCATAGGATTATCGGGAGGTTCAAGAGAAAGAGCATAGTAGAATTTATTAAGCTCAAGGATGGGTTGGATAGCCGAATCATGGGATTGAAATGTTTGGAAATTGGCTATTGAAACTTCCTTTCCTTGTCTGGGAGATGATTCCTTCTCTATTTTTAGGATTTTTCTATGAAGACTAGTACAAGAAGGATGTCCACAAATGAAGACATACCTTCCTTTACTAATAGATAAAGAAAGAATGACTCTACCAAAGGTTATATGATTAAGACCAATGTGAAAATATCTAGGAAAAACATGGTCTTGTAGGGCTAGGTCTAAACCAGAATTTATAGAAAGATTAAAAGATTCCCTAGGTGTAGCTAAAAGTGCATTATCTTTTTGATTAAAAGATAGGACCTCAGCTATAGAAAAGGGTTGGTTTTGACCTATTGCAATCAACTCCGGACACAGATCATAATTAGGGGCAGGACGTGTTGACTCCCATGGTCTATGGCTGGTCTCCGAAGGTGCAAGGAATTCAATAATAGGTATGGAATTTGAGTTATCCATAAAGATAAAAAGATAAAAGAATAAAAGTATAAAAGTATAATACAAGATAATAGCAAGACTCAAAGTTATCTCAGCAAACCGTCTTTCTCCCCGGCAACGACGCCAGAAATGCTTGTTGATATTTGGTAACGCAATTAGAAAATGATCCGCAAGCGCACGGATATCGGTGAGCATTTCACCCGGGAGGTTATCCAGAGTTATCGTATTTATATTTTTACCACTGGGAGAAAGGGTGCATCTGACTAACCAAATCTATTGCTACTACCCCTTTAGGCTACAAAGAATGTCTCTCGATGTGAGTGATGTATAGAGAAGACTGCAACCGTAGTCTCGTTCTAACCTTGGTAAGGATGATCTACTGTTCTATTGGGGAGGCTCACGGAATCTAGACAACACAAAGGATGTTCGACCCGCACCTATAAACCTACCCGTCCTGCTAACAAGATGTGGGATACAAAGGTAACTCGAAAATGTCACGTTCCTCGCTACTACCACGGTTCAGCTAGTCAGGGGATATCTATGAGTACCCTAGCCTAAACACCACGTTTACGCTAGCAAGTGATTACTCTAATACTCAACCGGAAGAGGATTAAAGTAAACTCATAAACCAAAGAACAATAAAACAAGAACTTACTAGTATTAGAAGTCGAATTACTGAAGAATCTTAGAAGCAAGCCTCGGGTTAGGAGACTTGATCCCGTAGGTACAACTCGGAGTAGACACCGACAGGCCGGCCTTCCTCCGATCTACACCTCCGCTCTATCTCTCTCAATCTAGTAGAAACTAGAAGATCTATTTCTACTTACATTGGTTGCTAAGCCTAAAAAGAAATATTATTTAGAGAAGAGGTTTTCCTTCGAGGGCACCCCTCAATCTCTATGATAATTTCTTGTCTCCTCCAGGGGCCAGGGGGCCTTGCTTATATAGTCCTCCCCTTCTATGCGTTTTTGGGTCGATAGGCGAGGTGGTACTATGTTTTTCTTGATCCAATAGGTCGGTGGAATATCTCGAGCGAAAGAGTCCTGATTTGGCTCCAACAGGGGGGCGGGCGCCCAGGCTACCAGGGCGGGCGCCCTGGGCCTGGCCCCTTTCGGGCTCCGCTTCCTTCCCGTGGCTTCTGGACTCTTCTAGATGGTATAAAATTGTGCGGTGGGTTGATATCTCTATGTAATCCCAACATGTGGGCCTTTCTTCCTTATTTCCTGATAACCCCCTGCAGAAATAGACAAACACCAAAACTCGTGGAATTCTGTCAGATAAAACCTTCAGTCTAGATGTTGATTTTATTTGGATCCTTTTCTTTGTTTATTTGATAATTAAATTTGATACTTAAGGACCGTCAACAATCCTAATCACTGTCAAGGTGCTGCCGACATTCAAATACACCTCTGCCACCTGCTAGCTACATCAGAAGAAATTACGTCAAAATTCAGCTTAGGGGAGAGGACCCCCATTTATCCAGCTAAGTGTTATACTCACGTTTATACTTTACTCAAATAATAAAAAGATGCATAATCATAAAAACCCAAATAAAGATTTTGTGCTTATATATATCTTTGCTTAGTTTTCTAAATAAATAAATAAATAAAGTTTGCTATGAACCATCATGATAAGCTCTCACATGGAAATGATGAATAGTTGCTCTGCCATGACTAGTTCTCAAAATTGAAATCTCTCTCAAGTTTAGGCATGATTGTTATTATTTAAGATTTGCTCTAAACCTGAACTTGTGGGAAGAGTACTTGATCTAAAGTCTAAGTCGTTAACGGATACGATATGGGAAGGTTGAGCCGCTGTTTATCTATTCCTAAAGATGCTATAATTCTGGAGAATTTTATCTTTGAAAATCATTAAAATGTTGCATGATGAGTTGTTGTATGATGAGAGTTTAAAATCCTACCACAGCCATATATACATGCTTATTAGACTATGAACCATACATATACTTTTTACTGCTTATGAGCATTGAGTGTGGTCAAGTTGTGTAGACCCTTAGGAGCTTGTCATGCGGTTAAAATCAAGATTCACTTGCACGTTCACTCATACATGCTGCTTCTTCTCCGGAAGTACGCATCCACATACATCCAATTATTTCTATATCCAGATTCACCTAAAATTATTCTACTCCTACCTAGGAGAGAATAGCCAAAAACATTATCCTATCTCAGTTATTCCCCGTGAAATAAATGCTCGAGATATTTTGGTTACTACCACTTGCTACATTATTCCAGGAGGGCGAGTGCTCTAAAAAAAGTGAATACGAGGAAATAAAAAGGGGCAAGTGCCCGAAACCTTGGAAGAAAAAAAAGAGAAAAAAGAGAGAGAAAAAGTGCGACGAGAGGTAAAAATGGACAAGTGTCCGATAGTAGAATTAGGGGTACAAGATACCCACCTGAGAGAAAAGAAAAATTAAATATCAAGCATCTCATTCCCCTCAAAAGCCTCAAGGGCAAGGAAGGTATGTACCCCCTCAAAAGAGCAAAAGTACAATTAGACTTTCACCATTATTTTTACCATTATTACCATTCATTCGCCACACATGCACATCTTCATTTGACTTGTTGACTTGTTCTTCTAGATCCATGGTTTGACTATGCAATAAATGTCATGTAAGTATGTATTAGCTATCTCCCACCTATGAGCTCCAGATATCAAAACCTTATTAGAGTAAGGTGAGAGAGAGAAGGCAATGCCACTATGCCTCATACCAAAAATACCACATACTTTGAGAGAAGGCATATACCATTACTGCCTTGGTAAGGATACATAAATACCACAAAAGAGAGACTAGAGAGAGTCATACAAGGAATCTTTGAGTTTTATTTGAAAATCTGCAAAAACTCCAGAGCTATAGTTAATCGAAGAACAAGAGACATGGCGCTTAACTAGACCGTTCTATCTTTTAACTGCTCAAGACACAAGTGACGGTTGCAAGCCCCATGGTGGAAGGAAAAAATGAGTAAGTTTAAATCTTAACAGTTTACCCTAACCCAGAGATGAGATCTTGTTTGAACGCATGTGTACCTTTAAGGCATGAAACCACTACAGAAACTCTTGAGTCCATCCTTGCTCAGGGACGAGCAAAGGTTAAGCTTGGGGGAGCTTGTTGATGGTCCTTAATGCTCACATTTAACCGCCAACTAATCATGGAAAAGGACATATACGCAACCAACATCTGAAATTAGGGTTTCATCTGACAGAATTCTACGAGTTTTGGTGTTTGTCTATTTCTGCAGGGGGTTATCATGAAATATAGAGGAAAGGCCCACACATCGGGTTTACATAGAGATATTAACGTGTGCGGCAATTTTCTATCATCTAGAAGACTCCAGAAGCCACGGGAACGAACGGGAGGCCGAGCGGGCCCGGGGGTAGGGCGCCCGCGTAGCTACAGGAGCCAATCAGGCTCTACCTCGCGGATTATGCTCCACCGACCTAAAGGATCAAGGAAAACTGTGCGATTAAGGTCGGTTTGATCCGACGGCCCACATTCATTTGGAAGGGCTATATAACCAGACCCCTGGCCCCTGGAGAACATACATCTTCTACAGAATTAAAGCTAGGGTTTCAATTATTCATCCAAGTAGAGAGGATCCCTCTAGTTCATCTAGTTCTAGTTCTAGTTCATGTAGTTCTAGTTCTAGTTAGTTCTAGTTGTAATCTAGAAAATAGGGAGAGAGAAGAGGAGAGCGGAGGAGGAGCCGGATTTGTCGGATCTTCCTCAACATTGTACCTTTGCAGCAACTGGTTCGTTCTTCATCGTTCTCCAAGTTCTTCAATTCATAATTCTTGAGTTCTTTAATTACTTTTATTTACATTCAAGTTATTTATTGGATTCCTGCTTGCATCAAGTGCTCTAGTCTTTGAAATGCTAGAGTAGTAATTAATAGATTAGACATGGTGTTTAGTCTTGCAATTACCTGGAATTGCACCCAATCCTACGGATTGTTGTGGTAGCCCTAGGGTAGTGACAGCCCTAACGGTCGACGTATTCCACCTCGTTCGGATCGATGTTTGTAGGATCGTAGTTAGAGCTTCTTAGCCCCCTTTCGCATCTCTTTCTATGGTTAGTGTTCTGATGTTCCAAAATAAATAATCTTTGAAGTAATTCTTGATTCTTAGATCAACTAGAGAACTCTCAGGAAACTTCCTCTCTTCCCATCAAAAATAATTATATAGTTATCCTTGGGCGATCTTGAATCTTAACTAGTACACTCATGTTCCCTGTGGAAAATTGATACTCTGGAATACTCCCAGGTGAAAGCTACATCGGTATCTGTGCGCTTGTGGATTTTTCTATTTGCGTTTAAAATACCCAACAGACTTCAAGGGAATTAACCCTGCTCTTTGTACCCATCACATTCCTACAAATCCTGATGCCTTACCTTCTAGAGAACCCCAACATAGGCTTAATAATGCGATGAGAGAAGTGGTTAAGAAAGAGGTTTTAAAACTATTACACTCTAGGATTATTTATCCTGTGCCACATAGTGAGTGGGTAAGCCCTGTGCAAGTTGTGCCTAAAAAGGGAGTAGAAAATTCTGTTGCTGATCACTTGTCAAGAATGCAAGTTGAAAATCCATAGGAGCTACCCTTGAATAATTCACTCAGGGACGATATGTGTTGATGCAAAACTGATCTGCAAACACAAAGGGCTAATACCCGATTCAAACGTTAAGACGTGCCAGCCGATTTGACCTTACTATCGGCAAAGGTGATAACTCGAATACTTTAGTCTTGACAACAGCGATGCGCCCGGATGTCACGGCTAAGAGGTACTCACGCGGAACTCGAGAACACGCCGAGCTTAAGTCGACGAATTCCTAAGAACTCGTAATAAAAAGAAAAAAAGTATGACGAAGTCGTCGAAAAGTAGATGCTGGAATATGAGTAAAAACGTGTGTTTGATTGATTTCTTGATGATCTCATTACAAGTCCCTAGGGTCTATATTTATACCCTGCTCAAAGAGCTACAACCAGACACGATTAGAATTCGAATTCCAAATTATACGGAATCCGTATACAAAACGATGCAAATAATTAAGGAAATAACAAAACTATCCCTCGTGACAAACCGAAACTCCTCCACATAACGACCGGCAGCTTCCAGACTCCTCCTTTGCATCATCGGCAGATCCTTTGCCATAGTCATCGGCAGACTTTCTTATCTAGCCATCGGCACCATATTACTGCCTGTCACATTCAACTTCTCCCTCATCGGCAACCATCCTCATCGGCAACCTGCATCGTACTGCCGTCTTATCCTGCCATCCTAGACACGTGCCCAAAAACGGTGTCAACACATGCCCCCCAGTTTCGGAGTATAAAACTATTAATGCTCCGAAATTCTCTGCAGTAATGATGCCTTCTTCCGCAATTAATGCTCCTAATCTGGTAACCGACAACCTCAATCTGGACAACTCTGATCCTAATCCTCCGCAGATTCCTCGAAATCCCCACCTTCCTAAACGGGCATTTTTCTCAGTCGTACATCGGCAACAATACCGTTACAAAGATCTGCCGATGCTCTGACTAGGATATTCGCAAAAACGGTTACTTCCCCTCTATCCGCCCATCGGCAAGATGACCGTTATAGAATATTGCCGATGGACCGACCAGGAGATCTCGCACAGTAAAATATCTTCAGATAATGACCGCTTCCTGTCAAATCACCTGCACAATCCCTGGATTACCGTGCGAACAGTTACCATATCCACCTGAGTACCCTTGGGTTTCTCGGATGCGGCAAAGAGATAAGTCGGATTTGCCCTTGCCCATCTTGTCCTATAAATAGTTCCTTCTTGGGTACTCCTTCCCCATCACACCATTCTACTACCCAACTTTACTTTTCCAGCGGCGGCGCCATTTACAACCTTCAAGACCTCCGACAAGCACTCCTCTTCATCAACTCCGGTGCCCTCCAACGTCCTCTTCACGACAAGATGGCCATTGGCTTCGTCGTCCCTGAGGTCAGATCTCCATCTCATCTTCTGTATTTTTATTCCTATTCATCCGCGATTCATCTTACTGGATATTTTCTTTTTCCCTTTTCCTTGTATTTTTATTCCCCCAAAATCACTAGGAGTTGTCCAATAAAATTGTCATCTCCACCGATCAACCACACCTTCAATGTCTCGGCCCTCTAGGGGATTCAGATCCAACCAACCTTATCAACGCAGAAACCAATAGGATCCCCTTTAGAGCTGAAAACTTTTCTTTAGATTTGTGGAAAAACACTTTTCGCTCTTGGCCCAGCCCTACCGTAGGGTGGAAAGACTGGTTCTTAAGGGCCAGCAATTCTTATGAAGTCCAGTGGGGCGAAAGGAAGCTAGCCCAATGCATTAGGCTATCTATTGCCGATATGCACAGGAACGAGTCACTGCTGATAGCTGCGTCCTACTTTTGGTCAGACACCCTCAATGCTTTTGTTTTTGGCCACGGCCCTGCTTCTCCTACTCTTGCCGATGTAGCCATGCTCACTGGTCTAGATATATCTTCTGCCGATAGCACCCACTTTTTTGATACTGCCCCCAGCGCCAAAGTGGAGACTCGCGCTATCGGCGGTTGGTCAGGGTACATTCAGAAGTACCGCGGGAGAGGGCCTGTCACCATAAAGGAGCAAACCACCTTTCTGAACATGTGGCTGGACAAGTTTGTATTCTGTGGTCGATCGGCAGGACCGACTTCCGTCTATCTATCGGCAGCAGAGAGACTGGCTAACGGTGGCCAATTTCCTCTCGGCCGATACTTGCTTGGCGCTGTTTACCACCTTCTCCATCAGGTAGCCCAGAAACTCCTGCTTGGCCAATCCATCGGCAACTTGGGAGGCCCCTGGTGGTTTATTAATATGTGGCTCAATCTGCACCTGCATAAGCGCCTTGATTTCAACTTGTTCTCACAGCACTTCCCAAGAGATATAGCCGAAAACCATGTGTTGGGTGAAGAGGAATCGGCAACGCGTGCCCCCTTGAACTTTGGCGAAGCCGTCATAGTCCTACCTGGTTCAGGGAATAATCCGAATCAGATTGGCCGATTCTTCGCGACTCTGTATGAGGGTTTGGCCAGAGATGAACGACCATGGTTGGCCTATGATGACCCAGATAGCATGCTCCCTCTGACCTTCAATCCATTTGATGAAGCTCTCGACAGGGACAATGAGGCGATGATGGCAATTGTGACTCCCAGAGCCATTCCAGTGAATTTCTTCGGTAGCACAAAAACTTCTCCCCAGACTTATGAATTTTACAATCCATCGGCATTAGCTCGCCAGTTAGCTTTCGGCCAGTTGCCGATTGCACTTCCTTATGCCGATGTGATAAAACCCAGAGAAACCATCAACAACCTTCTTGAGTGGACTCGAGTAGCTCAACTACCACCAAACGCCGATGTAGATGTAGATCTGTCAGAATGGGTTCCGGCTGCTTTTATCACTCAGGCATACAAGTTATGGTGGGCAGAATGGAAAGAGCATCTATTCTGCAGATCGGCACTTTCATACCGTGGCACGATTGACCCCGAATACGAAGTTCCCGATGACACTGTAAGTAACTCAAACCAACGTTTCATTTTCTCACTATTTCTTCCATCGGCAGCTTACCCTTGTATTCCTTTTGCAGGTTGACAATATTCCTCCATTGGTTAGCAGGAGTGGCAAGCCGATCGACTTGTTTCCATCAGGCCCGATTTCCTCAATCGGCTACAATGCTCCCACTCTGGCTTCCATCGTGCATCGGGGTGTGCGCCTCAGGAAAGTTACGACCAGGAGAACCCAGACATCACCAACGGTAGCTGCTCCCACTCTGGCGCGGGCTTTCAAGGCAATTTGTCAAATCTTTATCTTTTACGCTGACTATCTTTATATCGGCTTTATTTATACTTATAAACCCTTGTTCGTTATTGCAGCAAACCAGTGCATCGGCAAAGGTCACACGTCAAGGTGCCGATGCCACCCAGTCCAGCCAGCCAAAGAGGAAGGGTGTCAAGAGCACCAGGGCCGAAACGAAACGCCAAAAAGTGGCAACTCCCCCTCCTCCTCCGGTATCTGCAATCCCAGTGGAGTCTTCTCCTTCTTCTCCAGAAGTCCAGACACAGCAAGCGCCATCTCCCCAACCAATGCAGGATGCACCACAGATGGAAGAATCTCAGCAGGAAGAGCCTCAAACAGAAGGTACATCAGTTGATGTGGGTGAACAAACAACTGGTCCGGTGGGTCCAATTGTATCATCGGCGGCTCTCCCGATTCAGACAACCGTTGTTCCCCCTCTAGGTAACATACTTTCACAATACCGTGCCGATGAACTCATTTTCATTTAGTCTCATAACCTTTCTTGTCTTCTTTCAATCGATGTCGTCCCATCGGCAACCTTAGCCGATCAACCTGTAGTTCCATCGGCATCTTTGGCCGGTCAGTCCGCAGCTCCGTTAGCACCTCCCAGTCCAAGGCAAGAGATCGCCTTGAAGCAAGTAAGTCACTGTTTACCGCCAGCATCATTTGCCGATTCTCCGAATATGAGCTAACCTTGCTTTCCCTCCCAGGAACAAGATTCTCCTGATAGCCTGTTTTACTTTGCCATCGATCTCTCTGAAGAAGAAGGCGAAGAAGCAAGCTCTTCTCAGACAGTTGGCATTACATCGGCAGAGATCAGGGCCAGGCTAGAAGAATTGTCAGTTCTCCTTCACCAGGATACAGCGCATTTGGTCGATGACTCCGACCCTACCAAGACCCTGTTCAGAACTCTCAGAGGCCAAATCCCGGCCGACGTCGAAGAAATCCTGTTCCAAGCCGCTCATCTCGAGAGTCGCCAGCTGCAGTACCAGAGAGCTTCTCGGCGTCTTGCCGATAGAGCCGCTCAGACTCAACTATCTGATGAAATGAGGAAAGAGAAACTCCTGACCGATGAGAAGCACAAGAACATCGGTATCCTGAAATTTTCAGGAGATGCGCTGAAGCAGAAGATATCCGATCTATCGGCAAGAAGAGGATCTCTGTTGGCGGAACTCAAGGAAGTGGAGAACGCCTTATTCCAAGCCCAACAGGAAGAGAACCAATTGCCAGAGACCATCAGGCTTCTTGAGCACGAGCGAAATGTTCATGGTCGCAAGGCACTCCAACTGAAGAAGAAGCTGAAGCCGATAGAAGGTTCTGCTGATGATGACATCAAGGAAATAGAAGCAGCCAACCAAATTCGGCTACGTGCTATATCGGCTATCCAGACGCTGCTTAACACATAGAGTTTCCATCGGCATTGTATCTGCGCTTTCCTGCTTCCTCAGCTTTTAGTCTAGCCGATAGGACTGTTATCGGCGCCTAAACTTTTGAAACACCAAGTCTTGTCCCCAATCATTTGGATCCAGCCGATAGGAGTGTTATCGGCACCTAAACTTCTATGCATCGACCCATATACTGGGGTAATACTTCTTTAAATATTTGCCGTTGAATGCTCTGGGAAATTCAATTCCTTCGAGGGTTTCTAGAATGTAGGCATTACCAGGAGCCGATCGACTTATCCGATAAGGACCCTCCCAATTAGGAGACCACTTTCCAAACTTCGAGCTTTTGGTCCCAACTGGTAAAATTAATTTCCATACCAAATCCCCATCGGCAAACTCTTTAGCCTTCACTTTCTTATCATACCATCTAGCAACTCTTTTCTTATTTTCTTCTATACTCATTAAAGCTTTTAACCGATGCCCTGCTAGATCATCCAATTCATCGGTCATCAAAGTGGCATAATTGTCAGAAGTTAATTGATCTTGAAAAGATAATCGCCTAGATCCAGCCTTAATTTCCCAAGGCAACACTGCATCATGTCCATACACCAATTGGTAGGGTGATACCTTGGTCGATCCATGACAAGCCATCCGATAAGACCACAATGCTTCATTTAATGATGTATGCCACCGCCTAGGATTTTCTTCAATCTTTCGTTTAATAAGCTTGATAATTCCTTTGTTAGACGCTTCGGCCTGCCCATTGGCTTGAGCATAACAAGGAGAAGAATTCAACACTTTAATTCCCATACCGATTGCGAATTCATCGAACTCCCCCGACGTGAACATGGTGCCCTGGTCGGTAGTAATCGTTTGGGGAATCCCAAATCGGTAAATAATATGCTCCTTCACAAAATCAATCATATTGGCCGATATGACTTTCTTCAAAGGAATAGCTTCAACCCACTTGGTGAAATAGTCAGTGGCAACTAGAATGAACTTATGCCCTTTGCTAGATGGTGGATAAATCTGGCCGATCAGATCGATGGCCCATCCCCGGAACGGCCAAGGTTTTATTATAGGATTCATAGCCGATGCGGGTGCTCTCTGGATATTACCAAACTTTTGACAACCTTGACATCCCTTAAAATATTTAAAACAATCTTCAAGTATGGTTGGCCAAACATATCCATTCCTCCGAATCATCCACTTCATCTTAAAAGCTGACTGATGCGCTCCACATACTCCTTCATGGATTTCCCCCATCAAACTTCTGGCTTCATCATCACCCAAGCATCGGAGAAGAATTCCGTCGATAGTTCGATAATACAATTCATTTTCAAGGAGCACATACTTGGTTGCTTGAAATCGAACCCGTCTTTCAACTTTTTTGGATGGATCTTTTAGATAATCAATAATTTCTTTCCTCCAATCACCGGCACCGACTGCCGATGTTGCATTAATCATTGGCTGATATCCCGAGGCATGCTGAGCTAACCGATTAGCGTCTTCATTATGCAATCGGGGAACATGCTCCAATCGGAAATCCTTGAATTCCTCTAACAGTTGCATACTTCTCTCGAAATAAGTTATGAGAACTTCACTTCGGCATTCATAGCTTCCGGCCAATTGATTTATAACCAACATAGAATCCCCGAATATTTCAATAGCATCAGCACAAACTTCTCTTAACAACTCCAATCCCTTGATCAGAGCTTGATACTCAGCCTGATTATTTGTTGATGTGGCAACAATCGGCAAGGAAAACTCATACTTCCTCCCCTTAGGGGAAACCAATACAATGCCGATTCCTACCCCCCGGTCACAGGTAGATCCATCAAAGAAGAGCGTCTAGGGTACAATTTCCAAGGTTTCCACCAGACCGCAATGCTGAGTCACAAAATCGGCCATAATCTGCCCTTTGACTGCCTTAGCCGATTCGTAACGCAAATCGAACTCCGACAGCGCTAAAATCCATTTACCGATCCTACCACTCATAATCGGCATAGATAGCATGTATCGGACCACGTCATCTTTGCAAACAACAGTGCATTCGGCCGATAATAGGTAGTGTCTCAGCTTGATACATGAAAAATATAAGCATAAGCATAGTTTCTCAATGGCCGAATACCTGGTTTCAGCATCAATCAACCTCCTACTCAAATAATAAATTACCCTTTCTTTCCCTTCAAACTCTTGAACTAAAGCTGAACCGCTAACCGATCCATCGGTAGATAAATACAATCTGAAGGGCTTCCCTTGTTGAGGTGGAACTAGAACTGGAGGATTTACTAGATACTTCTTGATTTCATCCAGAGCCAACTGCTGTTCTTCTCCCCAAATAAACTCTTGACCGGCTTTCAATTTAAGAAGAGGACTAAAAGCACGAATCCTACCAGACAAATTCGATATAAATCTCCTGATAAAATTTACCTTGCCGATCAAGGATTGGAGCTCGGTTTTGTTGGTAGGGGCCACTATTTTATTGATGGCATCAATAGATCTTCGACTAATTTCAATACCCCTCTGATGTACCATGAAACCAAGAAACTGCCCTGCCGATACGCCAAATGCACACTTGTTGGGATTCATCTTCAATCCATGCTTCCTTGTGCACTCTAACACTTTTTGTAAATCGGCAAGATGCTTTGAGAAATCTCCAGATTTAACCACCACATCATCAATATAAATCTCTACGAGCTTGCCGATGAACTCATGAAATATAAAATTCATAGCCCTTTGATAAGTAGCACCAGCATTCTTCAACCCAAAAGTCATGACTATCCATTCAAATAGCCCAACATGACCAGGACACCTGAATGCGGTTTTTGGAATATCCTCCTCCGCCATGAATATTTGATTGTAGCCGGCATTACCATCCATGAAGCTGATGACCCGATGACCAGCCGCAGCATCAACCAGTAGATCGGCGACAGGCATTGGGTATCCATCCATCGGCGTAGCTTTATTGAGATTCCTGAAATCAATGCACACCCGAAGCTTCCCGTTCTTCTTGTAAACCGGAACAACATTGGAAATCCATTCGGCATACCGACACTGCCGAATAAACTTAGCTTCAATAAGTTTAGTGATTTCGGCCTTAATATCAGGTAGAATGTTAGGATTACATCGGCGGGCTGGTTGCTGATGTGGCCGAAATCCAGACTTGATGGGTAACCGATGTTCAACAATTGATCGGTCTAAACCAGGCATCTGTGTATAATCCCAAGCAAAGCAATCTTTATATTCCTTTAACAAACTAGTCAATTGTCGCTTACTCTCAGGATCTAATTTAGCACTAATAAAAGTAGGCCTAGGCTTATCACCACTACCTATATTTACTTCTACCAAATCATCGGCCGATGTGAATCCCTGGCCTAATTTTCCATCATCGGCGAATCTATCCATTAAAAACCGTCGTCAGAACCGACTGCTTGGATCGGTGGAATCTCATAGTCGGCAACTTTGAGAAAATCTTTCTCCCAAACTTCTCCTGAAATGCACCTGGTCCTTTCGTAAGTATCCGCTTCTGCCGATGCGATAACATAAGAAGAATCTCCTGGGACAATCTCAATCTTGTCACCTACCCACTGAACCAAGCACTGGTGCATTGTAGATGGGATACAACAATTGGCATGAATCCAATCTCTTCCCAATAATAAGTTGTAGGCACCTTTTCCGCTGATCACGAAAAAAGTTGTCGGCAAGGTTTTGCTGCCGATGGTCAACTCTGCACATATCGCCCCCTTGACTGGAGACACGTTTCCTTCAAAGTCTTTGAGCATCATATCGGTCTTGGTCAAATCTTGATCCCCTTTCCCAAGCTTCCGATATACTGCATACGGCATAATATTAATAGCAGCTCCACCGTCAACTAGGATCTTGGTCATTGGCTGCCCATCAACTCTTCCTTTGAGGAACAGGGCTTTAAGATGCTGCCTCTCGTCATCGGCAGGTTTCTCAAAAATAGCCGTCATCGGATCCAGAGCCAACTGAGCTATCTGATCAGAAAATTCCACCTCATCATCGCTGGCTGGTGCAAGAAACTCCATCGGCAACATGAAGACCATGTTGACGTCTGCCGATGGACCTTCCCTCTTAGTGTCTAACGGCTGCCGACTTCCAGAGTTCCCTCCCTTGTTTAGCTCTTCTTGCCTTTCACGTTGCAATCTCCTTTTCTGTGTCTTGGTTAATCCTCCAGGGCACCACGGGGGAAGTGGCCTTTGTCTTGCCGTCGGGCGTCGGTTCTCCCTTGACTCCATACGATGCGTGTTAGTATCCCTGCAAAATATGAATTCATCGGGAACCCACGGATCAGCCATTTCCTCGAGCTCTTCTTGGTTCCTGGGAAAATACCGGACACGGTCACTAAGTCTGTTGTGCCCACTAAATCTGCCCCCCAGCCGGTCATGAACTGACACCCTTCCTCTGATCGGCCCATTAAATCGCCGTTCATCATTATGATAGCGCCGGTCGATCCTATCGTACCGATCATAACCGTTGCACTCAGGGCAGTCTCTGACAGTAGGAAGCTTGATATTTTCCTCCCAACAATGGATGAAGAATGGACAATTCCAATGATCCCTGTGCCGATTCCACTCCTGTCGGCGACTTTCTTCTTCCCGTAGATAATCTTCCTGCTGGCGCCGATACCGATCTTCCCGTTGTTGCCATTTTTCTCGAGGCCTTCTATGAGTTATGACGATACCGGATCGAGGAAGCCTTCCTGAGCTAGTTCCTTCCTGGACCAGGCCCTTACTTCTTGCATCGGCAGTAGTAACTTGATGCTGAGGATCTACCGATGCACTCCTCTCAGCTGTCTCCGATGTTAAGACCTTAGCCTTCCCCTTAGCATCCAACATGTTTGTCGAGAAAGGATGTTGGTCTATCTTCATCGGCTTCTGGGCTTTGGAACTGTCAAACTTGATTCTCCCTGACTCTATAGCCGATTGCAGCTGCTGTCTGAATACTTTGCACTCGTTGGTGTCATGGGAAGTTGCATTATGCCACTTGCAATATCTCATTCTCTTCAACTCTTCTGCCGATGGGATCACATGGTTAGGTGACAGTTTGATCTGACCTTCCTAGAGTAGAAAGTCAAATATCCTATCGGCCTTGGCGGTGTCAAAGGCAAACTTCTCCGGTTCCTTCTGCCCAAAAGGACAAGACATCGGCTTCTTGTTTTTTACCCACTCTGCCAAACCGATTACTGGTTCTTCATCAGAATCTGAGCTTGTTGCTTCATCAACAAATGACACTTTCTTATTCCATGCCCTCTTAGGCTCGAAAGGCTTGATGTCTTGATCAGAAATCCTCTACACCAAATGACTTAAACTTTCGAACTCCTGAGAGGCATACTTATCCCTGATATGTGGCAACAAACCCTGGAAAGCCAAATCGGCTAGCTGCCGATCATCCAGAACCAGGCTATAGCATTTATTCTTGACCTCTCGTATCCTCTGCACAAATCCTTCAACCGACTCATCATTACGTTGCCTCAACTTGACCAAGTCAGTGATCTTCTTCTCATGAACCCCCGAGAAGAAGTATTTGTGGAATTGCTTCTCCAGATCGGCCCAAGTAATTACTGAGTTGGGAGGTAATGATATGAACCAAGTAAAGGCCGATCCAGGTAATGATGACGAAAATAGACGAACCCTCAATTCGTCCCTGTTACCAGCCTCTCCACATTGAATAATGAACCTGTTGACATGCTCCATGGTTGACGTGTCGTCCTGTCCGGAAAACTTTGTAAAATCCGGTACCTTGTACCGATGTGGAAGCGGGATCAAATCATACGCGGGAGGATATGGTGTCCGATAAGAATAAGTGTTGACTTTGGGTTTTATCCCAAATTGTTCCCTCATTACTTCAGCAATCTTATCGGCCCAATACGCATCGGCATCTTGCCGATGAGGCGGCTGCGGATCTGGCACTTGGTGGCGAACCTCCACGTGTCTGTTCGGGACGTGATCTGCACGGAACATTGTATTGATCACCTGTCCTCCAATCTGCGGACCACCAAACTGCTGCCCACCGATTGGCTGTCCTCCGAGTTGTTGTCCAAAATTCATTGGCTGGTTGGGAATCCCCTGACCTTGGAACCCGGGATAGACCTGCCCTTGCTGGAACCCTGTAGTCTGGAAACTCTGCTGGGGCGATTGTGGAAAGGCTTGCTGTCCAAGCCTTCCATTATTAGCGTTCATCGGCATAGGTGCTGCCGATGATTGGTAATTGGGTACCGTCGTTGAATTGACATACCCAGACTGGGCCATAGGCCTCTGCTGCACCAGCATTGACTCTGCCGATGCGTTGGGCATCTGGAACATTGAATCTTGAGGATTTCCAGTGTGAGGCCTTGCAGTAGTAGTTGTGGTATACCGAGGACTCTGGTTCACCGGCGCATTGGGAGGTGCCGATGTCATAGGAGTTTTGCCCCTCATGTCAGTTATTTGTGATGTTCCCGGCGTCAACCCTGGAGGCATATCATAACCCCACCAGTTGGGAGGGAGAGTCAACCCTGACATTGCCGATGCCAACATATCTGTTGTCAGTCTATGCTGCCCAACTGAAATTTGTGGGTTGGTTGCCATCGGCATAGATAGTGCACCAGTAGTCCCCAATGTACTTGGAGGGACGGCAGACTGTGCACTTGCATTCGTCAAGGCAGCCGATGGAGCCGTGACCTCTGGTGCCGTTGGCTGATGATGGGAGGGGCCCACATAATCTGGTGGGATTTGTCCTTCCTTGAAAGTTCTTGCCACGGCATTGAAAACCGTATTAGACAATACACCAGCTTGGTTAATCAACGCTCGATTGATGGCATTGTCAACCATATCTTGAAGCTTGCCAGGATTGGCGTCAAAGGTAACCTGCCGTGGTGCCGGCAGTGCATCTTTCTGGACCACTTCGCCGCTCCTGTTTATGCTGAAAGACCTTAGGCATTGCTGCTTGAACTCTTCCATGGCTTGGGCAATTCTGCTCATCTTTGAGGTTGGCCTCCGTCACGGGGATGACGTTCTCTTGATCGAGGTCAGAGATCGACATGTTGATCTTGATCTTGAATCGGTCCCACCGAGCGTGCCAAAAGATGTGTTGATGCAAAACTGATCTGCAAACACAAAGGGCTAATATCCGATTCAAACGTTAAGGCGTGCCAGCCGATTTGACCTTACTATCGGCAAAGGTGATAACTCGAATACTTTAGTCTTGACAACAGCGATGCGCCCGGATGTCACGGCTAAGAGGTACTCACGCGGAACTCGAGAACACGCCGAGCTTAAGTCGACGAATTCCTAAGAACTCGTAATAAAAAGAAAAAAAGTATGACGAAGTCGTCGAAAAGTAGATGCTGGAATATGAGTAAAAATGTGTGTTTGATTGATTTCTTGATGATCTCATTACAAGGCCCTAGGGTCTATATTTATACCCTGCTCAAAGAGCTACAACCAGACACGATTAGAATTCGAATTCCAAATTATACGGAATCCGTATACAAAACGATGCAAATAATTAAGGAAATAACAAAACTATCCCTCGTGACAAACCGAAACTCCTCCACATAACGACCGGCAGCTTCCAGACTCCTCCTTTGCATCATCGGCAGATCCTTTGCCATAGTCATCGGCAGAATTTCTTATCTAGCCATCGGCACCATATTACTGCCTGTCACATTCAACTTCTCCCTCATCGGCAACCATCCTCATCGGCAACCTGCATCGTACTGCCGTCTTATCCTGCCATCCTAGACACGTGCCCAAAAACGGTGTCAACAATATGCTTTATTAAGTTTCTAGGTCTGACCCCTGGTATGCAGATATTGTTAATTTTATGGTTATAGGTTACGTGCCACCAAACAGAAACAAGAGGAAGCTCGTCTATGAAAGTCATGTTCACCTATGGGATGATCCGTACCTATTCAGAGTATGTTCAGATAGACTACTTAGGAGATGGTACCAACTGAAGAAAGAATCAAAACAATCAAGAGATGTCATTCATCACCCTATGGAGGACACTATGGAGCATTTCGTTCACATTCAAAGATCTAGCAAAGTGGATTTTTCTAGCCAACCATGTATGAAGACACAAAAGAATCCATCTAGAGATGTAAAGCATGTCAGAGACATGGCAATATCAATTCTAGAGATGCCATGCCACTGACTAACAACCTCCAGATCGAGCTCTTTGACTGTTGGGGAATTGATTACATGGGCCCATTTCCAAAATTAGGAAATTATGAGTACATCCTGGTAGCAGTTGACTACATATCCAAGTGGGTTGAAGCCATGCCATGCAGAAATTCTAACGCCAGGAACTCAAAGAAGATGTTCGAGGAAATAATATTTCCCAGGTTTGGAATTCTAAGGATGGTGATTAGTGATGGAGGCACTCATTTCATCGGAGGTTTCACAAGTATCTGATGAAACATCAAATTCGTCACAATATTGCTACTCCTTATCACCCTCAGACAATTGGCCAAGCAGAAACATTGAACAAGCAAATTAAGAATATTCTAGAGAAGACAGTCAACGAGATGGGAACCAAATGGAAAGACAAGCTACCCGATGCATTATGGGCCTATCTAACGGCTTACAAGACACCATTGGGGATGTCACCATATCAACTTGTCTACGGGAAGACCTATCACTTACCTATTGAGCTGGAGTTCAAAGCTCACTGGGCAATCAAGAGGTGGAATATGGATTTAGAAGCAGCTATAGTCAAACGGAAGATGCAACTCTCACAACTTGACGAGTGGCGTTGAAAAAGCCTATCATAACGCCAAAATGTACAAGGAGAGAACCAAGAGATGGCATGACAAGAGGATCAAGATGAAGAACTTCACCCCGGGAGATAAGGTATTACTTTTTAATTCCAGGGTCAAGTTATTTAGACATGGAAAACTTTGAAGCCAGTGGGAAGGACCATTCACAGTGATTAGCTCTTCATCACATGGAGCGATAACTCTCCAAGATGACAAAGGTACGCTTTTCAAGGTAAATGGGCATCATCTTAAGATATTTCTAGAACCTGATAAGAGTCCCACTGAAGTAGACATGATCCAGTTCTTTTATTTTTATTAATCTAGTCCTCATACGCCCCCGAACCATTTTGCAACCAAACAAGCTAAGAATCAGACTTAGGATAAAGTTTAGAAAATATACAAAAGGATCGACTGGGATCCACCCTGATGTAGGGCTAGCTGGCCCCACTACCAGGCCAGTTGGCTTGCCCTTGTGGAAAGTCCCAATGAGTTGATTCCTATCCCTTCTCTAGATCCTTCTATGTCCCAGCATCGGACACTAACCCCGCTTATCGTTTCGTACTGATCCGATCTCGTCGAGTCTAGATTCAACCCCTCCTGCAAGCCACTCTGGGATATAAAAAGAGAACCCCGCCTGCCTCCTCAAACCACAATAGCCTTCCAAAACTTTTCCTCATAGCCCAAGCTCTCTTGTCTAGTTCCAATGGCTAGACAACATAGGAGCGATAGCGATAGCACTAGTGGAAGCGATGAGCGCACCTCCTACAAGGGATCTAGAGCCCACGTTATCGCCCAGCCAAAGACACTCGCCATTGTCCCTCCAAAGGAGCTCGCTGTGATGCTACCGAAGGAGCTCACTGCTGACGAACTCTGTGCGGAAGTGGTCTGGCGTTCCGAACTGGATGGGCAGTGTTATCTAGCCGAGGGGTACTGAACTTTGACCCGGTAGGATGCCCCAAAATTGAGCGTCGTAAGGCTTCAGTTGCGCTGGAGTTAGCTTGAGAGCAGGCAAGCTGTTGCGGAAGAGGATATCAATGGAGCTACCCCCATCGACGAGCACGCGCTCGAACCTAAGGCTGTTGATGCACGGGTCCAAGATCAGAGGGAAACGCCCTAGTTCTAGGATGGCGGCCCAATGGTCCTGCCTGTTGAAGGAGATCTCTCTGTGCGACCAGGGAGGGAACTTTGGATCAGCAATCAGGCTGTCAGTGTTGTCCACATTAAGGCAAGCTCTCTTCAAGAGCTTTCTTTCTTGTTTGAACTCGATGAAAACTTTGCCTCCAAAGATGGAGTGTACCACGTCGGTAGGACTGACATATTGGTGTCGCGGGTCCCTATCCTGGTCGTCATCTTCGTCTTCGTGTCCGTGTCTATCCTGTATCCCATTTTTCTTGACGGAATCTCCCTGAGCGGCCCGCTGTGTGTAGATGGTTTTGAGGACACGACATTCTTCCATCGTGTGGTTGGACTTGGGATGGAGTTGGCACGGTCCTTCAGCGTCTTGTTGTAGTCTTCCTGGTAAACACGCCGCCCATTGGGATGCTTGACTGTGTTTACCTCATGGTCGCTGTCACGAGGTCGCTTGCCTCTGAAATCGTTGCGGTTGTCGCGATGCCTGTCCCACCCTTCTCGGTGGTCGCGGTTGTCACTGCGGCGAGAATTCCACTTATCGAAGCGTCCACGACTGTCATCTTGCCGGGGAGGCTGGACGGCTCCTCTCACATCTTCTCGGATGAGTTTTTTAGCGACGTCGGCATCGGCGTAGTTTTTGGTTGTGGCGAGGAGCTCGGTGATCGTGGTCGGTCTTTTGCGCAGTAGCTTACTCCTTAATGCTTCATGGAAGCGTAGGCCCTTGATGAAGGCTGATATGGCCTCGTCGTGAGAAATCTTTAGAATCTTAAGACACATATCCGAGAATCGTCGGATGTAATCGCACAAGGGCTCATTCTTCCTGTCCCTTATCCCCTCGAGATCGTATTTGTTTCCAGGCTGCTCGTAGGTAGCAATGAAATTGTCAATAAATGCCTAGCACAGTTCTTTCCAAGAATCTAAGGAGTCCTCGGGTAGGCTGAGGAGCCATTGATGGCCAGCTTGGTCGAGGACGACTGGGAAGTAATTTGCCATGACGTGCTCGTCTCCTGCTGCTGATCGGACTGTGATCTCGTAAAGAGTGATCCAATTTTTAGGGTTTTCCTTGCCGTCATATTTTTTAAGCTTCTCGAGCTTAAAGTTGTGGGGCCAGAAGACTTGGCGAAGGTGCGAGGAGAACAGTCTTAGGCCGGGGGGCCATGTGCTGCGTCGTACTCAATGCGTCGCACATTTTCGTGCGCCGCTCGTTCCGTGGCGCGCCTGTTGATGCGTTCGCGGGCATCCCTAGGAGGGGTGTTGTAGCGTAGATCCCTGTCTTGGTTTACTTCCTGACCATGTGTTGGTATTTCTTAGCGATGCAGCCAATTATCCGCAAGCGCATGGAAGTACCGTTGTAGCACTTCACCCGGTGGTATTCAGGGTATCGAGATTTCACAGGGAACAGAGGTGTTTTGAGACTTAAACTAAGTGTACCCTAGAGTAAAGTGAGAGGGATGACTTAGGTAGTGAGGTTCTCCTAATGGTAGAAGTTTTGTGCAAGGCAACGTGCTTTTCTAATCTTACTTCGGGCACCGGAGCGTACCTGGTCTGCTAGGTAATACCAGCGTGTAGCTCTACACCGTATCCGGACGTGGGAGAAACTAAGGACAAACAGGGCTGTCACCACCTGCTGCCGACCCCTCAACCGTGGGATATGAGGCAAACGAGGGTAACCTCTAACCTAGACACCACGTCTACGTTATTAGCTACTACTCTAGCGTTGCGCGGGTCCTCCCGCCAGCCAGCAAGAGTCCCTCTACTATAGTATCTACCGAGAGATAGACAACGAACCCACAAGATTATAAGAACACGATAACGATTACTCAATAACTTCTTAGAACAAAAGAAGAATACAACCTTTGCTTACCCCAATATGGTATTCCAGGTTGTAGAGGTACAGCTCGGGAAGCGGGCAGCACTTCGGCCCTTCCGCCCAGTGCAACTAGGGGAATGGACTGGGTGCTTGCTACTTCTCTTACTCTACACTCTAACTCACTCTCCTATTCTATTCCTAACTAGTGGCTAAGGATATGAGTGGAAGCTCCACCTCTCTACTACTACTCTTGTATCTCTCTTTACTCTTGTGGACTTGAAGCTTGAATGGATTGAATGATGATGAATGAGAGGCCCTCTCCCCCTCCTTATATAGGTGTGGAAGGTCGGTTTGGGAAGGGGTAAACTACAAAATGCAGCCGGGAACCGCGCTAGGGCTTCGCATGCACTGCCTCTGCAAAAGGTGGTGGGGAGCTGGGCCAGGCCGGGGTCGGCCGACCCTAGGGGGCGGCCGCCCCCTGGCTGGCTCCGTTGGCCCAGGCCCAAAGCCCAGACGATGCTCCTCGGCCTTCTGAGTTTGAATCCAATTGCATTTCGATGCACTTCTGTATTTGAATTAAATGTGCCTTCAATTCTTTGATTTTGGCTGCTCAAACCCTATTGTCCTGCATACACATGTGTTCACCAAAACTGTGGAATTTGGTTAGCATAAAAAGCCCTATTTCTAATGTTTGGTGATATTTTATAGAGTTTGTATGCATGTTGGCGGTATGAAAAGTGTATTTTAAGAAACGCCAACAAACTCCCCCACACTTAGCCCTTTGCTCGTCCTCGAGTAAAGCTTATGTTTTTGGGCTAAGATGGTTCCACTTCTCCTGATAATGAACCTACATACAAACTATTCCAAGCCTCACCTGAACTTATGAGCATTCAGAGTGTCTACCAAAACATCTTGAGTAATTGAAAAATGGAACAGTTAGGATTCAAATCTTCTTACTCAACTTTGCTCAAAACTTGGGTTTTTACCTTTTTGAATAAAAATAGTCTTGCTCTTCAGATGATACTCTCAAATCACTCGAGAATGTTTCTGGTTCCTTACCAAGGTAAAAGTACCTCTTGATTTGTCCTACCTCTATAAGCTGTATTTGGAGTTTTGGGTATGGACCAAGGAGAATGCATACTTACCTTGTATGTATTGTCGAGTCAAATCTCGAATCCAAGAAGAGAAGTGTCATACCCTTAGATCAAGATGTGCAAGTGTGTGGTATATGGTATAAACAACTCCGTTGGTTGATATGATCTCATCAAGTATTTCTAGACATGGCTATCATAACTCTTTCATTTTCTTGTGAGCCTTCATGTGCTCATCTTTTTTTGTATACTTAGGACCTTCATGTGTCCTATATTTTTTTTCAGGTGGGTATTTTTATACCCCTAATTCTACGGCGGTCACTTGCCCATTTTTTTTCTTTATATATATATATATATATATATATATATATATATATATATATATATATATTTGCATAGCCCATGTCTTTATCTAAGATGCACTAGAGAGATCATTCTTTAAAACATGGAGTGTTTGTATGGTGGACATGTAAGGCATGTTTTTGCGCACTCCTAGTGTAGAAGCGGCATATATATGTATCTGGAGTGTACGTGATCTTGATCTTGAGAGCATGATAAATCTCTTAACAAGGGTCAACAAGTCTTGACACAACTCAAAACAAATAAGCAGCTATTTGTATAATTTTTATCAAGAGTAATATATTTGGCCTTGGTAGATAATTATCTATCATTGAAGAGCAGACTTTTTGCAATTTTAATTTTATCAAATAAATCCCCAAGTTCATTGCATAAGTGAGCAAGTTTCAAATCATCCTACTATATCGCAAATCTCAATTACTTAGAAGCAATGGGGTCCTTATAAAAAGTTGCTCATAAATGGTAGGCTTTTGGCGAGAAATAAAGAGTATGCATGTTTAATTTCAAACACAGAAAGGAAATGGAGTATTCATTTATTTTTTAAACTTTTTATTTTATTAGCAATATTTTTATCATATAAATCATATTTAAATTGTCATAGGAGGAATAAAAATAATTTTGAAATTTTTTCTATGTAAGATTACCTTGATGGCGATTCCTTGCCCACACTTGTTTTTGTACCTGTTCTTTGATTTTTCTCAAGTAGACAAAAATAATACAAAAACAAGTGGAGACAAAATAATTCGAACAAAGGACTTCTTATTATTCAATATAAGCCGGGACATTGATTACAAAGTAAATGAAGGAAATCTGAATAAAAGAGAAAATAAATTACTCGGCTAAGCAAAATTAAACTAGATGCGGTTTGTGTCTAGAACATGCTCTACACCCGCAGCTCGAGCCACCTTGACAAGCCGGTTGGTTAGACCGAATTGTACAGCGGCTAAGTCGTCCTTAAGCTCTATATATTTCAGGCGGGTGTTAGCTAGTTCACCTTTAAGCTCTTCCACTACACCACGTAGTGACTGCATAGAAGTCCTAAGCACGGCGATAGTGCGCGCGCTTTCCCGCTTCGACTCATTATCTGAATCGCTAAGAAATCCGTGTGGCTGCCCCCTAAGGATGGGATTTTCACGCTTGTGTTTTGGGACGCGAGGGGCAGCACAAGGCAGATTAGAGTCACTTGGCAGCCGGTTTGATCGCCCCCCTGTAGCGGGGTTTGCGCGTTTGATACGCAAGGGGGCGGACGAGGTGGTCGCGCTTGTCTTAGGCGCGGGCGCAGGTGCGGGTGGCGCGAGCGGCGGCTTACGCATGAGGCCCTTCCCGCATCCTCCACCAGGTTTTCTAATTCCCACCACGGTGTAGGACGGGTCGGAGCGCGCAGTGGATCCCGAAGACAAGAACCTAGAGTGTAAACTGCCCGAAGGTGTTACAACATATGGATCTACAGGCGCCTTCTTCTTGTTTGTCGTCGTCGGCGGCGCATCGTCGCTCGCCGTCTTCCTCGGTGCCGCCATCTTGTGCGCCGCCACCTTCGTGCGAGCCGTGGAACGCAGGCTCGTTCCTTCGCTCGTGATGCTTGACGGGGGCATGATGGCAAGAGGGTACGTCAGCATCTCTCCTTCTTCCACACCGAACGCCTACCTCATGTTCGCCTCGGAGAATTCTCCTTCAGCGTCGAAGGATCCTCCCGACTCCACGAACAGCGCTAGCGCGTGGCTGCCCATTCCCTAAGCGCTACTCTTGATAGAGGTGGTTTGTGAAGATGTAAACTTGGAAAGCACTAATGGCTATGGCTTAGAGAGGGGTTAGGGGGTGTTTAAGTAGGAAGAAGGCCCTCCCTGGCGAGATCAGGAGCGGCAAATTTGAATTTGCATGCAGATAAGGATAGAGATGACGAAGAGATAGACGCTGGAAAAGAACAGGCCGCAGACGTGTCAGGCCAGGGGCGGCCGACCCCTGGGCACGTCCGTTGGCCCTGAATTTTGGCGTGCGCGCTCGTCCCACTTTTCAAATTTTGAATCTGCCTGCGTTTTGCTACGCTTCCTAGATATTTTTTAGAGAAACAAGGGTTTTATTGAAAGGTAAAAGCTAAAAACTAAATATCCTTTTTCGAAATCATATTTTTATTTTTGGTAATTCAAAACCAAACAGAATTAATTGAAATATTTTATTTATATTATTATTATTATTATTATTATTATTATTATTTACAATTTAAACCCAATTAATCAAATGTATTGTTTCAATTTCCCTTTCAAAATTGGGTTCCAGGAAAACTTTTAAGCGTTGACCATTTACCTTAGTGATATTACCTTCGTCATCTGCTATGGTGATCGCACCATGCTCGGAGGTCTCGATGATGGTGTATGGTCCTTTCCACTTACTCCAAAGTTTTCCTGCACCGAAAAGTCGTACCTTGGAGTTGAAGAGTAGAACGCGGTCGCCTTTTCTAAGTTCCTTGGGTTTGATTTGGTGATCGTGCCATTTCTTTGTTCTTTCCTTGTATATCTTGGCACTGTGGTAAGCCTTTTCTCGCCATTCTTCAAGCTCAGCTAACTGTTTCTGTCGGTTCCTGCCAGCTAGCTTGAAGTCCATATTCCAGTTCTTGATCGCCCAGTAAGCTCGGTGCTTGAGCTCAACCGGGAGATGGCATGCTTTGCCATAAACCATCTAGAATGGTGACATGCCTATGGGGGTTTTATAGGCCGTCTGATATGCCCAGAGGGCATCTGGTAACTTGCTCTTCCAACCCTTCCCCATTTCGTTGACTGTTTTCTACAGGATGTTCTTGATTTGCTTGTTTGAGGTTTCCGCTTGACCGCTTGTTTGAGGGTGGTACGGGGTAGCTATGTTGTGCTTTGCTCCAAGCTCACGCAGGAAGTTTCTCAATCTTCTGTCAATGAAGTGTGATCCTCCATCACTCACAACCAACCTGGGTGTTCTGAACCGAGGAAAGATCACTTCATGAAACATCTTCCGTGTGTGCTTTGCGTCAGCAGCTCGGCATGGTAGAGCTTCTACCCACTTGGTCATATAGTCCACAGCAACCAGGATATACTCGCAATCTTGGGACTTCTTGAATGGACCCATGAAGTCAATGCCCCATACATCAAATATTTTGACCGGTAGGTTGTAATGGAGGGGCATTTCATTGCGAGCAGTGATGTTGCCTTGAAACTGACACTTTCGGCATCTTCGGAGTCCTTCGTGTCCTCATACATCGTCGGCCAGAAGAATCCGCACTGCCAGATTTTGGCTTGAGTGCGGAAGGCTCCATAGTGGCCTCCGTATGGTGCAGAGTGGCATTATTCGATGATTTTCTCTCCTTCGGTTGCTGGTACACACCTCCTCAAAAGCCCGTCGGAACAGACCCGATACAAGTATGGGTCGTCCCAAAGGTGTCGGCGTCTCTCAACTTGCAGCTTCTTCCTGCTTTCGCCTGGTGGTACATAACCCGTGACCATGTAGTTGACGATGGTGGCGTACCACGGGTTCAGGTCAGTCACTCTTAACAGCATGTCGTCACGCATGAAGTCATTAATGGGTAGTTCCTGCATGTTAGTGACTTGTATACGCGAAAGATGGTCTGCCACAGTATTTTCTATACCCTTTTTATCTTTTATTTCTAAATCAAATTCTTGTAACAGCAAAATCCATCTTATGAGGCGAGGTTTTGCATCTCTCTTACTGAGTAGGTATTTTAGAGCAGCATGATCAGTATAAACAATTAAGTTTGCTCCCACTAAGTAAGATCTAAATTTATCAATAGCGAAAACTACGGCAAGGAGCTCTTTTTCTGTGGTAGCATAATTTAACTGAGCTCCTATCATAGTTTTGCTAGCATAAGCAATTGCATGATGCTGTTTATCTTTTGTTTGACCTAAGACTGCCCCGACAGCAAAGTCACTAGCATCACACATTATCTCAAACGGTAGCGACCAATCTGGGGGTTGGATGATTGGTGCTGAGATGAGTGCCTTCTTTAAAGTATGAAAGGCAGTGAGACACTCATCGGTGAACTCTTCTAGCTCGTCCTCAATGACGATTCGGGTGTTTCAAAAGGTGAAACGGCCATCACCTCCTTGGGCAAAGGTAGGTCAGGTCGAGAGTCGGTCACTGAGTTTTTAGCTCGAGTGATTGGAATGGAAAAAGTGTCTCTTCCCAATTTTACATTCATTGCCCCTGTAGCTGGCAGTTCATGGGTTAAAAGCTCTATAGGGTGGCCTATAAGGATGTCAAAACTTTTAATGTCAAAGACATAAAAGTCAAGACTCGTTCTGATGTTATCAATTCGTACATGGGTTTGGTGGAGAATCCCACAACTTTTCAATTCCGTACGCGGGGCTACCCTGAGAGTTTTCTCTGTCGGGGCCAGTGGTTCAGACCCTAGATGGGTGAGCATAAAAGATTTTGACTTTAAATTGGCCCCGGCAAGTGGATTATACAATGCTTCTTGCCAGCTACGCCGAATTTTGCACAGAATGGACAAAGATGGAGTATTAATCTGAAGTGGATCAGAAGATAACTCTGTTTCTTTGGTCCATTCCTGACTCATGATAGCTGAGAGTTCATTAATTGAATGTTTTATAAAATCCTCATCTAGCTGATCATTAGCAGTGGCAACTTGCGGCTTTCTTTGACATGAGTACTTCGAGGTGTTTCCGAAATCTTTAAAAAGATCATCCTCAAAGAACGGGAGATCTGAAGGTTGAAAATCTTCCTTCGAGGGTCTCGATATGGTAGGAGATGTCTCTATAGGTGTATTGTTAGTGGAGGCTATTGAGACTTCCTCTATTTCAGGTTCGGGCTCTACGCGGAGGGGTTCTAGCGGAGGAGTGTTCTCTAGAATGAGGTCTAGTAAGGCTTCTCCTCTGCTGTGGTCTTGTGGTTAAACGACCCTCCCGCAGCTATGTCTAATTGTAGGGCAGACTCCTTGTGTCGCCCTAGCCAGAAATGTTGTAACAACACGTGGCTAGGGATTGACAAGTCTGGGCCAGAACGGGTAAGAATTAAAAACCTATCCCAGGCTGCACCTATGGTTTCCTTCTCTTGTTGTTGGAAGCTGAGAATCTCTTGTCGTAGGGTAGCGACACGAGATATAGGGAAGAACGTGAGACAGAATCTGTTCCTCAATTCTTCCCAATCTCCTTTCACCTTTCCTACGTTATGGGCGTACCATTGTTTCGCCTTCTCTTCAAGAGAAAAGGAAAACAATTTCCACCTAAGGGTTTCTTGCGACATACCTGAAATTGTCAGGCATGCACAGAGTTGCTCAAACTCCCTTAAATGATGATATGGATTTTCATAATCTAGGCCTGAGAAGGTTTGTTCCTGAACCATGGCTATAAAGCCAGGACGGAGCTCATAACTTGAAGTTGTGATTGGCTTTGACGATTGTGGTGGTTCTACGAGCTCGCCCTTAGGAGCAGAGAGTTGGTAAAGTGTGTTCGGCTCCATAGTATTTTTTTTATAATTTTTATATATATATTTTTTTAGATAAAAATGGGAGATGATACACGGGCAACTAGGTTTGACTCAAAAACGACAACCGTTCCCCGGCAACGGCGCCAGAAATGCTTGTTGGTATTTCTTAGCGATGCAGCCAATTATCCGCAAGTGCACGGAAGTACCGTTGTTACACTTTACCCGGTGGTATTCAGGGTATCGAGATTTCACAGGGAACGGAGGTGTTTTGAGACTTAAACTAAGTGTACCCTAGAGTAAAGTGAGAGGGATGACTTAGGTAGTGAGGTTCTCCTAATGGTAGAAGTTTTGTGCAAGGCAACGTGCTTTTCTAATCTTACTTCGGGCACCGGAGCGTACCTGGTCTGCCAGGTAATACTGGCGTGTAGCTCTACGCCGTATCCGGACGTGGGGGAAACTAAGGACAAACACGGCTGTCACCACCTGCTGCTGACCCCTCAACCGTGGGATATGAGGCAAACGAGGGTAACCTCTAACCTAGACACCACGTCTACGTTATTAGCTACTACTCTAGCGTTGCGCAGGTCCTCCCGCTAGCCAGCAAGAGTCCCTCTACTAGAGTATCTACTGAGAGATAGACAACGAACCCGCAAGATTATAAGAACACGATAACGATTACTCAATAACTTCTTAGAACAAAAGAAGAATACAACCTTTGCTTACCCCAATATGGTATTCCAGGTTGTAGAGGTACAGCTCGGGAAGCGGGCAGCACTTCGGCCCTTCTGCCCAGTGCAACTAGGGGAACGGACCGGGTGCTTGCTACTTCTCTTACTCTACACTCTAACTCACTCTCCTATTCTATTCCTAACTAGAGGCTAAGGATATGAGTGGAAGCTCCGCCTCTCTACTACTACTCTTGTATCTCTCTTTATTCTTGCGGACTTGAAGCTTGAATGGATTCAATGATGGTGAATGAGAGGCCCTCTCCCCCTCCTTATATAGGTGTGGAAGGTCGGTTTGGGAGGGGGTAAACTGCAAAATGCAGCCGGGAACCGTGCTAGGGCTTCGCATGCACCACCTCTGCAAAAGGCGGTGGGGAGCTGGGCCAAGGCAGGGTCAGCCAACCCTAGGGGGCGGCCGCCCCCTGGCTGGCTCCGTTGGCCCAGGCCCAAAGCCCAGACGATGCTCCTCGGCCTTCTGAGTTTGAATCCAATTGCATTTCGTTGCACTTCTGTATTTGAATTAAATGTGCCTTCAATTCTTTGATTTTGGCGGCTCAAACCCTAGTGTCCTGCATACACATGTGTTCACCAAAACTATGGAATTTGGTTAGCATAAAAAGCCCTATTTCTAATGTTTGCTGATATTTAATAGAGTTTGTATGCATGTTGGCGGTATGAAAAGTGTATTTTAAGAAACGCCAACACCATGTACGTGCCTCTGCTCGCGGTAACCGCCCGTGTGCTGACCGCGGTTGTCGCGTCCAGTGTCCTTCCTTCGATTATTGGCAGGTGAACGGCTATGACGGTGCCCACCGGATCATGGTGAGGTGCGGCTGTGGAGAGTCTGGTCGGAGGTGACCTCCGTATAGGAGACGGCTTGAACCCTTTTGAGTAGAGTAGCGGTCTGTCCCATGGCCGCGATCAGATGCGCCCGTATATTGGCCCGAATGTCCTGATATTCGGGGGCATCGGGAAGGCGATCCAAGTTTGCCATGACGACGGCCACGTTGGCGCTTGGTGTCTTGTAGAACTGTCGGCGCTTGGGGCGAGTTGTCGTTCCTCGTCTGCTCGTCGTTGGGCTCGGTCGGCGTTGCGCTGTTCTCGTTGCTGTCTTTGTTCGTCAGTTTCTCCGTCAACAACTAGTTCATCATTACTGACATTGAGAACCAAATCTCCTCATCGAGGTGGAAAGACTGGGAAGCGGGAGAAACCCAGCGGGTATGGCGGCAGATCTAAATCAAAGTCCTCGTCCTCAGGGTGTAAAACCTCAGTAGGGACAGATCCTATACTGGAGCTTGTACTGCTAGACTTGTCTTCTGGCAGGGTGCGGATGGAGACCATATTGACGAAGTGACGAGTTGCTTGCCTGTTTTGGCTCGGCGACAAACCTGCCTTTCTGAATAGGGATTGTGTGTGCCGCGAGAACTAATCGGCAGCGTTACTCAAACCGTAAAGGCAATGCTGGTCTGGCGAGCTTGTCTTGAGCTTGACGGTCCGTCCCGCGGAGGTCGATGTTATCGTTAGGGACGTCTCTAGCCGTTCATGTGTGGAGACACGAGTTGGTCGACGGGAGTCGAAAGAATTTGTTGTTGCCGCCTGATCGGACCTTCGTGAAATCGAATCCACCAGGTTGGAGGCTTCGAGGAGCTTGTGGTCGGCGCGATCGAGGGCTTGAAGAAGATCTGAGTTGTCGGCCCGCTTTGCCCTGTAGCGAGGGAGTGGAGGTCGGGTCCTCAGAACCGGCGTGATCGGAATCGACGCCTCTGCTGTCCCAGACTGGATCTGGGTTTCTTCCGAGGCCGTGGTCGCAAGGCCGCCGCCGTGAGTTGTCCAAGTGATCTGGCCAACGGTGAAAGTGAGACCTTCAGCCACGGCCGCGGAAGCTAGGATGATGACCATCTTGTTTGTCGGAATAGCTGTACGCACACCCCCTACCTGGCGCACCACTATCGACGAAAGCTAGTCGGCAGTCTACCTTGGGGTATACCCACGGTAGTAGTTCATCAGTACACGGTGCGCAAGCTACGAACTTGATGGTGACACAAGACACGGACAAGGTTTTTATCCACGTTCGGCCACCGTGTGGGCATAATACCTACGTCTTGCGTCTGATTGTATTGCTGTGGATTGTGTTGAGTTGATATGATATGTCCTAGGGGGGTCCCTTGCCTCTCCTTATATAGTCCAGAGGGTAGGGTTACAAATCTGGAAACTAATCCTAGTCGGTTACAATTGCCATAGATAGTACGATATCAGTTCCTATTCTAACCGACTAGAATCCGGCTTGATCTCCACGTCTTGTTTCCTTGCGCGAAACTCCGAGTAGTCAGATCAAGCCTCGAACTCGTCTTGTAATGGGCCAAGCCTCATGGCCCAAGTCTAGCCGTAAGGGTATAGGGGTTTATACTCCCACACACGCCATCGGCACTCCTACTACGCCCACGCCACACTGACGCTCCGTCTCTCGCCACCACCATCGTGCCTCTCCGTTGAAGGACCTCATAATGAGGACCTGCAGAAGTTTTGCACCCCCAAGGAGCTCAACTTCCTTGATCCTAAGCCCAATGAGACGCTGGTGGGATTGAAGACCAACAAGTTTGGTGATCTTACGTGTGTGAAGTATAGATCGGTTGAACGTCCCAAGTTTGATGGAGTTCGAGCCCTACCTGAACAGCTTCAAGTCAAGCCACCTAGGGTTAGAGATACATCCATGTCTTCAGAATCAAGTGGCCAGAAGTGCAAGAGGACCTCCGTTGCCGACCTTGAGGAAACGATTGATGTGATCCTTGAGACCAATGAAATCCTCACCAAGGCTGAAATCAGGAACAAACATAGCATAGACACCTAGGCCATCATCATTGGTAGGTTGACCAAACGTGTCGACAAGCTAAAAATCAAGACCATGGGGCTTAAGGCCACCATGAATATTATGATTCGCACTATAGTCAACCTCATGGATGAGAAAGAGGAGAAGAAGAAGTGAATGAGAAGAGAGAGAGAGAGAGAGAGAGAGAGAGAGAGAATAGATTGATAAGGCACTAGTGTTTGTGTTTAAAGAGTTCTAGCTAGTTAGTTCACATTAGTTTGATTAGATCGATAGTTCGGAAAAAAATTGTAATAAAGATGCTTTAAATGATATCAATAAAGATTTCTTAGAGCCATTAATTCTCTCTCTACTATTATTTTGTATATGTGTCTTGTCTCCACATGATTTGTTCAAGATAATAGGAAACTAGTGTGGGGGAGGACCATGTAAATAAACATGAAGTTGAAGACCAAAGAACCATGCAACAAGACCTCACCAGACGGAACAGGCCCGCTTCTCTAGCCCTATCATCATCAAACACGGTCTTGTATGCACCACAAACTCTCTACTCTCATATTTGCTCTATTGAACTCACCACAATATTCTATGCTAGTCTAAGATTAAAGCTAAGATTGTTTGTCATGACCTATAGATAGATTCGCACAACACTTTCTTAAGGTATACTTGTTATTGTTGGGAACTTTTTATTAGAGACCCCATACACTTAGGCCCTTGTGGAATGAAAGATAGAAGAATAATGAAAACCTGATTCCTGATATTTTGTCATTTGGAGAATTTCTTTGCAGAAACATTAAAATGAGTAGCTATACCCTCCTATGTGGTGAGATACAATGCCTACCAAAGCCTCACATGTTATAAAACTAGCTCATAAGCTGCTTGCTTAGTTAAGTCAAACCATGCAAGACCCTTGTTGAGAGGATAGTCATGTTCTCAAGATCAAGATCACTTACACCCACATATATGTGCTGCTTCCACCCTGGGAGTACGCAAAAACATGCCTTTCCATCCCAAAAAATCTACTCCTACACTAGGAGAAGACCCAAAAATATTTTAGGTCTCAGATTAAATGCTCCAAGATTGTGATTAATTCCTTTTCAAGTTCATTGTACTCCAAGACAGAGATATGGAGCTGTAAAAAAGGAGAAAATAAAAAAAAGAGAAAAAGAAGAAAGATAGCTCCTACCTCTATACCTGAAGAATCAAGAAAATTCAAAGATCTTCATTGTAAATCTTTCAAGAAGACCCTTTTTAGGAGCAAAATAGAATTAGGTTAGCCACCAAATATTTCCACACACATGCACCATCTTGATCTAAGAGTATGACATTCCCCTCCGAGGATCCCTTTTTGACTCAACAACACACACAAGGTAAGTATGTTGCATCCATGAAATACCTTTAACCTCAGATACAACCTTGTAGAGGTAGGATGTTTTTAAGGCACAAATCATGCCTCGGTGAGATCCACAAATACCACATATATGAGTGACCTGAGCGCACCATAAGAAGGAGAAGGTAAGCTATGATTTCTTTTCAAAAATATTCATAAAACTCCAAGTGACAGGTTTGATGGATGATAGGGGCTCTGTTAAAATGGTTCTAGTCCTCAACCACCCAAAGTTGTGTGGTAGACACATTGAATCCCGCAGGATAGGCATAACTAAGGAAAGTTTAATGTGGATATCTTACAGTTATGCAAAGTAATCTAACCTTTCCTCGAGGACGAGTAAAGATCTAGTGTGGGGGAGCTTGTTGATGGTCCTTAACGTCAACATTATACCATCAATTAATGCACAATGTAATAGGAAAATGATTATTAGTGCGTAGTTGTAGGGTTTTATTCTAACAAGTTCCACAAGTTGTGTTGCTCTCACATATTTTGCAGATTATCAATATTTCTCTACATAAAAGTATCTCAAATGATGAAACAGAGCACACCATTATGAAGAGCTCATCGAGACGATCAAAACAGACCTATCACATTTGGAGTTCCGACGATGGAGGTCTCGAATCATGCACCCAGGAATTTTCTAGAAGACACCGGAGTCATCACCAAGCAAGACTTTACCGGGACTAACATAACAATTTCCCACAGCTTCGGTGAATTCTATATTTTTAGGGATTAAAACAGAAGAGTCCGAACGGATAAGGATAAGGACCCGAACCAAATCACGTCTGAATAACGCAAGAATTGACGGGAAGCTTCTAGAGGACACGAGAAGACACGGGAACAAAGGCGGCGGCAGATGGCTGACAAGTGGGGCTGGTCGGCCTGGGCCCACCTGCGAGCCTCTCCAACTTCGCATGGCGGCTCTCTCCCGAACCCTAGTTTGTATCTACACCCTTGATTGAAGCCGGATCCAAGGGCCTCGGCGCATCCCACTGGACTATAAAAGAAGGGGCAGACCCCCCTGAGGCATCTGAATCTCATTCATTCCAATCATCATCAGATCAGTCAGATCCAAAGGAGAAGCCCTAGTTTAGAAGCCTTCCTCAAGATCCAGAACCTAGCAATCAAGAAGAAGACTAGTACACCTCTAGTTAGGTTTAGATCTAGTCTTAGAATTAGAACTAGAAGAGAGAGAGAGGGGTAGAAGAAGAGGAGGAAGCCCCGGGCGTGTCGGTGCTCCTTCATCAATTTGTACCTGCGGATTCAAGTTCTTCAGGAGCTTGGATTAGAGATTTCAAGGGTTCTTCAACTTCAACTTGTTTGTGAGTTCATTGTTCTTATTGTTATTCTAGTCCTAAATCTCTTTTGACACTACAAGAAATACATGATTTTTTGACATATTTAGTATGACAATTGACCGTGATGTCATTATATTATTCAGATTATGACATTCTGTAATAGGCATTTTGACATAGTGACATAAAAAAGCTAGATGTCATAATAAATGTCACAGAACTATTATAATTCTATACTATGACAATATTCACTATGTCATGAGGCCTAATTTATAAATGTCAAAAAAATTAACATAGGTTGGGTGTTAAAAAATATTTTTAGAAATATTTAAAATACTCTTGTCCATGTTGGCATGTCTAATTTCCACGTGGGTATTTTTTTTCTTTTTTCCCTATTTTTTTCTCAGCCTAATTTCTGTTGCTTTTGATTTGGGCCACACGCCTGTGCTTGGTCGGTCCACCCGTGCGCTCTCACAACAACTTCAAACAACATTTCAGAGCGGTAAATGATTTCAGATAAAAAAATTATGAACATAAAAGTTGTAGAACTGATCAAGATATACACCTTTTATTTTGATCATTTGTTTATCCAATAAAGTGATAGTAACATTGTTCACAAAATTTATATATCTCTCTTATAGTTTATAAAACCATACGAGAGATATGTAAAATTTACTCCTTTAACATTTTGTTTGAAGTAGTCATTTTTTGAAATAAAGTCACATGAAAAAGATGACAAAAAAGCTTATAGACCTAGAAAAGTTATAGAAGTTTTAAGTTGACAACTTTTTCATTTGAGAGCATTTAAATTTGTATTTTGATAGTTAACTAGAAATAAAACAAAGAATGAATTAAAGATTGGAACAAAAAATGAGAATAGTCAAGACCTAGCCCAATAGGACACGCAACCTAAATCAGACCTGACTCATCTTGAACCGTCCGATTAAATTGACGACCAAGATCCTCCAGACTTCCTCTCACCCACGCCGCGCCCACCCAGGCTTCCTCTCACCCAACGCCCGAGCCCTCGTCCCTCTCCTATTGTGCGACGATTCCTCTCCTCTCCCATGGATGGACGCTAGGTCAGGGCGCCGCCGCCGGCCACCAGGCCATGCCAGGCCGTCGGTAGTCCTAGCTCAGTTTCTCTCCCCCCCCCCCACGCACGACTCCAGCTCCTCCTCTTCCTTCGCTTCCCCCACGCGCCTCCCCAAGCTCGAAACCCTAGCTCCGGCCGCCAACTGCGCGGCGGCGATGGCTGCTGTTGTGGCGCTCCGGCCAAGGATGAGACGGGGTGACGCCTTCACGGCCCTAGAGGAAGCGGTCTCCTCTGCTCGTGGGTGCACTCCGACACCCTCTTCCACCAAGGCCAAGGATTTATCGGTGCGTTGTTCTTCTTTGGTAGTTTCAGAATGCTGTTAAGATTTCAATTCTCTCAATGTGCCTTCAGTCCAGCTAAGGAGTTGGGATCTGTTCTAGCAAGTACCAATTGATGCGACTAACAAATAGTATGTATTTTCATATATATATTTTGTTTATTTCTGTATACCACTAGGCTCTGTTCATGTTATGCATCTTCTTGTTTGAATTAGTTTCATCAATCTGTGGGGAAATAATGCAGTTTGTTTGCTCAGTGTGGGGTTTGGGGGAAATAATCAGGTTGATGCAGTGGCTAATCAAGATGTGTCTGCACTGCAGCTATGCAAACTTATTTATGTTACAGGGTGGTACTACTATTGGATGACTCTTTGCTTTAAAAAGTGACAAGCAAGTGGCACCATTAGAAGGTTCAGAATTTGTTTGTAATTCACCACCTAGAAAACAATTTGTATGTAAAATAAAAAGTTCTGCTATGTATTTGTATCATTCTCCAAAATACATGTATTGCTACATGGAAGATGACATTATATTTGCCTGATTTCTCTGAAATTCCCATTATATTTGTTTCAATATATGCAGCCTTGGATGTAGTCTGTTATGCTATTAGAGGCTTGCTCAATATATGCCTTTGACTATTTGTTTCACATGTTATACAGGTGAACATTCCTAAGACCAAGAAGACCTACTGCAAGAACAATGAGTGCTGGAAGCACACTCTGCACAAGGTGACTCAATGCAAGAAGGGTGACGATAGCCTATCAGCACAAGGTGACTCTGCTAACTTTCTAAATCTTTGTACTCCGTGGCAAGCTCATTATAGTTTATTTTCACTGGAGAGTTCATTTTCTTTAACTGAACATACAGAATTGTTTACACAATTCTTGTTTGATGACTATTAGCTAGTGATCATATTCACTTCTTGCAGCTTAGTGGCTTTGAAATTCCATTACAGAAATAGAATTACAATACTTGGAGGAAACCTGAGAGCACACAAATCATTTTAGTGAGTTTACATCTACTAGTATTTGGATTTTTTTTATTTTGACTCATAATTATTGTTGTTCTGTATAACCTGCTGATGCTTCTGTGAGTTTACATCAATATTTGGGCTGTCCTAGTGATAATACTGCTGGGTGCTATTTTTATATTCATTGACAGTAGATTTGCATACTAGTTAGTATATATCAGACTCTATACGGTGTAGGCTACTAGCAGTAGCACTAGAACCTGACTAGGAAGATATGTCATGCTACTCTGTCTTTCTGATATCATACATATGTAGACCATAGTTTCTCTCTAATTACTCAAACTCTGTAGGGAATAGCTCATAGCTACCGAGCTAGTTATTATTACTATTACTAGAAGTTGCTTCAATCTTGTTATGTTCTATCTGAACATAGGGTTTTCTTGCATGTTAATAAAAAACTTAAAAGTTACAGAACAAAACACTAAGGGTGCTTAGAGTAGGAAAGATTGTGATGCATCTTCTTTTTATTTGGCATTGAACTCTAGTTAAGTCAGAGATCCGATTGCTTCTGAGGGGTTGTTACTTTAGAAAACATATTTTAGTTTTATTTGGTACTTACATATGGCTATGGTACTTATATGATACATTTGTGGTCTGATTAAGTTAAGCATTCAAAACTGTATGAGCAGGCATAGAAATAATTTCCTAGATACATGGATTGATCACCACTATGTATGCTATGCACCTCTAGACTTGACAACTACCTCCTGTTTTATAGAAATTGAGCAAAATGACATTTCTTACATTTATGTCTTTAATTAACTATTTGTTGTATTGTTGTAGCCTGGAAGCAGTTGGCCTACATTGAGCTGAGAGGAAAGGAAGTAGCTAGAAGGTGGATACTCTATGTAATTACTTACTATGAAGTGTAATGTGATGTGTGAACTAATCTGTGTACTTGAAGTGTGAACTATCTGTACTGCTGTGAAATGTACCATGAAACATGGGATTCAAGAATGTACACCGTGGGTCTATTTTTTTTATTTCTGTAAATTGTTATCAGAGACGCGTTTTGGCTATATGTGTCACTGCTATCTTCACAAAAGTGACGTGCCCTTTCCACTAATATGCTTTTCTGGCATAGTTATTATGACAAATAACCAATGTCATACCTTATGACAAAGAATATACAGATGTCACATGATCCATTTATGACAGTGATTTTTTGACATATTGTTTTTTGTCAACTAATTGTCACAACTCTTATTTTCATATGTAATGACATAAATAGAAAGTCAAAAAATCACAGGATTCTTGTAGTGTGAGTACATTAATCTTTTGCAAGAGGTTAGTTAAACTTAGTAGCGTAAGTGTGGTGCTTAGGTTCGTAGTTATTTAGAGATGCATCCTATATTCTGGATCAATGGTAGATCGCAAAGGTGACTAGTATAGCTTTGTTGAGTCTTCTATAGCCCACCTCGTGTTTGTAGGCCGAGCAGGTGCCCGCATTGTTACTTGGTAAATTCGTACTCTGTTTGCGTTCTTCCATAGTAATGCCCTAGTAGATCATTGATTGCAAAACTCACACAAGTAGAACCAGACAACCCTAGACATTCATCTCAACCTTCTAGACTCTCATCCTTGATTGTGCTCAGGGATTAAGCCAAGATCAAGATCCCTCTTTCCGTTCCTTTGGGTTCGATATTAAACTAGGTTATCGAGGTGAACTGCTACATTGGTGTTTTATCTGTGCGCTTTAGGATAAATTTTAATGTGCATTAATAAATACCAAAACATGCCCAGATCCGATGGACACGACCACAATGGGCTCGATTGGGCTTGCTTGTTTTTTATTTTTTAAATCAATTAGCGGAGGTGGGCACCTTAAGACACCCACCTCCATTAATGGATTAACTGAGAAGGACAGACCAACCACCTTTATTAAGGCCAGATTAACAATGACCTTTGTACAGAGAACAAGAATTTCTTTGTTTCCTGCAGTAGACCGACATCGCTACTTGCGAGTAGGATATCATCCACATACAAGATTAGGAAGATGTACTTCCCATTCTTAAACTTTGCATAAACGCAGTTGTCCTCTACATTCTGTTTAAACCCAAAACTTCTTATGGTCTTATCAAACTTCAAATACCACTGTCTTGAAGCTTGTTTTAATCCATAAATGGATTTCTTTAGGCGGCATCCCATTCGCTCTTTTACTTCCACGACAAAACCTTTCGGTTGTGCCATGTAAACATTTTCCTCCAAATCCCCATGTAGGAAAGCCGTCTTAACATCCATCTGATGTAATTCTAAATCATAAAGTGCTACTAGAGCCATTATGATCCTGAAGGAATCCTTACATGAGACTGGAGAAAAAGTCTCATTGTAATCAATCCCTTCTCTTTGTGTAAAGCCTTTTGCCACAAGTCGTGCTTTAAATCTTTCTACATTCCCTTTGGAGTCATACTTGGTTTTGTAGACCCATTTACAGCCTACTGTTTTGGCTCCTTTAGGAATTTCTTCTAAATCCCAAACTCCATTGGAGTTCATGGATTTCATCTCTTCTATCATAGCTTCTAGCCACTTCTGTGAGTTGGCGCTTCTCATGGCCTCATCATATGAGGTGGGATCACCCTCCATATGAAATTCCTCTGTCTTGAAAACTTCATAGTCATCTGGGATAGCTGACCTTCTAATTCTTTGAGATCTTCTTGGTGCCTCCACAGTTGGCACTTCATCTGGTTGGGGCTGTTGTTGCTCCCCTTCGCCTGTGGCAACTGGTTCTTCTATAGGCTCCTGAAGGACAGGTTCCTCATTTTCATCTATTGTTGCCATAGGAGAGTGAGCAATTGTTTCTGGCATCACAGTGTCGGGCACTGTCGGTGCATTCACAATAGGTAATTCAAAAAATGGCTCTTGAATCATCAGAGTGGGCGCATGCACCCGCTTCTCTTCAAGATCAATCTTTCGAGCTACCACGCTCCCCCTGATCAGCTCATCCTCTAGAAATACAGCGTGTCTCGTTTCTACAAACTTAGTATATCTGTCTCGACAGTAGAAACGATAACCCTTTGATTTTTCTGGGTAGCCAATGAAATGGCAACTGACTGTTTTGGGATCTAGCTTTCCAACGTTTGGGTTAAATACTTTAGCCTCAGCTGGGCTCCCCCACACACGCAAGTGGCTTAGTGGGGGTACTCTTCCTGTCCACAACTCATACGGTGTTTTAGGCACCGATTTACTAGGAACTCTGTTTAGAATGTGAATGGCGGTTTTTAATGCCTCCATCCACAAACTTAGCGGTAATGTAGAGTAACTTATCATACTTCGCACCATATCCATCAAGGTACGGTTGCGTCTTTCAGCTACTCCATTCTGCTGAGGCTCGCCCGGTGTAGAATACTGGGCTACTATGCCATGCTCCTGTAAGAACTTTGCAAAAGGTCCGGGAACTTGGCCATAAGGGGTGTGCCGACCACAGTACTCCCCTCCACGGTCGGATCTGACTATCTTAATCTTTAAGTTGTGCTGATTTTCAACTTCAGCCTTAAATATCTTGAACTTATCTAATGCCTCTCTTCTTTCTTTAATTGGATAAATATACCCAAATCGGGAGTAATCATCTGTGAATGTTATGAACGAGTCATAGCCATTCATACTTTTCACACGAAACGGTCCACAGATGTCCATGTGGATTATTTCTAAAATCCATGTGCTTCTTTTGGCATTCTTTTTAATTTTCTTTGCAAAATTTCCATTAATGCAGTCTATGCATTGATCTAATTCTGAGAACTCAAGTGGAGCAAGAATTTCATTCTTTACTAATATCTCTATTCTCCCCCTCGAAATGTGGCCTAAGCGACAATGCCTTAATTTCGACGATACATCTTGAGTTCGCTTTCTTTTTCTGTTCTCATTCTGAGACAAGGACGTATTTTCTGTAGCATCACATACGGAATTCACTGTTTCACGAAGTGATAATAAATAAAGATCTTGTTGTTGGAATGCAACACCAACACAGTCAGTATTACAATAAATCTGGCACTTGCCATCACCAAAATGACAAGCAAAATTATCATCGTCCAATCGTGAAACACTGATCAAATTTCTCTGAAGCGAAGGAACATAAAGGACATCTCTAAGTAAAAGTGTGAAGCCACTAGCAAGCTCCAGGGAGACATCGCCAACAGCTTCAACATCTGCTCTGACTCCATTCACCACTCTAATGTGTCTTTCTCTTCTTGCTGTTGTCCTTGTCGAGCTAAACCCTTATAAAGAATTAGCAACATGAACAGTTGCACCTGAGTCAACCCACCAAGTGGATTTAGAATAACTTATATACAGGGATTCATTTACAAAGGTAATAATATTCTCACCACTTGATCTGAGTTTCATCTGTAGCCAATCAAGGCATCTTTTCTTGTAGTGTCCTTCTTTCTTGCAGTAGAGACATTGGTTTTGGTTCACTACAAACTGGTTCTGTTGAGGGAGATGCTGCATGGTAGGCTGAGACTGGTTCTGGCCCTGGTGCTGGGTAGAAGGCTTGCCCTGTTGCTGCATAGGGCCCTTTCCCTTGTTCTTTGAAGGAGAATGGTAAATCTTTTTCTTGTTGTCCCTCAAATGGTTGATTGAACCACCATTTGAAGCTTTGATTCTCTCTTCTTCTTGAGCACACATAGCAATAGTCTTTTCTAAGTCCCATGTTTCTGGTTGCATGTTGTAGTTAACAACAAAGGTTTCAAATTCTTTTGGCAACGACGCAAAAACCAAATGACCAAGGAAAGCATCAGTAATGTTGAGATCCTTGAACTTTTTGATCTTAGATGCCAAGTGACTCATTCTAAGGATGTGCTCTCTAATACCAGTGCCACCACTAGTATATTTTTGTGAGATGAGTTCTTTGATCATTTCTGTTGCATACGTTTTTGTAGAGCCAGTTGTGCTCTCTAATACCAGTGCCACCACTAGTATATTTTTGTGAGATGAGTTCTTTGATCATTTCTGTTGCATACGTTTTTGTAGAGCCAGTAAACTGCCTCTTTATAGTATCTAGGTAATCTTTAACGCTGTCTACTACTGGAATGGAATCTGATATGTGAGACTCCATCGTGTTCTGTACAAGCGTTTTACATTTCTTGTTTGCTGATTCCCACTTTTTCTTTTCAAGGTCATAAGACATCTGGATGGGAGCAAACTCTCTTTCTCTTTTCTGCCATGCATCATCTGTCTCATCTGTTGCCCTCACAGGTGCCACGGGCGGGATGGGGCGCTATGTGTCAAGGACCCAGTCCACCTCAGCAAAGGTGAAGGCCATGTCGATCTTTTTCCTCCACTCAACGTAGTGGTCCCCTTTGAGTGGTGGAATGGTGTTGATGAAAGCCATCAACGAGTAAGCTCCTGAAACACAAACCTCTGGGTGAGAACATAAATAATCACAATTGTATGCCTTAGTATCAACGTTGGTCAAAATTAAAACATACAACTGTTTATGCAATAAAACTATATCACCATTGGGCAGAAATAGAATTAATGCATAATAATCTTTTAATTACATCATAATACTGTCATTAATCAACGTTGGTAAGAATAATAACAATATTATAATAATCTGGAAAAAATATCTATTTTCAAAATTAAATTCTCCCGTTGGTTCGAATTTAATAGTGAAACAAATATTCCAGAAACATCTGAATACTTTATTGTTCTCTGAATAAAATTATCGTTGGACAAAAATTATACAGAGAAAAGCAATAAAATCTGTGCAAAATTTAATTAAATATGCATAAAACTGCTTCTGGAAAAAGAAAAAGAAAAATTGTGCGTTTATTGTGTAAAACGGCCATTTCGGCCTGGGCAAACTCGCAGCCCACGCGGCTGCTGGCGCGCGCGGCCCGGGAGCAGCGCAGTCGCGGCCCAGCGAGCCCAGCAGCGCGGTTTTTTTTCTCATTTGTTCTTGGCCCAGTGGCCAAAATCGGCCCGAGAACGGATCTGCGCGCGAGCGCCCCGCGTCCCAGGCCGCAACCTGGGCCTGGGCCGGGAAAGTGAGAGGCCGCCTGGGCCATTTTCGGCCCGATTCGATGGGATTCAATCTGGACGGTTCGTTCAGATCCGATGGCTAGGAGCGTTTTTCGCTTGCATAGAACCCCCAGCCCTGAAACCCTAACCCTTATTTCTTTTGCCCCTTCCTCTATCAGCCACCGCACCTAGCAGCAGCAGCAGGCCACCGGCGACGGCCAGATGGCCGCCATCGGACCAAGTCCGGCCGGTGTTTTGCCCTTCTTCTCTCTGTTTCTATCCTGTCCCTCTCCTTTTCTTTGGCATGCGCAGCTCGAGACAAGGTCTGCAGTCGCCATGGCGACCCGACCGGAGGAGAAAGACAGTAGCGCCGCTGCGGCGCCCCTCGCCGGAGCACGCGTGCGGCCGGAGCCGCGTGCGGCCGGAGCCGCGCGCGGCACCGTCGAGTGGCCCCGTGGTGGTGCCCTTTGCCGCACGGATCTGTGTGTGTTCTTTTTTTAATGTCTGTTCTAGGGTTAGGGTTTGTTCTGTCTGGAATCTTTTCTACCCCGATCTGGATCTACTAACTAGATAGGCGACTGATACCATTGATAGATAATATTCTGTGCATAGGATCGACTAGCAGTAGATCTAGACGGATATAATCTTTGATTGGTAAACAACATGGTACATATTCTATAGAAGATGTAAAAGGAAACTGTAAATACGAATAAATAGATCGGGATTAATAGAGTTAGACCATCAACGGAGGTAGGAGCTGCAGGGCCGGCGGAGGTCGATCTCGAAGCCATGACGTCGCTGGAGAAGGAGATCCGCGATGACGGTGACGGCGATGGCGGTACGGACGTCGGGACGGCCTGGATCCGACGTCGGTGAGTCTTCCCGCCGCTTGCTGCGCACCCTGGATCGGATTAGGGTTTTCTCGGGTTTGGATGTCGGTGGGGAGGAGTGGCAACTGTTCAACTCGTGAACAATGCCGCCGGCCCCCACCTCTTTATATAGCGCAGTGCGACGGGGGCCCACCAACCATATAGGGTTGGGCGCCCCCGATCAGGGCGCGAGACAAGGCCCAATAAGACCGTTGGGCCATATTGGTGGGAGATCAAAACCAACAGGATATATATATATATAGATAGGTGCTAATGGTCGTATAAAGTTATTTTGTGTGTGTTTGGTCGTTGATGTTCATTTTTTGGGCTGGCTGCCTTGTATTTTCTGTCTTCCTGTTCTTTTGTTGTACATATAACATTCTTTCATTTAATGGAAAAGAAAAAAAATATAGGTAGCGGATTCCTCTGCTGATTTGGTCAAAAAAAAAAACTGTCCGGCCACCCTAGTTTGTTAAAAGTTCGCTATTAGATTTGTACAGATCACACGTAGCGAGCAAATAATGACATCACTGATGAGGAATATATGAGTACGCCAAATCAATAAATTTGCAGAGTGCTCCTTAGCATATCCGAAGATCCAATACACAGTTCGATCCATGCAATGCAACCTGACAGAAACCACGTGCAACCTGCTGCAAACCAATATAATGATCCGGCTGATATTTCTCCCAACGCGTTTGATGCCACGCATATCGTCTTCCCTTCCGACTCCCGTACCTGCATGCCGGATCGCCCCACCGATGCTAAGATCTGTGCACTGTAGCCAAGAGTGCTATATATACACCTTGTTTAGTTCTGATTTTTTTTATTTTGCCTACAGTAGTATTTTTATTTTTATTTGATAAATATTGTTATTAACTCAACTCAAAAGATTTATTTTATGATTTACAGACAAAATATGCAATAAATTTTTGTTTTCGTCTATATTTAATACTTCATGCATGTGCCGCAAAATTTGATATGACGAAGAATCTTAAAAGGTTTTTGTTTTTTAGTGAAGCCATATACTGACTCGGCTAAGGCTCCCACTCCCCCAGTTTGCATGAATGATGGTGTACCTGATCAAAAAAGTGTGTACAGTAGAAACGTGTGGCATTCGTCACTTGTGGCTACCTAGTTGTCGGGTCTTGTTTAGTTGCTTTTTTTTTTGCAAAAATATTTTTTTGGTGAAGCCATATACTGACTCGGCTAGGGCTCCCACTCTCCCAGTTTGCATGAATGATGGTGTACCTCATCAAAAAAGGTGTGTACAGTAGAAACGTGTGGCATTCGTCACTTGTGGCTAGCTAGTTGTCAGGTCTTGTTTAGTTGCAATTTTTTTTGCAAAAATAATACTGTAGCACTTTCGTTTGTATTTGATAAATATTGTCTAATTATGGACTAACTAGACTTAAAAGATTCGTCTCGCAAATTACAGATAAACTATGCAATTGGTTATTTTTAAATGTATATTTAATGCTTCATGTATGTGCCGTAAGATTTGATGTGACGAGGAATCTGAAAAATTTTGCAAAATTTGATATGTGAACAGTGAAGTTTCAAATACATGGATACTAAAGAACACCATCGACTAAAATGCCACCGTACCCAGTTAAATTGCAACGCAACTGTTGTGAATATTCTTTCTAATGTTTTTTCCTCCTTCCTTATTGTTTGGTATATTTGTATTTTGGATTTTCTTGAAAGCTTCAGAGTCTGATTATATTAGCTAGGGCCATCTATATATTTGGCACATGTGTTCAGCTCTAAGAATTAGAGCTGCTCATCCCTTGGCCTTCCAAGCTAGTTCTCGGAATTCTTGGAGCTAGATCGAGCAAGGCACATTAAAAATGTTTAATAAGTGATTTTTGTATTATTTTGGTTTAAACACATATGTTTAAATCACTTTAAACCTTCTTGTTTGGATGTAGGATCCGTATCACAATCCACATGCGTTGCGGTAAATTAGAGTGAAGCTTCACTAAATTCTAAGCCAGATTACCCTCAACCCATATGGATCAAACAAGACCTTATGTTATCATAAAAACCAATAGTACTTTGGATTAAACACATTAGTATATCTAAATCGAGCTCTTTTAGGGCACTCACAATGCAGACTCTCTCATAGAGTCTAAAGTTATTTATTATCTCGAACAATATGGACTTAGAGTCTAGGCCAGTCTCAGTGGGGGTTTCACTAGGATGTCATGCACATTTATTAGAGCGCCATGTCAGCAGAATTGTACTTTTTGCATGAAACGAAGAGGAGAGAGAAAGAAGTAGTTTCACCATGGTGAAACTCCGCGGGCGTTGTTTCCCACGCGGTGAAATGGGATGAAATCCTCACTGAGGGCTAAATCGTTACACCATGTTGCATGTGATCCAATTATTTTGCAGTAATTAAATGCTTTGCCCAGCCTAGGAAACGTCAAGATGAAACTCATGCATTGTGGAGGTTGTTTCATTATTCGTTTCATTGATGCCTTGTCAACAGATTTGTTTTGGAAACAGTGCATTGAAACGGGCCACTGAGACTGGCCTAAATAAGACTTGGAGTCTTATTTTTTCTACATCTTTCTTCAATAAATATGTTGCCACATCAGCAAAATACTATAAATAATATATAGTTAATTGTCTTGGAACTCACAATGCAAGACTCTATCACGGAGTCCAAAATAATTAATTATATATTATTTATGGTATTTTGCTGATGTAGCAGTATATTTATTGAAGAAAGAGGTAAAAAAATAAGACTCCAAGTCTTATTTAGACTCTAAGTCCATATTGTTCGAGGTAATAGATAACTTTAGACTCTATAATAGAGTCTGCATTGTGAGTGCCCTTACAATAATACTTTCAGGTATTTTGTTGTTTTTCCTATTTTCTAGACAACTAATTGAAGAAGATTATATTTGTTAAATGTAATTTTTATTATGGGGCTATATGAGTAATTGTTATTTTGACCCTTAGCCCGCTGCACGTATGGTTCCTCTCACAAGTTATTGCTCTCGCCCCAGCGGCCATCGCTGCTTTTCGCTCGGCCTCAGTCCCCATGTTACGATGCTGGTTGGTCTTGGATGCCGATTCGCAGTAGCCAGCCTTCTTTCCTCTGGAGGCCAATTCGCAGGGTATGTTTATTTTGCTTCCGATTCGCAGGCGGCCAATTGGGCAGCAGTTTCCTGGCAGAGCGTTGTGCACGCGCAGGAGCAGGCATCACCTTGTTGGCGGCTGAGGAGCTACAGCGTGTTCCGCGGTCGCCGATGGGCGTGTGCATGTTCTTGTGCTTGCGGCCGGGCGGCGCCCCCCGACGAGTTGCAAGATGGCATGGCTTGAAGATATAGAAATAGTATTGACGACTCATCTCCATGGCATGCCATGCTCCTATGTGAGCATTGGATGGCAGCCGGCGTGCGTGCTAGATGCAGGGAGCAGCAGGGTGGCGAAGGCATCTGGGGTTCGCAGGCGTTGTCACCAAAATCAGGGAGGAGGCCAATGACGCAACCCTAACCCTAACCACTATATAAGCTGCCAAGCCGGACGCAACCCTAACCCTAACCTGTCTCCCTCATTCCATCCTGCGTCGCACCACAATCGCTCTTGTCTCCTCTCCTACTCTCCTGCCTCCTCGTCTCGCACTCTCGCTGAAGTCGATCTGTCGCCGGCCGCTGCTCCTCCACGGCTCCACCTCGTCGGCTCGCCGCCGTTGGCCACTGAAAGCCCTAGTTTGGTTTTGGATAATTGATGAAACCCTAGTACTAACCTCTATGCTAAGTGTGTGCAGACTTAATGAGGTTGGTACATACCAAGTGATGGAGCAAGTGATGATCATGGTGATGATGGTGATGACCACAAGGTGATCAAGTGCTCAACTTGGAAAAGAAAAAAGAGAAAAACAAAACCCTATGGAGATCAAGGCAAAGGTATTGCTTAGGGTTTTGGTTTTGGTGATCAAGACACCATAGAGGGTGTGATCACATTTAGGATAGATAGCCGTACTATAAAGAGGGGAATTCTTTGGCTAAGCGGTTATCAAGTGCCACTAGGTGTCATTGTTCATGTGCATGGATTTAGAACCTAGTGAGCTAACTTAACTCCTTCAAAGAAAATGATTGTGAAAATGCTAACACACGTGCACTTGTTGGTACACACGTTGTGGTGTTGGCACACTTTGAGAAGGAGATGGAGTTTCAAGGGTAGAGAGAGGATGGGTTCCTCTCTCCCTCCCGCCGAGCTTGCTCGGCGGGATTCGGCACTTTTCGAGAAAATGAATTGCATATTTTCTATTGCGCCGGTGGGAAATTTGGAGAAGTCACGGGAGTGTTTCTCACTGAGAAAACACTCACCGGACGCTGGCTTCTGGAGCACCGGACGCTGCGTCTAAGCGTCCGGTGCAGAAGTGCCTAGCCCAGCTAGGGTAAGGCACCGGACGACAGGCACCGAACGCAGGCCTGTGCGTCCGGTGGTTAGCGTCCAGTGTGCGGGCGTTTTGCGACCCTCTCTGCGCATGGGTCCGGTGAGCACCGGACGCTACCGGTGCTTAGCGTCCGGTGACCCGCAGGTTTGCGGAACTCTCTGCGCATGAGTCCGGTGTGCACCGGACGCGTTCAGTGCTAACTTGCTCAGCGTCCGGTGCACTGCAGGTGACCGTTAGATTCTGACACACGGCTGACGTTGGAGCACCGGACGCTGGTGTTGAGCATCTGGTGCCCCTTTAAGAGCGTCTGGTGACCCCGAGTTAGACCCAGTGAGAGAGCCAACGGCTCTATTTGCTTGAGGGGTCTATAAATACGTGTTTGGCCGGCTTGGGGCTCACACTCTTGGCATTCTTGACTACTAGACATCCTTGTGAGCCTAAGCAAACTCCTCCCACTCATCTCCTTCATAGATTAAACATCTTTGTGAGATTGGGAGTGATTCCAAGTGCATTTGCTTAAGTGATTGCATCTAGTGGCACTTGGGGATCGTTCTAGCTGCGGTTTTCTTGTTACTCTTGGTGGTTGCCGCCACCTAGACAGCTTGGAGCAGCGAAGGAGGATTGGCACGAGTTGGTGATTGTTCGTGGCCATCTCCCGGTGATTGTGAGAGGTTTGTGCCTACCTCGGCGGAGAGCCAAAGGCAACATTAGTGGATTGCTCGTGTCATTGAGCTACCTCACTTGTGGGTAGGTTCTTGTGGTGTCCTAGTGAGGACGAGGTTCGTGCTACACCTCTTAGCCACCGAACCACCAAGTGTTGGTCGACACAACGGGGACGTAGCATGCCGGCAAGCACGTGAACCTCGGGAGAAAATCGTGTGTCTCCATTGTGATTGTACTTTGGATTTCTCCCGGTGATTGGACTTCATATTATTAATTGGTTCATCCCCTCTACGCGGTGGTATAAAGATCAAACCTTCTCTCTTACTTTCTTGCAAACTAGAGTAGCTTACTTACTTATATAGAAACTTTAGGTAGCTCTCTAGTGTAAGTAGAGACATAGCTCTTGTGTGCCTAGTGATAATATCAACTAGAATTGTTGGATAGGTGGCTTGCAAACACCCTTTAGAGCTAGAGCAAAAAGCTTCGCTTTGTTATTTACTAACCTTTTGCTCTAGTGTTTTTGTAGAATTTTTAATAGGCTATTCAACCCCCCCCTCTAGCCATATTAGGACCTTTCAAGTGGTATCGGAGCCGTGGTCACCGTTTGTGAAGGCTTAACAACCTCGGTGCTCAAATTATGGCTCAAATAGTGTTCAACCATGTTGGGGGCAAACCACCATTCTTTGATGGCACAAGCTCTTTTGACTATTGGAAGAGAAAAATGAAGATGTATCTTGGATCAATCAATGATAGAGTGTGGGAAGTCACGGAGAATGATTTTGTGATCCTTGACCCCGCTAACCCCACCGACAATGAGAGAGCAAACAAGCAATGCAATACAATGGCTCTCAACACAATCTATAATGGCATTGATTCAAAGGTATTTGAACAAGTCAAAGATCTTGAGAGAGCAAGTGAAGTGTGGACAAGGCTAGAAGAAACATATGAGGGCACTACAGCGGTAAAAAGTGCCAAATTGTATATGCTCAATGACAAGCTATCCAACTTCAAGATGAAGGATGATGAGTCTATACCGGAGATGTTCTATAGGCTCCAAGTCATCATCAATGATCTCAAGGGCCTTGGTGAGAAAGTGAAAGATGAGGACTTCATTCACAAGTTCTTGATGTGCTTACCCAAGAGGTTCAAGACATTGAGAACAATCATCTTTAGAGGTGGATTGATGGGTGTATCTCCCAATGAGGTACTTGGAGATGTCATGACCGAAGATCAATACAATGACAATGATGATGATGAGGTCATGAACAAGGATGATGATGATAAGAAGAAGAAGAGTGTAGCATTCAAAGCTAGCTCTTCATCCAAGAGCAAGAACAAGGGCAAGGCCAAGAAGGAAGAATCAAGTGATGAGGAGTGCTCTAATGATGATAGTGATGATGAAGCACTAGCACTCTTCGTCCGCAAGTTTGGCAAGATGATGAAGAAGGGCTACCACACAAGAAAGAGAAGGGACAACTCCAAAAATAAGGAATATGTGAGGCTATGCTACAAGTGCAAGAGCCCCGATCATATTGTGGCGGATTGTCCATACAATAGCGATCATGATGAGCATGAGAAGAAGAACAAGAAGGAGAAGAAAGAAAAGAAAGAAAAGAAAGAAAAGAAGATGGTCTTCAAGAAGAAGAAGAAGGGTGGATCCTATGTTGTGACATGGGATAGTGATGCTTCTTCAGATGATGATTCTAGTGATGATGATAAGGCATCCAAGAAGAAGGCGCTTGCAAGCATTGCTATCAACAAGCCATCACTCTTTGACACTCCTTCATGGTTCATGGCCAAGGGCCACAAGGTACAATATGATGAGAGTGAAAGTGAACATGAACATGATAGTGATAGTGATGATGAAAATGAATTCACTAATGAACAACTCATGGACATGCTAGAACAAGCCGATTCACTTATTCAATCTAAAAACAAGAAGTGCAAAGAATTGGCCAAGAAGTTAAAATCTCTTGAGCAATCCTTTGATGAGCTCAATGCTAATCATGAGAGGCTAGTGGAAGCCCATGAGAAGCTTGGCAAGGCTCACACCAAGCTTGAGAAAGCTCACTCCTTGTTGTTAGAAGAGAACAAGGAAAAGGTTGTTGTATCATGTGATGTGGGCACAACATGTGACTTAATTAAAGAATCACCCAACCAACCTATTATTGTTGCCACTAACTCTTCTTGCAGGTCTTCATCCACCACCACCAACTCTACCTCCACTTCTAGTATTAGTGTCACTTGTGACACCTCACTAAAAGTTGAGAATGAGACTCTCAAGAGAGAGTTGGATGAGCTCACTCACGCCCTAGGCAAAGCCTATCGTGGTGAGGCCCGCTTGCTAAAGTGCTTGGGTAGCCAAAGGTTTTCTCTCAACAAAGAGGGATTAGGCTATACCCCCAAGAAGGGCAAGAAAGCCTTTGCAACTCACAAGACTTGCTTTGTGAAGAGCAGTGGTCGGTATTGCAACAAATGCAAGCAAGTTGGGCACTTAGAGCTTAATTGCAATAAAATGAATAAGAACAAGAAAATTGCTAATGCACCTTACATTCCTTTTGATTCTTGTTATGTGCTTACCAAGGGTGAGAAGGGTGTGCATGCTAAGTTTGTTGGTACACCAATTGTGGGTCCAAAGAAGAAGGCCATTTGGGTACCAAAAAGCTTAGTCACTAACCTCAAAGGACCCAAACAAGTATGGGTACCTAAGAAACATTGATTTGTTTTGTAGGTAAACTATAAAGCCAGAGGAAGGCATTGGGTGCTTGATAGTGGGTGCACACAACACATGACCGGTGATTCAAGAATGTTCAATTCAATCAATCCAAATGATGATCATGGTGTTGATAGTATCACATTTGGTGACAATGGCAAAGGCAAGGTCAAAGGGCTTGGTAAAATTGCTATATCCAATGACTTGAGCATCTCCAATGTGCTATTAGTAGAAAGCTTGAACTTCAACTTGCTATCCGTAGCTCAACTTTGTGATCTTGGTTTCAAATGCATATTTGGAGTTGATGATGTAGAGATCATAAGTGTAGATGGCTCTAACTTGATATTCAAAGGCTTTAGATATGAGAATCTATACTTGGTTGATTTCAATGCTAGTGAAGCTCAATTATCAACATGCTTGCTCACTAAATCTAGCATGGGTTGGTTATGGCATAGAAGCCTTGGTCATGTTGGAATGAAACAATTAAACAAGTTAGTCAAGCATGATCTTGTTGGAGGCTTGAAAGATGTCACATTTGAGAAAGACAAGCTTTGTAGTGCATGTCAAGCCGGAAAGCAAGTTGGCAACACTCATCCAAAGAAAAGCATCATGAGTACATGCAAGGCATTTGAGTTGTTGCACATGGATTTATTTGGACCAACCACATACACAAGCATTGGTGGAAACAAATATGGATTTGTGATAGTGGATGATTTCACAAGATACACATGGGTATTCTTTCTTAGTGACAAGAGTGATGCTTTTGCAACTTTCAAATCATTTGTCAAGAGAATACACAATGAGTTTGAAACAACCATCAAGAAAGTGAGAAGTGACAATGGAAGTGAATTCAAGAATACAAGAGTTGATGAGCTTTGTGATGAATTTGGCATTAAGCATCAATTCTCGGCCAAGTACACTCCACAATCAAATGGTCTAGTTGAGAGGAAGAATAGAACCTTGATTGACATGGCAAGATCAATGTTGAGTGAATACAATGTGAGTCATTCTTTTTGGGCCGAAGCAATCAACATGGCTTGCTACTATAGCAACCGACTCTATTGTCACCCAATGATGGAGAAGACACCATATGAGCTCTTGAATGGAAGAAAGCCCAACATTGCATACTTTCGGGTTTTTGGTTGCAAATGCTACATATTGAAGAAAGGCACTAGATTGAGTAAATTTGAAAAGAAATGTGATGAAGGCTTCTTGCTTGGTTACTCCACTACTAGCAAAGCTTATAGAGTTTGGAATTTGGCTAGTGGTACTCTTGAGGAGGTGCATGATGTTGAGTTTGATGAAACAAATGGCTCTCAAGAGGAAGAAGAAAATCTAGATGATGTGAGAGGCACTCAATTGGCTGATGCAATGAAGAATATGGATATTGGTGATTTAAGGCAAAGAGAGGTGATTGATGTTGAAGATGACAAAGATCAAGTGCTTCCTACCTCTAATGTGCAAGCTAGTGGTTCTCATAATCAAAATCAAGCTAGTACAAGTGGTACACAAGTGCAAGATCAACAAGCTAGTACATCATCTCATGTTCAATCAAGTGCAAGCAATCAAGTGCAAATACTCCAACCAACAAATATTGCAAGAGATCATCCATTAGATCATATCATTGGTGACATTCAAAGAGGAGTGCAAACTAGATCAAGACTAGCATCATTTTGTGAGCATTTCTCCTTTGTGTCTCACATTGAGCCAAAGAAGATTGATGAAGCTTTGAGAGATGTTGATTGGGTCAATGCTATGCATGAAGAGCTTAACAATTTCAAGAGAAATCAAGTATGGGAATTAGTTGAGAGGCCTAGTGATCATAATGTCATTGGTACTAGATGGGTCTTTCGCAACAAACAAGATCAAGATGGGATAGTTGTAAGAAACAAAGCAAGATTGGTAGCACAAGGCTATACTCAAGTTGAAGGTCTTGACTTTGGTGAAACATATGCCCCGGTTGCAAGATTGGAAGCAATTAGGATCTTGTTGGCCTATGCTTGTGCTCATAACATCAAGCTATACCAAATGGATGTGAAAAGTGCATTTCTCAATGGATATATCAATGAAGAAGTTTATGTTGAGCAACCTCCCGGTTTTGAAGATAACAAGAAACCCAACCATGTTTACAAGCTAACAAAGGCATTGTATGGCCTGAAGCAAGCACCAAGAGCATGGTATGAGAGATTGAGAGATTTCTTACTCTCTAAAGGTTTCAAGATGGGCAAGGTTGACACCACTCTCTTCACTAAGAAGATTGGCAAGGACTTGTTTGTGTTGCAAATATATGTTGATGATATCATATTTGGATCAACCAACCAAGAATTTTGTGAGGAGTTTGGTAACATGATGGCTAATGAGTTTGAGATGTCAATGATTGGAGAGCTTAGCTACTTCCTTGGTCTTCAAATCAAGCAATTGAAGAATGGCACATTTGTGAGTCAAGGCAAGTACATAAAAGACATGCTCAAGAAGTTTGGAATGGATGATGCAAAGTCAATTAGCACTCCAATGGGAACAAATGGAAGCCTAGAGAATGATACAAGTGGAAATATGGTGGATCAAAAGTTATATCGGTCTATGATTGGAAGCCTACTCTATGTGACCGCATCAAGACCGGATGTCATGTTTAGTGTATGCATGTGTGCAAGATTTCAAGCCTCACCAAGAGAAAGTCACTTGAAAGCAACAAAGAGAATATTGAGGTACTTGAAGCATACACAAAATGTTGGTTTGTGGTATCCCAAAGGTGCAAAGTTTGAACATGTTGGATATTCCGATTCGGACTATGCGGGATGCAAAGTTGAAAGAAGAAGCACATCGGGCACATGTCAACTATTGGGAAGATCACTTGTCTCATGGTCATCCAAGAAGCAAAATAGTGTTGCACTATCAACCGCCGAAGCGGAGTACATTGCGGCCGGTAGTTGTTGTGCACAAATCCTATGGATGAAGGCAACCTTGAAAGATTTTGGAATCAACTTCAAGCAAGTGCCATTGCTATGTGACAATGAAAGTGCCGTGAAGCTCACCAACAATCCGGTTCAACACTCAAGAACAAAGCACATAGATGTTCGCCATCATTTCATTAGAGATCACCAACAAAAAGGGGACATTTGCATTGAGAGTATAGGCACCGATGATCAACTTGCTGATATATTCACCAAGCCACTTGATGAGAAGAGGTTTTGCAAGCTAAGAAATGAATTAAACATACTTGACTTCTCAAATATGTGTTGATGCACCCCCACTATATGACATGCCTCTCCTTCGAGCAAAGCAAGGTAAAATTGATTGACATGTCATCCATCTTTGCTAAGGACTTGTTTAGTGCATCTAGTCATTCCTTACATGTCTTAGGCTCATTCATGAAAGACAAATGAGTTTGATGTTTGTATGGTACCACTATTGCTTTTATGCTTGACTGGATCTAGTGGTAACATATGACATGTTTATGGGCTTGCAATCCTAGTGTTTGATCTAGAATATGAGCTATAAGTGTTTAACTCAACATGGTACAAGATAACCCTTATTTGGAGGTGTGAAGAAGCTTGTCCTTGGATCAAACCGAGTTAAATATCTTAGGCAAGTAATCTAGATTGGACCAATTTGGGAAAATGATCTCACTTCACTTGGTTTCACACTAACCTATCTAAAATTTTAGCTCACCTTTTGTGTTCATTGATGACAAAGGGGGAGAAAATTTCCCAAAGATTTAAGATAGGGGAGTAACATAATAAAAGAAGGGGATCAATTAAAATTTTGAAGCACACAAGTAGGGGGAGCAAGCTCATAAACTTGTATGTTGCATTTGAATGTGCATCACATATGTTTGCTTGCATTTGCATTAGCTTTAGAAGCTTTCTCTTCGATACCTTGCTTGTGTGGTGTATGCTAGTTGTAGGCTTGATTGATGAAATGAAGAACTAGCATGCATAGGTAGTGTAACTTGACTTTTAAGTTATTTCACAAGTGATACTAGAACCTTGCTTATAATGTTGATCTCACGAGGTGTTCTAGTTTTGTGAATGGCTAGTTACTAATGGTGCTAAGGATGGTGTATATTGGCAACTCCGATTGGTATCACGCTTCAAAGGTCCATTCTTTACACCTTAGCATCATTTGGTAGAAATTGACTCCTATATTTCATATTCAAGCATATGTGCAAGCTTTCAAATCCAAACTCTTAGCACATATGTAGGGGGAGCAATTGCTACCAATTTGGGTTTATGAAACTTGTCCATAACCTTTGCACATGGTAAAAGGCTTGGGCAAGCAACATGAATCCAAGAAAATTTTATTGAAAATCTTTGTAAAAATGGTTGTCATCAATTACCAAAAAGGGGGAGATTGAAAGCCCTAGTTTGGTTTTGGATAATTGATGAAACCCTAGTACTAACCTCTATGCTAAGTGTGTGTAGACTTAATGAGGTTGGTACATGCCAAGTGATGGAGCAAGTGATGATCATGGTGATGATGGTGATGACCACAAGGTGATCAAGTGCTCAACTTGGAAAAGAAGAAAGAGAAAAACAAAACCCTATGGAGATCAAGACAAAGGTATTGCTTAGGGTTTTGGTTTTGGTGACCAAAACACATAGAGGGTGTGATCACATTTAGGATAGATAGTCGTACTATAAAGAGGGGAATTCTTTGGCTAAGCGGTTATCAAGTGCCACTAGGTGTCATTGTTCATGTGCATGGATTTAGAACCTAGTGAGCTAACTTAACTCCTTCAAAAAAAATGATTGTGAAAATGCTAACACACGTGCACTTGTTGGTACACACGTTGTGGTGTTGGCACACTTTGAGAAGGAGATGGAGTTTCAAGGGTAGAGAGAGGATGGGTTCCTCTCTCCCTCCCGCCGAGCTTGCTCGGTGGGATTCGGCGCTTTTCGAGAAAATGAATTGCATATTTTCTATTGCGCCGGTGGGAAATTTGGAGAAGTCACGGGAGTGTTTCTCACTGAGAAAACACTCACCGGACGCTGGCTTCTGGAGCACCGGACGCTGCGTCTAAGCGTCCGGTGCAGAAGTGCCTAGCCCAGCTAGGGTAAGGCACCGGACGACAGGCACCGAACGCAGGCCTGTGCGTCCGGTGGTTAGCGTCCGGTGTGCGGGCGTTTTGCGACCCTCTCTGCGCATGGGTCCGGTGAGCACCGGACGCTACCGGTGCTTAGCGTCCGGTGACCCGCAGGTTTGCGGAACTCTCTGCGCATGAGTCCGGTGTGCACCGGACGCATCCAGTGCTAACTTGCTCAGCGTCCGGTGCACTGCAGGTGACCGTTAGATTCTGACACACGGCTGCCGTTGGAGCACCGGACGCTGGTGTTGAGCGTCCGGTGCCCCTTTAAGAGCGTCCGGTGACCCCAAGTTAGACCCAGTGAGAGAGCCAACGGCTCTATTTGCTTGAGTGGTCTATAAATACGTGTTTGGCCGGCTTGGGGCTCACACTCTTGGCATTCTTGACTACTAGACATCCTTGTGAGCCTAAGCAAACTCCTCCCACTCATCTCCTTCATAGATTAAACATTTTTGTGAGATTGGGAGTGATTCCAAGTGCATTTGCTTGAGTGATTGCATCTAGTGGCACTTGGGGATCGTTCTAGCTGTGGTTTTCTTGTTACTCTTGGTGGTTGCCGCCACCTAGACGGCTTGGAGCAGCGAAGGAGGATTGGCACGAGTTGGTGATTGTTCGTGGCCATCTCCCGGTGATTGTGAGAGGTTTGTGCCTACCTCGGCGGAGAGCCAAAGGCAACATTAGTGGATTGCTTGTGTCATTGAGCTACCTCACTTGTGGGTAGGTTCTTGTGGTGTCCTAGTGAGGACGAGGTTCGTGCTACACCTCTTAGCCACCGAACCACCAAGTGTTGGTCGACACAATGGGGACATAGCATGCCGGCAAGCACGTGAACCTCGGGAGAAAATCGTGTGTCTCCATTGTGATTGTACTTTGGATTTCTCCCGGTGATTGGACTTCATATTATTAATTGGTTCATCCCCTCTACGCGGTGGTATAAAGATCAAACCTTCTCTCTTACTTTCTTGCAAACTAGAGTAGCTTACTTACTTGTATAGAAACTTTAGGTAGCTCTCTAGTGTAAGTAGAGACATAGCTCTTGTGTGCCTAGTGATAATATCAACTAGAATTGTTGGATAGGTGGCTTGCAAACACCCTTTAGAGCTAGAGCAAAAAGTTTCGCTTTGTTATTTACTAACCTTTTGCTCTAGTGTTTTTTGTATAATTTTTAATAGGCTATTCACCCCCCTCTAGCCATATTAGGACCTTTCAGCCGCTCCTCCAGCTCCGCCTCCACCCCGCCGCCTGAGGGCTGAGTTCACAAATCCTCTCCTCCCTCCCTCCTTTCCCCTCCACTCCACTCTATTTTACCGGTGAAGCATGTGAGTTTGTGTGCATCTTCCACGCTCCGCCACCGCTTGCTGTCATTTGTTGTGTTCTCTCATGCTTCTTCTCTGGCTCCGGCACCGGACTCCGATCGATCACACAGGTATGAACTTCTTCGCCGTCTAACCCTAACCCTAGATGGCTAGATCTAACTTCGTTTCTCTTGGTGTTCTCTGATGCTTCTTCGTCGTCTTTTCTTTGCAGGTTGGTGGTGCCTGACGTCGCCTCTTCCTCCTCTGGATTGGAGGCGAACATGGCCAGGTCGCCGAAGCGCCCGTCGAGGGGCGGTGCTGGAGTTGGAGGGCTCTCTCAGTCTCAGTCTCGGTCTTGGTCGTCCGGTGCAAGTGTTGGGCTCGCAACGTAGGGGCCCAGTGCGGATCAGCGCCACCCCCTCGTCGACGGCGAGAACCTAGCGCCGAACTCAGACGACGAGCGGGAGATCGAGAACGAGAACGACGATGACCTACGTGAGGACGCAGCTGCATTGTTCGGCGTCGACCTCGGTGATGGCTCGGGTGGCATCAATGGCAACCAGCCGATCGAGCTCGACGGCGACGACGACGATGATGCCGGCCCCGCTAACATTGGAGGCACCTCAACCACCTCTAGTAAGAAAACTTCTGTTGTTTGGACGTACTTCCATGAGGTTAAGGATGCGATGAATGTTGACGGTCCTTAAGTACCAAATATAATCATCAAATAAATAAAGAAAAGGATCCAAATGCAACCAACACCCAGACTTAGGGTTTTATCTAACAGAATTTCACGAGTTTTGGTGTTTGTCTATTTCTGCAGGGGGTTATCAGGAAATATGGAAGAAAGGCCCACACGTCGGGTTTACATATAGATATTAACGTGCCGCACAATTTTCTATCATCTAGAAGACTCCAGAAGCCACGGGAACGAACGGGAGGCCGAACGGGCCCGGGGACAGGGCGCCCGCCCTCCCCCCTTGGGCCCCGCCCAGGTGTTGTGGCCAATCACGTTCAATCTCGCGAATTATGCTCCACCGACCTAAAGGATCAAGGATAATCGTTCAAGCAATGTCGGTTTGATCCGACGGCCCACGTTCACCTGAGGGGACTATATAAGCAGACCCCCTGGCCCCTGGAGGAGAACAAGTGCATCAGAGTTGAGAGGTGCCCTCGAAGGATAACCTTTCCTCTACATAGACTTAGGGCTTAGCATCCAATGTGAGAGTAGACTAGTTCTACTAGATTGAGAGAGATAGAGTGGAGGTATAGATCAGAGGAAGCCCGGCCTGTCGGTGTCTACTCCGAGATTGTACCTGCGGGATCAAGTCTCCTAACCCGAGGCTTGCTCCTAGGATTCTTCAGTATTTCTACTTCTAAATTCTAGTAAGTTCTTTGTTTTATTGTTCTTTGGTTTATGAGTTTACTTTGATCTCTTCGCGTAGAGTTTAGAGTAATCATCTCTAGCGTAAACGTGGTGTTTAGGCTAGGATACTCATAGATATCCCCTGACTAGCTGGACCGTGGTAGTAGCGAGGAACGTGACATTTCTGAGTTACCTTTGTAGCACATATCTCGTTAGTAGGATCGATATGGTTTATAGGTACGGGTCGAACATCCTTTGTGGTGTCTAGATTCCGTGAGCCTCCCCAATAGAAGAGTAGATCATCCTTACCAAGGTTAGAACAAGAGTGCAGTTGTAGTCTTCTCTATACATCACTCACATCGAGTCACATTCTTTGTAGCCTAAAGGGTAGTAGCAATAGATTTGGTTAGTCAGATGCACACTTTCTCCGAGTGGTAAAAATATAAATACGATACTCTGGATAACCTCCCGGGTGAAGTGCTCACCGATATCCGTGCGCTTGCGGATCATTTCCTCATGGCGTTACCAAATATCAACAAGCATTTCTGGCGCCGTTGCCGGGGAGAAAGACTGTTTGTTGAGATAACTTTAAGTCTTGCTATTATCTTGTATTATACTTTTATACTTTTATTATTTTATCTTTTTATTTTTCCATCTTTATGGATAACTCAAATTCCACAACTATTATTGAATTTTTTGCACCTTCGGAGACCAGCCATAGACCATGGGAGTCAACAAGTCCTTTCTTTGTCCCTAATTATGATCTGTGTCCGGAGTTGATTGCAATAGGTCAAAACCAACCCTTTTCTATAGCTGAGGTCCTATCTTTTAATCAAGAAGATAATGAACTTTTAGCTACACCTAGGGAATCTGTTAATCTATCTATAAATTCTAGTTTAAACCTAGCCCTACAAGACCATGTTTTTTCTCGATATTTTCACATTGGTCTTAATCATATAACCTTTGGTAGAGTTTTTCTTTCTTTATCTATTAGTAAAGCAAGGTATGTCTTCATTCGTGGACATCCTTCTTGCACTAGTCTTCATAGAAAAATCCTAGAGATAGAGAAGGAATCATCTCCGAGACGAGGAAATGAAGTTTCAATAGCCGATTTCCGAACATTTCAATCCCATGATTCGGCTATCCAACCCAAACTAGTAGTGCTCCAAAATCATCTAAGGGAAGAAGAAATTCTACCTTTGGAAAATCATTTTGGGATGAGCTTAAACTTCCTGCTTCATAAGAGACCTTTGAGTACATATAGTCTGAACCTTCCTAAGAAGGGATCTCTTAGAAAGCATCTCAAATCCAATCCCTTTGATGGACATCTAGAAAGACTCAAGGATGGCATCTTAAGTGATGCAATAGAAGCAGAGCGAAGCCATTTAGAAGACAATCTCATCTTTTCCCCTTCTACGCCCACTTTTGATGACTCATTCAAGCCTATCTTTAAACCCATCCTTGAGCTTAATAATTTCTACTCTTCTCTTTCTCTTGAACCTCCCGATGATCCTATGAATCACTCTAGACATTCCATGCATAAGAGTCACCAAGACCATATGGAGGATTGAGAAGAGCAACATCAATGGCTAGAGGGCATTAAAAATCCATGTGCTATCACCATTGAATGGATGGACAAGGAAGAAGCCTTAATGGATTCTGACTTTGGCTCAATTTCAAATGGTGAGTTCTTAACCCCCTTTGAAGATGAGATTCATCCAACTGCAGAAGAGGATATAGGCGAGACCAATCTAGGAGAAACTCCGAACATTCAGGATGGAGACGAAGATAACATTAATGAGCATGGAATTTATTTCATAGCCACTTCATTTAATGCTCATATGCAACATCTTCAACATCACCACATTTGAGATCTCCAACCCCCTCTTCCTTTCTATTTATAAAAACTTTAAAAGGATGGTTGTCGATGCATATGTCTATAATAAATATTGCAGATCTCGTTGAGTTGATCTTGATATAGGTCAGCGTTGGAGGGGAAACCACTTCACCGATATAAATTGATGGTTTCCCAAGGACAAGCTTAGCGTCCTAAAACAAGTACTGATCAGATCGTAACATGAGCTGTTAATTATTTGCAATATTACCTTGTGCATTGAGCATATAAGGATAATTGTAAAAATATTCCTTCGGGTATTCTTGTCACTAACATTTCCAGGATTGGAGCAAGAAGATCGGATGAATAACAAGCACAAGGTATGTCCAACCAATCATCATACAACATTGAATTAAATTCATCCAAACTTGAATTTTACAAAATTCAAGCTTGGGGGAGTACTTTACATAAAAACATCCTTTGCCATGTTGCTATGTTGGTTGTCCCTACCTTTGAGACATGCTCAATTTGTTAAATACTAATCACACTACTTCATCTCCACTTGAGTAGATCTCTATAAATGCTCTCATGTTGCCTTTATTTGCTTTAGTATATGTCTAGGTTTGGAGTAGTTTCATTTATCTCTTAATTAAGCATGGTGCTTAGTTTAGGAATGATGATCTTACTTCCAAGAGTTTTTAAATTAAGCATGGTGCTTAGGTTAAAATGCCCTCCTAAATCAAATTAGACATGGTGTCTAGGTTGATTTTTGAGCCGATAGTATGCTATAGCAGATATGGGATATTTTGTTGGACTAACCCCTGCAGGAAAACTTTCAATATCGACCTGGGAAGTCCTGAGATAAACTCACATTGGAGACAAAGAGAGAGACACATGAAGGTTAACAATTTACACAAGGAAGACATAGCTCATAAGAGTTGATGCATGGAGGGTGCCACAAACACGATGCACAACCGCTAAGAAAGGAAAGCTTCCACAAGGTGATACTGTACCATCACTCTTCAAGTAAGGTAACATCTTAAGGTACTTACAATTGCTTTTATAAGCTTCTCCTTGGTTGTGGCATTCACATAAAATAAAGAGACAAACATGTATGATTTGTAGCTCCAAATTAACCAACCCAATTAATTCAATATGTTTAGTCCTTTAATCTTTGTTCTTAGTACTACCTTCATAATCCCACGCTCCTAATCATATAAGCTAAAATGTTGCACATTCAATCTTTGGAAGATATAAACAAAACATAAATATAGATAGATTATCTTTCTATTAGGTCGAGCGATCTGATCTGACAAATGTTTTAAATGCTACACTCATGATCTTATTATCCATTAACTTTGTCTTGCTCACTGTGCTTGAGGTTAGAGAAGAACAAATACACTTTTGGTTCTGTTGGTGTTTTTCACCAACAGGGCCCATGCACTTGATCTCTGCCTTATCTTTATGAGCAGATACACTTCGAGCAAAACCTGAAGGAGTTTTACAACTCCCAGATTCCACCAAGTGAAGAACCTAGATCTACGAGCACAAACACACTGGAGATACTGGACACTCAGGCAATCACTACCCTAAGATGCTTGAGGACGTAAATTACATCAACAACAACTACTACTACTACAACCGTCCTCAATAAAATCAAGGTTGGAATCAACAGAGGCCTAACTACTCAGCTTGCAGATCGGACACTAAGTTTCACAAAGGAAATATTGAAGAACCTCTGTGTCCGAGTTGGTACCTTGTACGCTCCAGCAGACTTCATGGTGATAGAGACTGGTACTGATGAGAGGGCACCCATCATCCTATGGAGGCCATTCCTGAACACCTCGAGAGCTGTCATCTACGCTAGTGCTGCCAAGATCAGCTTCTACATTAAGGGGAAGAAGGAGACTTTCCTCCAAGAACAAGACTACACAAATTTCAGAGCAATCCCGACATGAACCAACGAAGAGGACCAACAGGAGGAACAGGAACAAGCAAATGTGGACCGAGTCAGCTAAGATGGTCACTGCAGCTCAAGGAAGTCAAGATCGTCGACTTAAGTCACCGTTCCTGACCAAAAAAGGATGACCCAGGTTATTGATATGGGAGAAGACAAGTACGATCCACCCATCATCCTTGGGAGACCGTTCCTCGGCACCATTAAAGCAATCATCTATATTGGAACCGGAGAAGTCCACATGCACTTCCCCTCTGAGAAGGTACGCCGCTATTTTACTGACCTTAACTATATAGTTGAAGACTCTAAGCAGGTCAGGACAAGAAGAAGACGACGCAACCGCAACCAAAGGAGGCAAATCATCAAGAACGGATGGGCAGACTACGAAGGAGAAGTAGTAAGGTCTGAAGACATACAGCTTGAACAGAACTGTCCTGAGGAGACCATAGCACCGAGTCAGGTGTGGAGAGAGAAGATAGTTATACACGAAGAGGAGGCGCCGCCGGAACCACCGACTACGCCATCCAGCGAATCCCAGGACGACTGAGAAAACGGAGAGTCCCGTTCGGAGGACTTAAAAACACCGAACGCCTTGCCAAGAGGTAAACTTGGTAGTTATCCTTTTCCCTTCAATTATTTAAAATAGTTTGCTTAGTTAATCAGGTTCATATCATCTCAAAAAGAAAATAAAAATGTTAAAAATAGTAAGCCCCATGTGAGTATGCTCATGGCATAAAACCCATAAGTACATTCACTGTGGTGGCGTAAAAATAAAATAAATATATTTCTGTCCTATAAAAATAAAAATATAAAACTAAATTTATGATCCTACTAAAGAGAGTAACATTTATTAGGAGGAATCTCAATATGATAAAGGCTAAGAGATTTTATGCTAACACTTAACCAGTTCCACAAAGCTTTGTTGTCTATTTGAGCTCCACATAATTCAAGGATCAAAGAAGACTAGCAGACTGAGGACATCCTAATCGCTGTCAGGATGCTGCCGACATTCAAATACACCTCCGCCACCTGCTAGCTACATCAGAAGAAATTACATCAAAATCCAGCTTGGGGAGAGCACCCCCATTTATCCAGCTAAGTGTTTCTACTCGCGTTTATACTTTACTCAAATAATAAAAAGATGCATAATCATAAAAACCCAAATAAAGATTTTGTGTTGATTGCTTAGTTTGTTAAATAAATAAATAAATAAATAAATAAAGTTTGCTATGAACCCTCATGATAAGCTCTCACATGGAAATGATGAATAGTTGCTCTGTCATGACTAGTTCTCAAACTTGAAATCTCTCTCAAGTTTAAAAGCTTAGGCATAACTGTTATAATTTAAACCTGCTCTAAACCTAAACTTGTAGAAAGAGTACTTGAAATCTAAGTTGTTAACGGATACGATATGGGAAGGTTGAGCTGTTGTTTATCTGTTCCTAGAGATGCTAGAATTCTGGAAAAAATTTTCTTTGAAAATCTTTAAAATGTTGCATGATGAGTTCCTGTATGATAGTTTAAATTCCTACCACAGCCATATATACATGCTTGCTAGACTTTCAGCCACACATTTACTTTTTTTTAATGCTTATGAGCATTGAGTGTGGTCAAGTTGTGTAGACCCTTAGGAGCCTGTCATGCGGTTAAAATCAAGATTCACTTGCACGTTCACTCATACATGCTACTTCTACTCCGGAAGTACGCATCCATATATATCCACTCATTTCCATCTCCACAGCCACCCAAAAGTATTCTACTCCTAATCCAGGAGAGAATAGCCAAAAAAAATTCTCCTTTTTCTGTTTTTCACTATAAAATAAATGCTCAAGTTATCTTGGTTACTACCACTTGCTATATTATTTCAGGAGATGAGTGCTCTAGTAAAAAAAGAAGAAAAGAAAAAAAGAAAGACAAAGAATACGAGAAAATAAAAAGGGGCAAGTGCCCGGAACCTCGAAGAAAAGAAAAAGTGAGACGAGAGGTAAAAATGGACAAGTGTCTGACAGTAGAATTAGGGGTACAAGATACCCACCTGAGAAAAAAAATATAGAGCATCTCATTCTCCTCAAAAAGCTTCAAAGTGCAAGAAAGGTATGTATCCCCTCAAAAGAGCAAAAGTAGAATTAGACTTTCACCATTGTTATCACCATACCATTCACTCACCACACATGCACATCTTGATTTGACTTATTAACTTGTTTCTCTGGATCCATGGTTTGACTATGCAATAAATGTCTTGTAAGTATGTATTAGCTGTCTCCCACCTATGAGCTCCAGATATTAAAACATTATTAGACTAGGGTGAGAGAGAAGGCAATGTCACTATGCCTCATACCAAAAATACCACATACTTTGAGAGAAGGCATATACCATCACTGCCTTGGTAAGGATCCAGAAATACCACAAAAGAGAGACTAGAGAGAGTCATACAAGGAATCTCTGAGTTTTATTTGAAAATCTGCAAAAAACTCCAGAGCTATAGCTGATCAAAGAACAAGAGACATGGCGCTTGACTAGACTGTTCTATCTTTTAACTACTCAAGACACAAGTGACGGTTGCAAGCCCCATGGTGAAAGGTAAAATGAGTAAGTTTTAAGTCTTAACAGTTACTCTAACTCAGAGATGAGATCTTGCTTGAACGCATGTGTATTTTTAAGGCATGAAACCACTTGTGTCCATCCTTGCTCAGGGACGAGCAAGAGGTAAGCTTGGGGGAGTTTGTTGACGGTCCTTAAGTACCAAATATAATCATCAAATAAATAAAGAAAATGATCCAAATGCAACCAACACCCAGACTTAGGGTTTTATCTGACAGAATTCCACGAGTTTTTGTGTTCGTCTATTTCTGCAGGGGGTTATCAGGAAATATGGAAGAAAGGCCCACACGTCGGGTTTACATAGAGATATTAATGTGCCGCACAATTTTCTATCATCTAGAAGACTCTAGAAGCCACGGGAACGAACGTGAGGCCGAACGGGCCCGGGGACAGGGCGCCCACCCTCCCCCTTGGGCGCCCGCCCAGGTGTTGTGGCCAATCACGTTCAATCTCGCGGATTATGCTCCACCGACCTAAAAGATCAAGGATAATCATTCAATCAATGTCGGTTTGATCCGACGGCCCACGTTCACCTGAGGGGACTATATAAGCAGACCCCTGGCCCCTGGAGGAGAACAAGTTCATTATAGAGTTGAGAGGTGCCCTCGAAGGATAACCTTTTCTCTACATAGACTTAGGGCTTAGCATCCAATGTGAGAGTAGACTAGTTCTACTAGATTGAGAGAGATAGAGTGGAGGTGTAGATCGGAGGAAGCCCGGCCTGTCGGTGTCTACTCTGAGGTTGTACCTGCGGGATCAAGTCTCCTAACCCGAGGCTTGCTCCTAGGATTCTTCAGTATTTCGACTTCTAAATTCTAGTAAGTTCTTTGTTTTATTGTTCTTTGGTTTATGAGTTTACTTTGATCTCTTCGCGTAGAGTTTAGAGTAATCATCTCTAGTGTAAACGTGGTGTTTGGGCTAGGATACTCATACATATCCCCTGACTATCTCGACCGTGGTAGTAGCGATGAACGTGACATTTCCGAGTTACCTTTGTAGCCCATATCCCGTTAGTAGGATCGATAGGGTTTATAGGTGCGGGTCGAACATCCTTTGTGGTGTCTAGATTCCGTGAGCCTCCCCAATAGAACAGTAGATCATCCTTACCAAGGTTAGAATCAGAGTGCAGTTGTAGTCTTCTCTATACATCGCTCACATCGAGTCACATTCTTTGTAGCCTAAAGGGTAGTAGCAATAGATTTGGTTAGTCAGATGCACGCTTTCTCCCAGCGGTAAAAATATAAATACGATACTCTAGATAACCTCCCGGGTGAAGTGCTCAACGATATCCGTGCGCTTGCGGATCATTTCCTGATGGCGTTACCAAATATCAACAACGAATAAGATTAGAATTGCTGCAATCTGTAAGCATTGTCGTTCAAAGTACACTGCTAGATCTGGTAATGGTACTGGTCATTTGAGACGGCACATGAGATCCTGTATGAAAAAATAGAATCATGCTAAAATGACCCAGTCTAAACTTGCTCTAAATCCTAATGGTTTGAAAAATTGGGTTTATGAGCTATGGTTGCTCGCATTGAGTTGTGTCGTTTGATTGCTAGGCTAGACCTTCCTTTGGGGATAGGTGAGACACTGACTTGGGAGGATTATATAAGACGTGCTCATAATCCTCTATTTGAGAAGGTTTCTAGGCAGACCACCACTAGAGGTATGTCTAAACTGTTTGATGAACAACGTACTTTGCTTATGAAAAATGTGTTGCCTGCTGCATTCTCTGTTTCATTGACATCTGATATTTGGTCTGGTAATGCCAAGGAGGATTACATTTTTGTTGTTGCTCATTATGTTAGTAAAGACTGGGAGTTACAAAAGAAAGTTGTTGGTTTAAGATTGGTTGAGGTTAAACATTCTCGTGAAAATATTGCTGATAGGATTGCTAGTGTTGTTGATGAGTTTAGTTTGATTGATAATATTTTTTCTGTGTCTCTTAACAATGCTTCTGCTAATACTAGAGCTCATGAGATTCTACAACCTGTTTTCTTTGGTTATTTGGGTTCTTACCCTGCACCTACAAAAGAGAATTCAAACAAGGTGAAATACTTGCTTGTGCATCAACGCTGTGCATGCCATATCATTAACTTGATTGTTAAAACTGGCTTCAAGAGGGTGAAAACTTATCTTGAAGATTTCAGAACTGCAATCAACCTTTTAAATTCCTCTAATCAAAGAATTGCTCTGTTTAAGAATTATTGCAATGCTCAGGGTCTTAGTCCTAGAAAGTTTGGCTTAGATATGGATGTTAGATGGAATTCTACTTACTTGATGCTCAAGCACTTGCTACCATACAAGGAAGTATTCAATGTGTTCATTAACTCTAATTATGGTTCTACTTTGTTGACTCCACAACATTGGCATAATGCTAAGCAAATCATGGCATTCCTAGAACTGTTTTATGATTGTACTGTTGTTTTGTCTGGTGTTTATTATCCCACTGCTCCACTTGTTTTGCACCATTTGCTTGCCATTGCTGAGCATTTGCAAGAAGCTGAAAAAGATACAGGCTTCAGAAGCATTGCTACTCCTATGAAACTAAAATTCCTTAAATATTGTGAGAAAATCCCACTCATTTATTCATATGCATTCATTCTTGATCCTAGAGCTAAGATGAAAGGTTTCTATAATGTACTTGATCTGCTTGGCAAGGCAACTGGATGCAGTTATAGTTTATACTATGGTGAAGCCAAAGATGAAATATTTAAAATGTTTGGCAAGTATGAAGATAAATTGGGTGCAGCTAGGTCTCAGAGGCCTGCAGTCCCTTCACCTCATGCTGGTAAGAGAAAACAGGCATAGGGAAGGATCTTTGGAGGTCTTAGTGACTGCCCTGCCTGTTCCCCCTCATCCTCTTCTACTCCATCTGTTGTTAGTGAGCTCAGTGCTTACTTGGACAGTGACCCTATCACATGCTATAATGAATCCTTTGACATACTCCTTTGGTGGTGTGATCACAAGCTTACCTATCCAATCCTATCTATTATGGCTCGAGATATCATGTCTGTCCCTGTGTCTACTGTTTCTTCCGAGTCGTGTTTCAGTTGTACCTCCAGGATACTAGAGGACTGGCGCCGTCGCTTGTTGCCTGAGCATGTGGAGATGCTCACATGCATCAAGGACTGAGAGCTAGGAGCAACAAGGGAGCAGCACACACCTGAAGACTTTGACCTGGTAGATGCATTCCAAAACCTCTACCTCGACGAACAAGGTCAAGCTCAAGGAAGCGGAAGCGGCAGCGACAGCGGCAGTACATTTGTTTATAAGAAGTCAAGAAGATGACATTGATATGAGTAAGAATTTGACAAGATCCTGTTTAGAACTTTAGATTGATGCAATTAGCTATTTAGCTTATTAGCATGAGTAAGAATTTGACAAGAACTTGTTTAGATTGTGCAGGACAGCAGAAGCTTTTGGGCTGTTCTTTTGAAGTCTGGCTGTCTGCACTGCAACTTCAAGTCTGAGATTGTTGGTCACATTGAGTTGATCTTGTAATAGCCTATAAGGATAGACATGCAGTCTTGAAACATTGAGTTGGTAGTTGCCAGTTTGCCACATTGTTGGCTACTGTAAATTTATAATAGGATAGCCTAAACACTTCACATTTTGGAGCTGGCTGCACTCTTTTTTCCTTGCTAGGGTTTCTCTCAATGGTGAGTTTTACCTAGCAAAGTTTTTAATGAGGCAGCATTGCACAAAACAGCTCAGTAAAGTTAATCATATTATCTCTTTAATATCTCTTGTTCTTTGATCTGTAATCTGTAAATCCTATGAATTTAACATTTCAAATTTGAAATACAAATGACAAATCTGTAAATCTGACAATCTGAATCTATATATACTTAGTCAGGCTATGGGCCGGCACGGTCCGGTGAAATTTGTCGGGCTCACCAGGAGGCACGGCCTGGCAAAACGGCCCACGGACCGTGCCTTGGGCCGTAGACGTGGCACGGGCACGCCACAGGCACGGCCCGTGAGGCACGGTGCCATGTCGGGCCGTCGGCCCGGGCTGGCACGACCCGATGGCCATATATATCTGGAGGTGCATGACGAACGCTATGGGCAGCCAGGCCAAAAGCTTCTGGTTGCCGGCCTTCTCTATTTGCGCATGCTGCCCGCGGTTGTGTGAGGAATGCATCCGCGGGCGCTCACGTCGGGGAGATGGCGGACAGTGAGCTACGCCTGTTCCGCCGTGAGACGATTCAGCGATAGAGAGAGAAGGGAAGGGAAATTGTAGTTTTGTCCCCACAAGGCTATAAAGAAATTACTAAATCACCCTCATCTAAAAAATAATAAATTTAAAAAAAATGGAAACTGAAAAATAATAAATTAAAAAAATTGGAAGCTGGCTTAGTAATTTTTATATTGGCTCCACATAATTTAGATCGTCCCTGCCAATTTGGTACTTTTGAGTACTTTCACGTAAGTATCTCTTATTTTAGCACCATCCGATCTTGCTTCGTGGATGATCCATATTTTTTCTAACCATTATAAAATTTCTCATCTAAATCATTTCATTTACTTTATCTGACAAATTTCAAATTTTGTATTAATTAATCTTAAGTTAGCGCTGCGTCAACAAGATCGATCAGATGTGGCGAGGACGGGATCCACGCACGCATGTGGTGATTGCCCGCTAAATCAAACGTCTAATCGAGACACGAATTCCACTGTTGCTAGGAGAATTTTTCTCTTTGACCAAAAAATTTCAAATCTAAACAGGTCCTAATAGACTGTTCACATAATAGTTTAATTAGATTCTGACTAGTATAGCCACCATGCACATTATAGGTTTGTTTCGATCAAGCACGGTAAATTACAGTGCTACTAGTTCTATGAAATCTAACTGCTTGTAAGAAATATATGCAGTCAATCGAGCTGTAAATTGATTTCAAACCGTTCAAGAATACAAGGGCTGGGCAGTCCCAATGCTAAAAACTTTACTTAGTTTCATTCTATGTTTATTAAATTATTTAGACAACATATATAGAAACTATGTTCCTAATATATATTTTCTATAAAATATTTTTTTATTCAATTACATATTTTCTATGTTCACTATCTAGGTATCACATCTTTTTATATCTTAGTTCTCGTGTGGACATAATTTTCTATCTGTGAAACCATTTCTCTGCCTCTCTTCTTTACTTGTAGTGCCACATAATCTCTTGTCTTAATTGATACCTTAATTAATGAACATAGAAACAATATAGTTTTTTTGGTTTGGTGGGAGTACCGATGTTTATGATGCTATTGACATCAATATTTGGACTTTGGGCGGCTTTGTTTAGTTTCAAAAAAAATTGTAAAATTTTTTAGATTTCTCGTCACATCAAATCTTGCATCACATGTAGGAGCATTAGATATAGATAAAAAAATAACTAATTAAATAGTTTATCTGTAATTTACGAGATGAACCTTTTGAGTCTAGTTAGTTTATAATTAGACAACATTTGTCAAATACAAACAAAAGTGCTACAATGCTCATTTTGCAAAATTTTCTAAAACTAAACGAGGCCTAAGTTTTGACACATGGACCCCTCCTCTTAATCATCTCATGCATGCTAGGGCCCGCAGGCCAAACTTTGCGGTCTGCATGTATGTAGTAGCAATAATGGAAGAGAAAATACGTGTCCAGGCTCTAGAGGCACATGAGGTGCCGCGTGCGTATCCAAATTTACACCTTTGTTCTGGATTAAATCAACTTCTAGAATTTTTAAATTAAATTAATTTATGAAAACCTAGAACCACATGGTTGGATAATAAACCTAAAACCTACGTAGTTGAATAGTAAATAAACATCCACACAATCTTGAGGCTCCGTTCGCTTGTCTTATACAGCTAGTAATATTTTTCTCTCACAATAAATCATCGAACAGTACTTTTCAGACAAGCGAACATATATAGCAAAAGGAACTAATATTTATGACACTAAAATTGTATCACTAGATATATCATGAAAATATTTTCATAATATATTTTTTTGTATCATAGATAATATATATTACTCTTTCTTATAAAGTTAATCAATCTTATTAAGATAGTTTAACTTTTGGTGCGAACCCTATATTTGTATGAACAGAGGTCTGGTGCCCTTACTAGGCTACTACCATAGCATTGATCTTTGCAATCAGAAATCTTTAAGTAAGATTGGAATCATAAGGCCAGTCTCAATATGATTTCATTAGGGCCCTCACAATGCAAGACTCTATCGCAGAGTCTAAGACAATTAATTACATATTATTTATGGTATTTTACTAATGCGGCAGCATATTTATTGAAGAAAGAGGTAGAAAAAACGAGACTCCAAGTCTTATTCTAAGTCCACATTGTTCGAGGTAATAACTAACTTTAGACTCTATTATAGAGTCTGCATTGTGAGTGCCCTTACAGTTTTATGGGCACTAAATATACTGATGTGCCACCGTATTAATGAAGTGAGAGATGATAAGAGTTTTAAACAGACTACAATAAAATTACGATTTTGAGAACAACATTGATAGTAAATAGGTTTGATGATTTGCCATTGAGAGGTTAAAAACAAGAATTCTTTAATAGTTGACTGGGAATCTAGTTGACCAATATTTTCCATATACTTCCAAAACATTTTTCTAGTACAGTTAATGTGAAAAAAAATTATAGTCAAACATTGTACCTTGTTGACATGGAAAGGGAAACAACCCCTCTTTTTGTGATAGTTAGCGTTATACCCGAGGAATTACGTATATCGCTATGAGGTGAAGTTTTCCTGGTGTCTTAAGTAATAATAAGAATACTCCCACCAGGCCTATCCTTACTATGAGATATTTGGTAGGGAAAAAGCTTATACAAATGTTGAATGCTAAACACTACGAGGTAGGGAAAAGCTTATATAAATGCTGAACGCTAAATATTAGAAGAATCTCACATCACTAGGAGAAGTTTGCAAATTTTTGTTGTGGATAGAACCATTGACAACACTAATTAACATCAATTAATAAAATACTTAAATGTTAATAGCATGATTGACATGTATACATGTCACTGATCTATTTGACATGGCAATACATACGTCGTGTTATGTCGGTCGGTACATATTAGGGAGTGTTTGGTTGGAGGTATTAAAGTTTAATAGGTACTGTAGCTCTTTCGTTTTATTTGGTAAATAATGTCTAATCATGGACTAATTAGGCTTAAAAGATTTATCTCAAAAAATACTCTCTAGCTATATTTTTAGTTTCGTAAATAATTTATATTTACTTCATACATATGTGTCCAAACATTCGATGTAACGAGAATTAAAGTTTAACATTGTAAACTAAATGCGCCCTCAGTCCGTCGGGCATGGCACCTTTATATTACCCATCGATTTGCTAGCTAGCTTGCTGTTTGCAAAGATTGCTCAGTGGCTAATTTTTCAGCTAGTTTTTGTTGTGACATATCTGGCCATATGCACTTGTCCGTCAATTGATCAGCTATGCTCTTTTTTCATGGATGACTGATCGGTACCATCCTTGCTTGATGCTCTCTCAGTTCAGCTGTTCACTCATCACCATCTCACATTCATTATAAAGTCTTTCTGTACGGCTAAACCAAATTGAATTTGCAAGTACGCTACTCATAGCTAGTTACCAATAGCTTTAATTTAGTTTGTTAAATGAGACTGATTAATTCGATGAAGAAAAAGCATGCAGGAAAGTTGAGAGTACTACTTTCACACACCTGCTGATTTGAAAGTGAGGTGACCACGGACGACAGAGAGATGTTGCTGCTCATATTGATCGGTACCAACGGATTCATTCATTCATTATAAAGGCTGTGTGGCATTAGGTACCAAACTAATCAATCATCGCTGTTGATATCTAGAAAGCTTTATTGCGAGATAATCTCCAAATTTGGTTATAGAATTGTTATCAAGAATTTTATATATGAGGTTAATTTATACGCAAAGCTACAAAGTAGGGCCGGTGTTGCGCAGGCTGCGGCTTACTACATTACATGGGTCCTTCCCCTATACTGTACTCGACCATTTGTAGCCTTCTTTATGTTGTGATCTGCCGACTGATGGATGGATCACTCCTGCAGGCTGCAGCAGCTGCAGTGCGTCCTGCCTCTGGCGGCTTCCTTCTCCATCGTCTATTAATGCCTCGTCTTCGTCTAGCTCCAGCGCTCGGCTTACACAAGCCTCTCCAACATGAAGGTCAGTCAGTAATCCTACCTTGAATACATTTTCTTCCTCAATCCTCATTCCCATTTCTCAACTTTCCTTAATTTACCACCCTAGCTAGCTACCTAGCTTGCTAGTTTCAGTTCAATGGTCTCCTCTTGCTGATTGATTTCGAAAGTAACGATTTCGTTTTGAAATTCTTGATCTTTCTCTCTTTTAGTTCTTATAAGCGATGGTGGTTTATCAATAATATAGGACCAATGCAGCTATAATCACTATCTAGGCCTCTCTTCCTCTGAATTGTTTGTATTATTGTTAGGCAACAAACTCTGCTTCTGAATTAAGATATTTTTTTCTCTTTTGCATGCACGCATGTATGTATGATCAGCTCCTCGGTTGGATGCACCGGAAGTTACGACAGAATAGTAATGATGTCTTCAAAGAGTTCAACAACGGTGGAGGTACATTCATCTCATCTGCCTTCTCTCTCTGTCCTCTTCCTTCGCATCTTATTATTTAATCTGTTCATCAAACATTTTTCTCTAATTCCATTGGCAAATGGGCTTTTCTAATCAAGAAGACAAATGAAAACAGCCTTTTCATGCTCATCTTCTTTCAGATGTTATGATTGATTGATTGATCATACAGCACATAGGAGGACTATAGGAGCCAAGCTAGTTAGGACTGTGTATAGGCTACAATGAGGACTAGTTTTCATATTGCTTTGAACTAGTAATCACTGACAAGCAGGCAGATGTGGAAGCTCAACACATTCCTTCTGGGGTCCACATGTCAGCTACAATTCTTACATTGACAATTAGGACTGTTTGTCACATTGGACTGGACATGGCACATGCCATTCCTTCCCAGCTTAGTCTACCTCAACAGTAGCAGTGCAACCAGCACCCCCCACATCCTATTTCTAGATAATATTTCTTTATACCAACATTGTCCTATTATGAAGGTATCCTTATTCTTTTTTGCGAGGCAAGATTTTTCACGTTTTTTCAGTCAGAGACCACATGCTGATATTTTTGTAGTTTGGTGTGAGCTGGGGAAAAAATGTCAGGATATCCTTGACACATCACATAATTCAAATTTAAATATTTACTAATTTTAACAGAAGCTGTTCATATGTAAATTCGACACTAAATACTCAATGTTTAGTTTTTATTTCTTTTTGCGAAGAACTTATTTTCAATTTTTGATACATATGTGACAAAAACAAAGAGAAATCTTACCGTTCACAAAAATTTCCTTTTTCATTGCTTTTGTTTGTAGATTGTATGTAGAACAATGTAATCTCCCTTTTTGTGTGAACTTGTATGGAATGTTATAGATATTGCATCCTCATAAGTTATCATTTAGAAGATATTCTCTTCAAGGTTTTTAATTTCGTTATCGCAAAAATTTCGGCCACCACCGAAATTACCGAATTTCGCGAAATTCGGCCGAAATTTCGCCGTAATTTTTTTAGAGACTAGCACATGAAGTATGCTTTTATTTTTAAAAAAATTAAATCTAAACAAGTATCAATATGATTTATGATTACACATCTATTGAATAGAAGAATATGCAATATAAACAATAGAAAATATGAGTCTAAAGTTATATAGCACATGTATTAGTATATAATAAAATTTTGGATTTTTCTTTCGGCCACCACCGAAATTACCGGAATTCGCGAAATTTCGGTGAAATTTCGCCGAAATTTTGAACCCTGATTCTCTTCATTTCAAATTATAATTCGGAACAGAGGAGAGTACTTGTTACTTCGAATTTGTAATTTGCTTGAGAGAATATTGCCTAGTATAGAAGCCTCAATATCGATAGATGCCTACCACTAGGTAATCAATAGCATAATTTCTTATTATAACTAATCAAGTAAAACATGATCACTTATACCACATCTAGATATCGAACCTATATATTGTGCATGTTCCATCTATTCTACTTACTCCCTTTACAGTAACAAAATAGTAAAATTTTCAGTTGTATGAAGTGAACCATATTAAACTTCAATAACTGCTAAAAAAGGGGCTAATTTTCAAAAGGTAACATATATATCTACTTGTATCCCTACAAAACTAATTATCTATGTAAATCTACTTGATTTCTCTTAAAAAAAAGACAAATATACTTGTATCCCTACAAAATTTTAAACTAAACATGAATATTAGAATACCTTTTTTTGTCAAAAAGGGTCATCGCTAAGGCAAAGGTACCCAAAAATCATCATAAATCATTTCACAAAAACTCAACAAACACAACCACACTAACACTTAGCTCACTGCAGGTGGGACCTGCAACTGCCTCACCGGGCTGGCCTCGCCGGACCCGGCCACCTTCCTCGCCTCCGCCAACGAATACTTCGCCGGCGACCACGACTTCACCAACATTCACTCATCTCCGCCGGACACCGACCTCTTCACCTTTGGTGGCAGCGGCCTCCTCACCATCGGCACTCTAGGCATCACCGCGGTCGCGGTCCCTGCAGACGCTGACGACGACGATTACGACGTCGACGTCGATGCCGACTCCGACTCTGACGACAACGACGACACCGCGGATGAGGGAGACAAGGTCGACAGCGCCGTCACGCCCACATTCACATACACAGCGCCGCCTACGGCACTGGCAGAGGCCGCCGAGGTCGTCGAGAAGGCTGCAGTCGCCGTGGTCGAGGCCATCGCCGAGAAGGACGACGACACCACCACGGAGGACGACCTGATGGTGGTGAGCGCCGAACTGGAGAAGGTCCTCGGTGGCCGCAACAGCGGTGCCGCCGGCGACCTGATCGCGTCTGCGCGGGTAAGCTTCGCCATGGGCGTGGACTGCCCGCTGCAGGGCTTCCTGTTCGGCTCTCCGGTGAGCGATGCCGCCGAATCGCGCCTGGAGCAGCCGCGGGACAGCAATGGCGGCCGGCGCACCTCGCTCGGCGAGCTGTTCATGCGCACGCGCTTCGCCGACGAGAAGGTGGCCCTCGTCGCCGTCGAGGAAGGCGAGGACGGCGGGGATGGTGGAGCCGCCGGTGGAGAAAGGGACGACGGGAAAGCAGGGAAAGGCGGCGGCTGCCACAAGACAACGAAGAAGAGGAGGGTGAAAGATGATAAAGTCGCCGGCGGTGATGGAACGCCGGCGAGTGCAGCGGTGACCAAGAGCAAGTTTCAGAAGGTATATGACCATCTATAAATCTGTCAAGTTCTGTGTTTTAGGCCTTTTTTTATGGGAAATGCAATTCTCTACTATACATGTACAAATTCTTGATCTTGAATCATCCTTTTAAATTTGATTCATTTGATTCAAAATCTTGGGTCTATTTGGGTTGCTACAAAAATTGGCAGTTTTTATCAAGTATAAGTACGATGATCGGAAGAAAACACAACTGAAGCCAATCAATTGCACGCGAATTGTATAAGTACCTGCTCCATTCTCCTTTAAGTGCGTCTTACACAAAGCTGGCAATAATTGTAATCTTCAAATCTTGATTGCTGATTTGTAGAAAAAAAAGACTTGTATCTCTAACATAAATAAATGATAGTAGTTTTGGTAGATTTTGATAATCTTATATTAAGTGGCGGGCATGTGCACATACAACCATGTTCAACTCCCTTTCAACCCCCAAGTAATTTTGCAATAGTTGGTTTGTTAATTTTCTTCTTACAAAGGAATTAATTAGCTAGTTCCTCCAATGCAATATATATGGTTCTTAATCTGTATTTTCAAGCAAGAGTGTATTCCACAGCAATGTCCAAAACAGGAAGTGGGAGAGATGGATTTTTCTAGAGCTTAAGCAATCATATCCGACAATCTTTTTGATGAAACGTCCACTTATGTTATAGATCTGGCACACCAACTAGGACTAGGAGTCAAGTTGTTGTTGTGAAGTGGGGGTAGCGAGTTGACACGGCCTTTTGTTTGCAATCTCCTGTCAAGTGTTATCTTTATTGGCTCGTTGCATTTGTCATGTTATCCTTAGCCTCCAATTGAACAATTGGACTTGATCTGAGAGGACTTTTTTTTAATCATTCATGTATTATGCAAGCCCCTATACTATAAGGTAATCTCTGGAGAACTCTTTTTTTTTTTGTGTGTAGCAATCATTTGAAGAACCTCCTACTCTTTTCACATTCCATGTAATTCGCAAAAAGAAAAAAAATGGTGCCATTAATTCTTGAATTTACCAATTGATTGGATGGTGATTTTCCATTTTGTTGAATTCTGAAAAATGATGAGACAGTTCTGAAACAGAGAAAGTGTTAATTTTGCTCATTTAATTTGCAGATCCTCCAAATCTTCCACAGGAAAGTGTACCCTGAGAGCGCGGCCCTGGCCCGGAACCTGACCAAGAAGAGCCGCAAGCGCGGCAGCGGCGGCGCCGACGAGCCCGCCGAGCCGGCGTCGTCCAACAAGCTCCGGTGCCGCAAGGAGCAGCGCGCGCCGGGGTTCGGCTGCTGCGCCAACCGGGCCTCCTTCGGTGGCGCCGCTTCTCCCATCCACGACGACGACGACGACGACGAGCTCAACGGCAGCAAGAGCGGCCACTGGATCAAGACCGACGCTGAATGTGAGCACATGTTCATCCCTCATTTCAGCCATCGCCATCCACCTTGCAATCACAGCACAGCACATATCTCCAATACACCTTGCAATCACAGCACAGCAGAAAACATAGCTATCTCATCTTATCGTAATCCACCAATAATTTGCAGTCGCAAAAAGCAGTCTTAACAGAGAGACTTTCCATACTGTTATCGACAAAGAATAGCAGAATCGTCAGGAGCTATCAATTCAGTTTGACTGTGGCTTATACAGTCATACTGTGTACTGAGTACTGACTGAACATCTCTTTTTCTCTGACTGGATGCAGACTTGGTGCTGGAGTTATAGAACGAGAAACAACAAGAGAGAGTCAGAATCTGTTGGCTGGTCAATATCATATATAGTGAGTATATTGAGCATGTTACTTGCGTACTTATGTTTGTGTGCTTGCTTGTTCTTCACCAAAAAACCTTGTTATATACACATATATGTTTGTTCATGTCACTACCTGATGGATGATGAGTTGTATGTGTCATTCTATCTATCAAGGGGAAAAGGACTGTGAATGTATGAACTTAATGTATGGTTTGCATCAAGATTGTGATTGCTGCCTCCTGTCCTGCCTTATGGATAGTACATTACTACTCCTAGCTGATCATAGCCTTTCTGTGGGTGCATGTGGGGGCTTAGGCACTTGGTTGGCCCTGGCCCCCCTAATCATGCTGCTTCTTGAACTCTTGTTGGTGGCCTGATTGCAGAGGAATATCCCGGTGACAGGGATGTGCCTAACAACAACAATTGCCATTTCCCGCAATAGGCTGGATGCAGCTTTGATATGCATCATTATTCATATGGCCCATTTAATTCAGATTAGGAGCTTTTGTATATTCACCATTTCAAAGACATTTTTGCTTGTGTGCATGATGAATTGAGCCATACATTACATCCATTGTTCACTGAGATGTTTGTGCAAGACTCTAAACGGTATATGGTTTTTGACACAGTGCGTGATATTACTAGATCACTGGAGTTACCTAGTTATTTGGTTGAGGTTTGGTTTGGGACTGAAGTGCAATGTGTGTGCATCCATCAGAAACATGATCAGTAAAATCCTTGTGTATGATCAGAACTGCTTGCTTGTGGTTCAGCTTCAAACTGTATGAACAGATAGCAGGTAGACTCCACTGAGAGACTTAAGGTGAACCCTCAACCCTGCACCCGTTGATAAATTCCAACACTTCAGGAAAAAATGTTTCAGGCGTGACCATATGTGCTATGTATCCATCCACGCCTTGAACTCTCAGACCATAAACTTTGCATTCACAGCACAGTGAGTTATAATCCAGCAGCAATTTGCAATCACATGTTACAAAATAAAATCTTGACAGTGAGATGCTTAGAGCCTGTTTAGTTCCCTGTTTAGTTCAAAAAATTTTGGGTTTTAACTCAACATTCTGCAGAATAGAACTAAACAATGATTGTCGTTTTGCTTTGTGGATTTTGGCCTCAAGAGCCCCCAAAAAAGCCCAAAAAAGCATGTTCCTATGTTTTGGACTATTTTGGACGGAATTTAAGAGCATCTCCAACAGTTTGACAAATAACTTTTCCATCCAAAATTTTTTTTAGCAAAATTAGAAAAAACCCTTTCCAACGGTTGGCATCCTAATTCAACATCTTTTTTAACTTGGCATATCTCTCTGTCTAGCACGCAAATATACGCTTAGGCTCCATGCTTGGTATCAGTGTTTCTTCCCATGCTTAGCGAGGCTCTTCAGTCACTTAGCGGGGCTCTTTATTCGCCAAGCGGGGCTCTTCATTTCGTTAGCGGGTTTTTGAGTTTTCGGAAACGAAATTTGCCAAATTATTGGAGATAAGATTTTTTTTCCTCCCCATATTATTTTAAAAACGAATTTTGCCAAACGGTTGGAGATGCTCTAACACACCCATAAAAAATTTAGCATTTCATCATTCCAAAGTACTCGGTATTTTGTATTTTGCACTCGATGGAGAACTAAAGGACTTGTTTGGTGGTACTCCTAGTTTCGATCTTCACAGTATTTGACTCCCTTCAATGATCGATTCCTTCTCCCTGAAAGCGCAGCGATGTTTTAAAGAGAATTATTTTGCCTGAAAACTAGCAAAATACAATATCATAAAGACTTGAATACGCAAAAGTCCATACTGCTACTACATACCTATATACTACTCGTCTACTGATCCGTCCCATAAAAGGAGTTATTATAGGACTCATGTTAATTAAACTTTCTTAAATTTAACTAGAATTTATAGAAAATAAGTAATATTTATATCTGTAAATAAATTTACTATAAAAGTATACTTGATGGTTCTATCTACAGTACTAATTATATATCATAAACGTTAATATTTTTTAATATATATTTAATCGAAGTAAAAAGTATTTGATTTTTGGAGAAGCGGGAATGATATTTTACGAGTACGCGACACCGCGTGAATGAGACCGGAGATGGGCATTGTTATTTTCAGTGAACAGTATTTATGACTGATATGCATCATGGTGATGGTACATGAGAAGAAATCATCGATAGAATCCTGCCACAGTGCTTAAGTACACTGCATCTGGATGGTGAATGGATTTTTCTCCAGCAAACAAGGAGTCCAGCTGGTGGCAACACGTTGACCCCAGAAAGATAACTTGAAATGCTTGTGTCTTTTTTAAACACAAATGTGACATGCTTTAATTCGTATAACGTGGGCTATTATTTGTCAAGTTTACTTTAAACATAATTTATATACAAACGACGCTGATAAACATGTACATACTACTATGAGCACATATGACTATTCTATAAGCACCAAGACTGATTTTTTTTTTTGTTAACACACTACTTTTCAGTTATGGAACAATATCTTTTTCTCATAACAAATCAGCATCAACATCAATCGAAAACCAGCATCGATGGACATAATTTGTCTTAGGACCTGTTTAGAAATTGAACTGATTTCTATAAAATTCTTGTATTTTAAATAGGCCTTCTAAGACTTTTGCACGCCCGAGATGTAAAATAATTCAGACGTTTTTATTTCCCAAATAATGTCCATCTTCCTTTGTCTATCCCAATTAATTGATGGTGTTTCTCCAAGCAGCGATTTTGGACCACCCGATTGTTACATCGTAGTAGTGGTTGTTATGCCTTCCAATAAAAATTACTGTACACTGGGCTTCTGCTAAAATTCTTTGCCACCTGCCAAAGATAGGGCAGTCGGCAAACATTTTCTTTGCCGACCGCTTTTAAAAGCAGTCGGCAAAGGATTCTTTGCCGACTGCCAAACAATCCTGGCAGGTGGCAAAGAAAGGCAGTCGGCAAAGACGTCCTTTGCCGACTGCCTGGCAGGTGGCAAAGAAAGGCAGTCGGCAAAGGTGGCTGCCTGGCAGTCCGTCCCCTTTGCCACCTGCCAAACCGTTAGGCAGTCGGCAAAGACAAAATTTCTTATTTTTGAAATTTGAATTTAGGTTTTAGACATTCGATGTCGTCACTTGCTCCAAACTTTCTCAAACTTTTTTGATAGCCTCCACATGCAATAAGAGTGAACCTTATAAACTTTTGTGATTTTGTGACCCTTTTTGCTATATTTTGTAAATAAATTTTTTTAATTGTATTTTCCACCGCAGAATCCTACTTTGAACTGCAGGTGCATCAAATAATGGAACTTAGCCATTCGAAAAATGATATTCATGTTGGAGAGTCTATTTTAATGTCGTTTCCCAAAACTCACCCAAAATTTTGATGTCTTTATCCACGGGACATGACCATCCACGTGTGTTAGAGGTGATTTTTAATTATATAAAATTCAAACAAAGTCAGAAAATTACGAAACTTGACGAGGTGTCATGTTATCACATGTGGAAGCTATAAAAAAATTGAGAAAGTTTGGAGCAAGTTGCAGTATCAGATGAACAAAAACTAGACATTTCCAATATGATCACATATGATCATATATTGAAGTGTTTGGGTTTTGTACATCTGACATCACAATTTGCTCTAAAAATTTTCAAATTTTTATCATAGACTCCCCATGTGATAACATGACACCTCAACAAGTTTCTTAATTTTCCGATTTTGATTGAGTTTTATATAATTAAAAATCACTTGTACCGCACTTGGATGATCATGTTCTGTGGACAAGGACTTCAAAATTTTGGGTCAGTTTTTGGATATGGTCTAAAAATACATTATTCGACATGACTATCATTTTTCAAATGCCTAGCTTTCATTATTTCATGCACCTGCAGTTAAAAGTAGAATTATACGGCGGAAAATCGAATTAAAATAAATTAATTAATGAAATATAGTAAAAAATGTTACAAAATTACGAAATTTGTCAAGGTGTCATGTTATCATATGTGGAGGCTATAAAAATTTTTGGATAAAGTTTGGAGCAAGTTACGACTTCGAATATCCAAAACCCATACACTCCATTTGTGATCACATGTCAACACATTCGAAGATGTGTGGGTTTTACACATCTGACGTCGTAACTTTGTCCAAACTTTTTAAAATTTTTATCATAGGCTACATATGTGGTAATATGACACCTCAACAAGTTTCGTAATTTTCTGACTTCATTTGAATTTTATATAATTAAAAAACACTTATACCACACCTCGATGGTCATGTTCCGTGGACAAGAACTTCAAAAATTTGGACGAGTTTTTGGACACGACCTCAAAATAAACTCTCCAACATGAATATTATTTTTCTAATGCCTAATTTTCATTATTTCATGCACCTGCAGTTCAAGTTGGATTATGCGGCAACAAATTCAATTTAAAAAATTAATTAACGAAATCTAGCAAAAAATGTCACAAAATTACGAAATTTGTCGTGGTGTTACAAAATCACATGTGAAGCTTATGTTCAAAATTTCAAAAAAATTGAAGCAAATTATAGCTGTGAAATAAAAGAAAACAATACATAAAATCTTTGCCGACTGCCTTAGTCTACGGCAGTCGGCAAAGAATTATATAAAAATATCTGCTTGGGCTTTGCCGACTGCCTATTCCTGGAGCAGTCGGCAAAGGACTAAATTTTTGTGATGCACGTGGCCCATTGGCGGCCAACTAGCTCGCCAGCCCAGTAAGGGCCGCAAACCCTAAAGGAGAACTCATCTGAGCCGTCCAAAGGAAATCGATGATCACGACTCGTTCAAACCAAAATTACTCATATAAAAGGGTTGGAACCCTAATATTTCCCCCCACTTTTCTCATCACATCCCTGCTCTCAGCCGTCACATACAGAGACAGAAAAATGGAGGAGCTCAGGGGCATCGCCCGGCCGACAGATGCGGAGGTCTCGGCTCGGTGGCGCTCGGTGACCCGTGGCCCCAGCGCGCGAGCGGCAGGCGGCCCCGCGGCTTCGGAGAGCTCCGTGCCCCGGACGCGCACGGTGAGTCGATGCGCCAGGCGGCGTCGCTCCTCGCCGACAACGACCCTCCGACGACGCCACGCCGCGCCGCCCCACCACTTTCCTCAACGTCGTCGCCCTCGGCAACATCGTGACTATCGGTCGCCCCCCCAACCCCACGAGACCCCTCGCGATCTGCTCCTTCTGCTATTGTGCTGCACTGCTGCTACTTGTGTGACCCGATCTGATCTGTTCCGATCCGTTTGTCCGTGCAGGGCGCTGGCAAGTTGGGCGTGCTGAACAGCCTCATCGGGCACCCGATCCTGGTGAGCTCCTATCTCCTTGCCGAGCGGCTTAGTTCCTTTTCCTCTCTCTTCCCTTCTCGTGCTGTGTTTTTTTACTGAATTTGGACGGACATATACTGCATAAAAGTTAGTTGTTTAAGTACAGATCTTGGTAATATGTTTTCTGAAGTGGCCGAGTCCATCTTTCAGATATTCTTGGGTTCATATCTGAATCCAAGAGAATGTTGCATGGCTTCAAAGCTCTGTGGATGATGCGCAGCCTGGAATGATTGTGTAGATAAACTGCACCCTGAGCGACCCCTTCGATTATACGGAAGCGTGTAGGCCAGTCAACTGTGAACCCTGCTCCCATGCGCACTGCAAGATGTTCGACTATGTTATTGTGCTGAAGCTTTGGTAGAATCTGAACTTCGTTTTTACGTAGCTCATATTGACTCATACTTGGTGGTAGCTTTTGCTCTGAACTTGAAGTAACTGAATGTTTTTTTATTGTGACATGATTGCCATGTAGTTGACCCTGAAGGAACCAAACAGACGTCCAATGATTATATATAATAAAGTGCCCAAAGGGACTTTTGTTCGATTTGGTTCCAGACTCCTGACCAAATTAAAGTTACCTTGTATAAAGTGGCCAAAGGGCCTTGTTCAATTTGATTCTCAAGTGAGAAGTTATTTGTGGCATTGCTTAACTGAGAAAAACTCAGATTCTGAAACCTACTGCAGCCAAAAGAATTGAAACATCATCAGAACATGTACATCACCTATATACATACTAGCCTCAGAGACAATGATACAGAGGGACATACCTTTGGTCATGGATTTTATTCAACAATCTCTTTCTGTTTTTTTAAAATATATTCTGAACATTAGACTGTAGTCTTAGTGATTACAATGGGCATAAACAGTCATTTCTATGCTCTAGAGGTTGTATTTCTTCTATCAAAAAATTTATTATTTAATATTGCTCTTCTAAAAGTAATTTTATTTAATTAAACTATCAATGCAGATACATATTATAATATTTCTAACAAATGTATATTTTTTCGAAACAAATAAAAACATATGTTGTGCTGCTTTATGAAATCCTCACAATACTTTTACTGTTTTTTCTTCAGATCCCTCATTAAAGCTGATAGATTTATCTGGGATAGATCAGCGAGCTGTTGATGATTCCATGGTAGGTATTTGAAACCTTTCTAAACTATTTTTTTTGCTGTACTTAGATGCTTAGAGATTAGGTAGAGTGCTGATTAACTGGTTGTGCAGTAATATCCACAATGAACTTTGTGCAGTAATATCCACAATGAACTTTCATCGGAGTGAAAGACAAGCTCTACGGAGATGATGGCGGCAAAGGACTTCAGCCCTAAAGCATGTTGAATGTTTGATGTTGGATGCTCGATTAGTACAATTTGTTAGATGATGGATTTGTTGGACTCCTTTGTCATGGTTTATGTGATATATATGTGGATTTGTGTGATATATATGTGGATTTGTGTGATATATATGTGGATTTGTGTGATATATGTGAATTCCAGTTATATAATCATATTTGTGATACAAAATAAAAAAACAGGCTGAAATTTTATTTATTTCAGCTTTGCCACCTGCCAAGAAAGGCAGTCGGCAAAGAGCCCTTTGCCACCTGCCAAAAAATACAGTCGGCAAAGAGCTCCGTCATCTCACAACGGCGTTTGTTCCTTTTGCCGACTGCCATACTGGCAGGTGGCAAAGACTTTGCCGACTGCTTTTCTCTTGGCAGGTGGCAAAGGTTTCTTTGCCGATAGAATCTTTGTCGGGTGTTTTTTGCCGACTGCTACGTGTAAAACAGTCGGCAAAGCCTTTGCCATCTGTTTTAGGACCTTTGCCGATTGCTTTTGGCAGTCGGCAAAGAACAGTAGTGGTACTGTAGTATATAGTAAGCGTGATATTATGATTGTACATTTGCACCTATCGAAAAGGAGATCTCGATCTAGAGTTCTAGACCCCATCGCATGGCATGTTTGGATTGCATATTTATCCACGTCACGCATATAAGTAACTATTATAGCTCCTCGATCGTGTCCCTCGATGGATATGAGCAACATGGCTGCTATCTTATCCATCTATTCTTTCTCAGCTGGCCCCGGCCGACATGACACGACCGCAGCAACAAATTAAAAGTAAGTAGTGAAGCACAGTAATAAGAGTACACAACGTATCTCTGACTACTATAGATCGATAGACATCGGCGCTGCTTGATGCCGACCCGACCACGAACACCAGGACGGACCATGCGTCTTGTGCAACATATCTAAATTATAACATGTTTGATTTATTTAACCTCAAGTTTGATCATTCGTTTTATTCAATAAATTTATTTAAAAATAGTTAAATTTAAATTATTTTTTTAAAAAAATTATTAATAAATTAAGTCACGATAAAAAATAATATTTTATATGAATTTTTAAATAAGACGTAATTAAATTTGGTATAAAAAAATCAAATGCTTTGTAATTTAAGATAGATGAGTACGTGCATGTGCGTGCAGCTGACACATTGCATCTTTGCTTACCGGTGGGCGGTGGCTGAAAAACAACTGCAATCTTTGCGGGGCCTCAATTGAAGCGATCAAATCACCAATTTTTTGAGCATTAGGCCTTGTTTAAATGCACTAAAAAATCCAAAACTTTACAAGATTTTCTATCACATCGAATCTTGTAGCACATGCATTGAGTATTAAATATAGATAAAAATAAAAACTAATTACACAGTTTGTCTGTAAATCGCGAGACGAATCTTTTAAGTCTAGTTACTCCATAATTGGACAATATTTGTCAAATAAAAACGAAAGTGCTACAGTGTCAAAATCCAAAAAGTTTTTGCATCTAAACAAGCCCTTATTCTTTTAGGTTTTTTTAACACAACCACCAGTTCACAACTGTTATGTTACGTCAAGGAAATGTTCGTGCTCCTTCCATGGGCGGATTTAGGGGTATTTGTCTGTATTCTCAGAAATACCTAACTATTTTGATACACTTTTATGTAAATATGTATATATACTTATATATATAAATGTATAATGCTATAATATATAGTATTTCGCACTGTTAAGCTCAAAACATAAAAAAAACTGGCATTTCAATTAGAAATCTATATTCTGGAAAGCAAATTTTGGTTTAAAGTTGCTGACTTGTAGTGTAATTAGCTATATTTTAAGTCTATAGATTCGACTTTGTAGAAGTAGGAATACTCAAGTTTGAAATCCTGACTCCACCACTGGCTCCTTCCGCCAGCGGCAACGGAAAACCGGTGATGAGTGGCGCCACTAGCTAATCGCCCTCCAACGACAATTCGACGGCCGGTGGCTTTGCTTGAAGATCATAGGTTACTTAGTTGGTTCACCAATTTCCTAGCTAGCTTTGTGTCACACTGTCATTTATTTGGTAGTCACCTATATCGAGCCTCTGCCTGCGTGAGAAAGTTTTTCCACTATGATCTGCTTCTCACAGGGCAGCCCTAACCTAGTCTCGTATAGGAGCAGTGGTCCTAGACAAAAGCATTATGAGGCCCAAGAACACAATACCAATCTTTCATGGGTCCGTCATTTGTACTTTCAGCAAAAAAGCTTTGTTTAGTTTTCGTGTGCTTCCATGATTTCTTTCTTTCACAGTGCGTTACAAACTGTGTGTTTTAGTTCTTCGTCAACGATAGCATCTGCAGGCTTCTCTAAAAAGGCTAGCCATTCGACAGTGTTTTTTTTCTCATAATAAATCAGCCAACACTACTTTCTATCATGACTTATCAGCCAAACGAACGAGCCATAGCAATCCCAAACGTCAAGATTCTTAATATAGTAGTTTTTTTAGTTGCACTTCTTAATTTTACACTGTCACACCCTGGCTTTTAAAATAAGACCAGAGTCGTCATATGTGTGCCCAGGAAGTCCACACATATAACAAAAGAATAGAAATATCAGAATCAATGTTATATATAGCGGAAAACACACATCAGAGTACGCGGAAACAAAAGCTAGAACTTCTGAGGCTCCATTTTTCTCAGGGACGGTTGACTGGGGGCTCCGTACGCCAAGCACTTCTGATAAGCTTCTAGAAAAACTCCATAGCATCTATGTCCTTCTGAGCAGCACTTTACTACACACTGGGGTGTGGGGGGAAATAGCAAGGGTGAGTTCATGTCGAACTCAGCAAGCACAGACGAAAAGTAATGACATGCAAGGCTTAAAACAAGGTAAAACTGGCTTGGTTTGACTGCGGTAGCATTTTAGTTGATCTCTTTTAATTATGACAATTATTAGAACAACCTATTACTAAATATGAGTAGCATAAACCCAACCCTTAATTAGTGTAGGTAGCAATTAGCATGTTTTAAAAGACTATCCTAATTATTATAGTAATCCAGGGATTAACCCCAATTATTAACACAGGATAGCAATCCTGCCAACACGGAATAGCCATTCCGCCAAAACACGAGGTAGCAACCTCGCCAAGTTCCATCTCCAAGTAACCAGTGAATCCAATTTGCTCATCAAGTGAGGGTCTGGGCCGCTCGTGACCGTGAGCACGGCTGATATATCAGTTTTACACTCTGCAGAGGTGTGCACGTTCACTCCAAGTCGTGATTCCCATTTGCCCGGGGTCGCGACTCCCCAAAACACTTCCAAGGTGAGCAGGCAGGGTTTCACTACGAGACCTTTCACAGGGTCCAACTAATAGGATGCCACTCGTAAGTTTTTGCCGGGGCGCGCGGCAGTCGTGCCCATAGCAATGGGACCCCGAACTGACCGACCTCTTAATATGAATACCCAAGCTACATTCCTTACGCCTACCCGGAAAGTAACACCCTACCAGTGGAGGTCCTGCTAATTAGTCAAGCCAGAGCCCATATAGCTTGGAGCTGCACTGTAAGTCCCAGGGGGCCGCTCCCTGACTAAGTCCTTACGGAGAGCAGAGACGGGTACGCCCGGCAAACCGGACCACCAACGGTACCCGCTCCCCCTTTCACCACCATCATCACGATGCTCGTAAGCATCCATCATCGCCATCACCACAGTGACCAAAGGTTCAGCACAATTTAAGCATCAAGTTGAATAGAGAGTAATTCTTGTTTGAACATGTGTATAAGATGAGTAGGGCAGCTAAGCAAACCTAGTATGGCCTAGTCTACCCATATACATAACCCCAGGTGAACAAGGAATAGTAAGTAAAGCTAGTCATGTCCTTAGGGTTTTGCATTCATTGGACACATGCATATAAAGTAAATGACATTAATGAGTAGGTTCAAAATGATCAAACGGTGTCTGCACTTGCCTTAATTCCCAGTGTTTAACTGCTCAGAAATCTTTGACTTCCTTCTTCTGATCTCCAACTTCTGCTTCGACTGTCGGTCCTCAGCTCCTGGTCTTCACTATTGACGAACCACGCTTCTTCTACTCGTAGCAACCAAGCAACACAAACAGACAAACAAACAATCATGACTAAGAACAAGCATCAATCAAAAGAAAAGCTTAGAAAGAGCGCACTAAACGACACGACTTATTGCTACGATCGTGACAACGCAAGAACGATTGAGAACGGAGCTATCGTTAAACGGACACAACTTTCGAGGTTCGTAGTGTAACGGAGAAGACGACTATACGCTGGTCGTATTTTTATGAAAATAGGTGATGGATTATTCAAAGAAATATCTCGAAAGTTGAGTTGACCAAATTATAAAGAATTATAAAGGTGAGGGTTAAATGTTAGTCATATTCTATTCATAATTAATTATATATCACTGAAGCCAATCAAACATTTATAGTTTTAAAAAAAATAGAATATATGAAAGCAACTAATCGAGTGATCATGTTTAAACTAATCAAGTTATAATTAATAAAGAATCATTAAGGTTGATATTAATAACATGGGCATTTATTTATTTACAAAAGATCAAAATTATAAACATAATTTACTTTTAAATCAAAAAGACTCTGGACAAATATTACTAAATTATTTATGTGCTTCATGTTTAAATAAACAAATTATAATCAAGAAGTATTTAAGTTCACATTTGATTATAAAGATACCGAAGTGTAAATCCTAAATTGTTTTTAAATTACTTAAATAGTAATGCATTCAGAATATTAATCAGATTAATTATACTCATAAATATGAGACAATAAATATAGCACTGCTAATATGTATATTACATCGACATAGTCACAATGCAACGAGAACCGAATTACAACCCTAGATTGTTTCAAATTTAAAAGCTATTAATCAAATTATATTTAAATCAATAAATTTAGAAATAAGTTACATGATAAATATTTATACTACTGCGTAGAGCGCGGCGATATGAAACTAACGCGACAAGAACGGGCTCAATCGGAGTTAAAACACGCATTCTATGGCCAAAACTAGATCAGTGGCAAAACTGTGAATAAACAGAACTATTTTTCGTATTTTAAATAATTAAAACTGAATTTTAAAAGCATAAAGAACTAAATCTTTAAATACTAATGGATCCAGGGACTAGACTGCTAAAAACAGGACTTATTTCTAATTATTTTTGAAAGGCAGTGGACTGCGGGTTAATTATGGAAAACTGCAGGGGCTTTTTCGCAAAACGGCCAGGGCTGACCGGGAACCTTGACCAGTTGACTTGGTCGTGCTTGCGTGGCGCACACGTGGAGGCCACGTGGCCGCCAAGTCAGCTACGCTGACTCCGCGTTGACCGCGGTGGCAGGGCAGATCTGAGCCGCTCGGCTCAGATCGGACGGCTGGGAGGGGATGCGGCCGATGGGGTCGTCGGGGCAGTGCCGCTCGCGGCGGCGCGCCATGCGCGGCAGCGGCGTGCTCGCCTGGACGGCGTTGCGGGGCACCATCGGGCGAGACGCGCACACGGGGCGACGCGGTGTGACTAAGCGGGCTCGGTGTGGGTCGGCTCGACGAAAGGCGGAGGCCGGAGCAGCGCTGCGCGCGGCGGCGCCATGGATGGCGGCCGCGAACTCGTCGGAGCTCGGCCAGAGGGCGCTACAAGGGGCGAAGAGCGAAGGCGAGGGTACGGGAGAGTTCCTCACCTCCTTGCGAACATCAGGGTGCCATTCTTGTCGACCGGGGCGCAGCAGGCGAGGAAACCGGCGGTCGCACGGAGCTCGGGACGGCGGCGGCTCGCGGCTCGAGTACAAGAGGCGGCGGCTGCTGCCCTAGGGTTCCGAGGGGGGCGCGGGGCTCTAGGCACGGCCTTTATAGGCCCGGGAAACCTCGGGAGGTGCGCGGGGAAGGGATCGGGCGGCGGCGGCGGCTCCCGCACGATGCGGGCGGAGGTTGGGGACGCAGCTGACGTGCGGGCCCCACCTGTCGGTGGCAAAGCGCGGGTGCCGGGTGGAGCTGGGCTGCGTCTGCTGCTGCGATGTTGGGCCGGCTGCTAGGCCAAGGCCCAAGGGCGGTTGCGCGAGGAGAGGGGGAAAGATGGGCCGAGGGAGTGGTGGCCGGCCCAGGGAGGAGAAAAAAAACTCTTTTCTTTTTATAAAGATTGATTTCTAAACTATTTTACTAAACTAATTTCAACACTTTTTTTTTGAAATCCTATTTTGAGATTATTTAGGAGCTTGTTTTCTTTACTTCTTTTAGAAACAAGGCATATCTTGTTAAAAACACATTTTAAATTATTTTTTTAACTCGAACTTGAATTAGTTTTTAAATAGGACTTTTGGAGTTTTATTTTTTTTGAAAACCAAAAGAGACTAAACGTGGCTCGCTAGAAATTTTATATTCATTTTTTCTGAGACAAGCCAAACAAAACTAGGGCACAAAACACACATCAAATAAATCACCCTCCACTTAATCTTTATAAAAAAATTAAAAATTCCACATTTTCTCTCTTTTTGGAATTCAATAATTAAATAAATCTTGGAATATTTTAGAAAAATTTTAAATCCTTATTTAATTTAGTATTTTCTAATAACAATCCAAAATTAAAAATTTTGGAGTGTTATATACACTATAGAATCCATAAGCTAAAAAGCCACGGACAACGTGCTCCTTAGGCTTTTTCACTCACTCATGTGCCCTCTTCCTCATCCACACCCTTCGTCCCCGTGGCCCATGCCTCCTAAGAACACCATTACAGGCAGTCGCTCTCTCCTCCATCTCACTTTTTTTCACGGTTGTAACCTTATCTTTGTCGTGGTCCTATCCTGACCTTTCCTCAATCATCCAATGATCATAGAAAAGGAGGTTGCTTTCTGATTACATTAACATTGCGGTTCTCATCATTGAACTAAACACCACCTAAGATTCTACTATGGAAGCAGAAAGCACAAGTAGGAGGAGCTCGACCGTGTTCTAATAAAGGTTGAAAACAAAAGATAGCATGGACTTTTTTTATACAAAGAGAGCCGTGGCTTCTTTTTGTTTTTTTAAGTTATTATTCTGCAAAAGAGGGACACGATTTGGGCTAGCGGATGAGTGACCTTTTTTTTTTGGAAAAAAATCTACTTTTCATCCCCAACTTTCACAAAAGTTTGTTTTTCCTCCCTCAACTCCAAAACTAGGCAAACCACCCCCTTAACTTTTCAAACCATACATTTTACTTCTCTAGAGCAATTTCAAAGGCGGTTTTGCTACAATCAATGGTGGTTTTGCTACAGTGAAATTGATTTTGTCTTTTTCTGTTTTAATTATTTCGGTTTAATCTTTGAAAAATTATAGTAAATCATAGAAAAATCATAAAATAAAAAATTTAATTTTTTTGGACTCCACATAAGTAGATCTACACAGTAAATATATAATATGGTATGCTTTAGTACAAAACTTTTGCTATAAAGGTTTTGTCTTTTTCTTTTTTTATTTATTTGGCTGAATTATTGAAAAACATAGTAAATCATAGAAAAATCATAAAATATAAAATATAATTTTATTAGACTCCACATGAGTATAGATACACAACGAATATATAATATGGGTATGCTTTTGTCCGATAAAATAATTATAGAAGCTGCAACTATAAATTATTTTAATTAATTACAGGAAAACATAGATCTAAAGCTATAACAAACAATTTGTACTAAAGCATACCGTATTATATATTTATTGTGTAGATATGCTCATGTGGAGTATAACAAAATTGGATTTTCTATTTTATGATTTTTCTATAATTTACTATGATTTTTTCAAAGATTTAGCCAAAATAAATAAAAAAGAAAAAAGACAAAACCTTTATAGCAAAAACTTTGTACTAGCATACCATATTATATGTTTAGTGTATAGATATACTTATGTGGAATCCAACAAAAATTTTATTTTATTATGTTTCTGTGATTTACTATGATTTTCAAAGATTCAACCAAAATAATTAAAAAAAAGAAAATCATCGTCACTGTATCAAACCACCCTTCACAGTAGTAAAACCGCTCTAGTGAGGTAAAATGCATGGTTTGAAAAGTTGAAGGAGGTGATTTGTCCGATTTTGAAGTTGAAGGAGGAAAACGGACTTTCGTGAAAGTTGGAGGAGCAAAAGTATGCTTTTTTCTTGCTTCCCTCTGTTATGGCCCCGACTTGGGCCTCCCTCTATTTTGCCCCATTAGTTAGTTAGCAAGTAAGGCCTTGTTTACTTCACCCCGAAATCCAAAAAGTTTTCAAGATTCCCTGTCACATCGAATCTTACGGCGCATGCATGAAGTATTAAATATAGATGAAAATAAAAACTAATCACACAGTTTGACTGTAAATCACGAGACGAATCTTTTGACTTGAGTTAGTCTATGATTAGACAATATTTAACATAAACAGATGAAAGTGCTACAGTTCCGAAAACTGAAAACGAAAGTGCTACAGTTCCGAAAACTTAGAACTAAACAAGGCCTAAGTAACCCACCCGGCCTCTCTGTCAGTTATCCCAAATCCAACCAGAAGCCCACACGACTCCCGATCCTATCAGTTAGCGGTGGCCTGACCGGCGGCTAGCCGGATTTTACTTGCGGCTGCCGCCGCCCGCCCGCCTTCGGCCGTGCTCCCCCACCGCAACCTCCAGGTTCACTACTACCAGGGACTTCCTTGAATTGTCGATGAGCGCCCGAGCGAGCCCGTGACGGAAGCGGCCCGGTTGCTCCGAAGCTCCGTTCTACGCCATGCTCGCCGCCGCCGCCACGGCGGTGGCCATCCCTCCGGCGGCTTCTCATTGTTTTCCAGCAAATACGGCCAGGTACGGCGGGTGGTTCTTGAAACAGCCCTTTTCTTTCCCTTTTCTTTTCTCAGGGAGATGTTCTTTGATGAAAATTCGTTTGTAATTATTCTGTCACAGGAAATGGAGGATTTCCTGGAGATGTCGGGCGGCAAGAGTCGAGGCTGGGTACTCCCAATTGGAGGTCCGCATTTGCCTATTTCTCTGCATTCTTTTTTTTTTAGAGTTGGGGTGCTTCCAATTCGATCTAGGAAACACCAACGCATATGCTAAGATGGTGTTTGGTGTGAGTGGGGCTGTTTACCCCCGGAGATTTCAAGTTATGGAATGTAGGTTAGCTTTGGATCCTCAGTTTCACCAAATATCCAGTAGCGTGCCTCGAACATAGAATTGTATTAATTTTACAACGACCTTGGGATTTGAAGGATAGGTGTGGCAATCAGATTGCTCAAATATAATCAAGAACCAGTGGAAGGAACTGCACTGTCATGCATGACTTAATAGCTTACCTCATTGCTTTCATAGTTTGGTGTTCCTAAATTCCTCCAATGTTGCATACAATGCATCACAATGTTTTCAGGTCGTCCGATTAATCGCGATTAATCGCGATTAATCGTCCTGGTCGGTCAGGAGTGCTCGATTAGGAGGTCCGACCCGACCAGGTCGACCAGAAACCTGGTCGTCCGATTAGTCGTCCACTTATCGCGATTAATCGTCCTATTAGGACATGGACGACCAGGTTGTGTGCTCTGTTTTTGGGCTTTTTTGACTGGGCAGATATGTGGGGGGTATGGAGATGCTGTTGGTTGTCCCAGTTCTCCAGAAATAGTTAAGAAGGAGATGTTGGTTTACATCAAAAAGAGTTGTGCTTCCTTTATTGTGTATAATATAGTTTATATATAGAGGTATATATATAGGTCGACCAGCTGATATGCTTGGACGACCAGGGACGACCAGGGGGACGACCAAGGTCGATTAATCGACCTGGTCGCTGATTAATCGCGATTAATCGCCTGGTCGGTCCCAGGTCGACCAGGATCGACCAGCCGACCAGAAAACATTGATGCATCATTTTACTCTTTTTGTCTTTTCTGCTAGAAGTTTGCATGATTACATACATCTAGAAAAGAGTCTTCCAGTTTCTCAAAAAAAAAAAAGAAAATAAAAGAAAAGAGTCTTCCAGCTAGTAGCATCTTCACAATTTGCCATCCTAAATATACAGTTCATCCTTTTAAATTAATTATCAAATAAATGGAACCACACGATTTCTTTCAGGTGAGAAAAGTCACCTATCGACCTCCTGGAACTGAACAGAACTTATTGAAGGAAATTAACCTCTCTCTTCGGGAGAAAAGGCAAGCATTTTTGCCCCAGCTTAATTATATTTCTGGTGGCTTTTATATACCTAACTCTTTATTTGTGCAGTTTTGGTTTGATATTTGGACGGAGTGGGAGTGGAAAGACCACCCTTTTGCAGGTGCGCATTGGGACACTACATAACATTACTAAATTTCCTTGTGATCTGTCTTCCATCTTAAAGTAAAATCTTGGTTTCACAGCTTTTGGCTGGTCTATCAGAACCTACCTCTGGGTCTGTTTGCATTCAGAAGTATGATGATACTGGGAATCCTATTGGCTTGCCCGAACTGCTAACTTCTCAACGAGTTGGAATTGTATTTCAGTTTCCTGAGAGGTTTGAACTACTGCTTTCATGAAAGTTATGCAAAAGTTGGACATACATACCTATAAACTGTGGTGTTTCAAATGTTTACTGAACTTAAGGACTATCATCATCTTGTTGTAGGTATTTCTTAGCAGATACTGTACTTGAAGAAGTTACTTTTGGATGGCCGAGGCAAAAGGCAGACCTCCGATTAAAAGAACAGCTCGCTTTAAATCTTCAAAATGCCTTTAACTCGGTAGTGCTTACCTCACAAAATTCTATGTGCCTAATGGAACACCTTTACTATTTTTAGATTTACGAAATTTCTTGAATCACAAATTCTTTTGCAATTTAACTTGTTGTCATGTGAAACATACTAGGTTGGTCTGACAACCATCTCATTAGATGAAGATCCACAAGCTCTAAGTGGTGGATTTAAGAGGCGACTTGCTTTAGCAATTCAACTGGTATTATATTTTTTTTGTTTACTATGAGTTGATGTTCAATCTCTTGACTTTACTTTTTTTGGAAACAAGAATTCTTATTGTTTTTTGGTCGGCTCCTTAGCTTCATGGTAGTGGCCTGGTAGTTTTGGTCGTCTTTATTACTTCTATCGAGTTTGTTAAGCCTATCTTTTTTTAATTTTCGATAGGTTCAAACTCCTGATTTGTTGCTGCTTGATGAGCCTCTTGCTGGTCTAGGTATGTGATTATATATTAATCAGATCATTTGTACATGATTAAATTACTATATTGATCAGATCAATCTTTGAACATCACTTCAAAACTTAAAATCTTGTCCATTCATTCATCTCTGCATGTGCGCAATATCATCTCCGTTACCTCTTTTTGGGATTCATGTTAAGAAACAAACAATATGCTGAAATTCATATATTTGTAGTGGACATCTTTACTAACTTCATATTTTAAATCTCAGATTGGAAGGCTCGGGCTGATGTTGTGAATCTCTTAAAGGACCTGAAGAAAGAACATACGATACTGGTTGTAAGTCACGATCTAAGGTAACTTTGAAACCACAGTAAATGGAAGAGAACGTTTTCTATTTGTATGCCACATGAAGACTAGCAAAGCAAATGGTTAAGCACAACAAAGTAAATGATTTATGAACGAAGCTGGTTTTTCTGTGCATCCATTCTGCTGAAAGGAAACAGCTTCTAACGACACAGATTAACTGTCAAATTACCTTATTGAACATAATTTGCAGGGAACTATATCCACTAGTTGATTACTCATGGCGAATGGAAATGGGGGGAAGTTTGAAGGAGGAAGGTTTGCCTGTGTAAACATGTTCTTGTCGGTATAGCTGTCAGACATGGTGGCATGTGCATATGGTCATCTGAATCTAGTAAGATCAACTACTTTTAAACTTAGATTTTGCCAGCTCGGAAATTTCTTGAAGATACAATGGAGTCAGAGGTGCATATAAATGAGTTTTTTGGTAATACATGGTGACTTGTGCAGGTTGAGAATCGGCAGATGAAAAATGCTAGAAAAGTTCAATAGATGGATCATGAATGTTAGTTCTGAACTTTGACTGCTGAAATGAAGAACAGTCTGTGATGCAGACATTGTCGAGGTACCGTGATCGTTGAACGGTGCTGTTGAAATTTAGATTCAGGATCTAGGGATAGCTCCTTTGTTGCACTTGCACACATTGGTAGCAAGGGTTGCAGAAGGCCTGTACACTTTGAAAGGTGGGGTCAAAATGATGCTGATGATGGTTTGTAAATGATTTTCTTTGTTGACATTTACACTGTAGAGATTCAGAGAACATCATTTACTTGCACTATCAATAGTCAGCATCATCAAAATTTGTTGTTCCTTACAAACTTATTTGTCTGGAAGAATATATTGCGCACATGTGGAGTGGAGTAGATTCTTTTCCTCCAAAGATCTTTGACCTGCTATTATCACCACTTCTCTCTATGGCTTCTGAACATGGGAGGAGCAATCTCAGTCATATATGAGCGTGTACCATGGTTCAAAATGGTGAGCAAAATTCTCTTCCCATTGTAAATCCAGGCATGCATTTTGTTCTTAGTACGATATGCTCTCCTTATGCTTCAGCTTCAAGCCATTCTTATGTATATACAATATTCAAAAGTCGTGTTGTAGATGTGTAGTCACTTTTTACACACAAAGTAACCTACTGAGGGTTACTTGTTTGTGCGACATAGTTTATCTTCAGCAATGTGCTTGCATGTTCAAAACAAGGAACTTTTCTTTGCCTTCTAGACTCCAGCTGTCGCTTTCGCGGCTCATCTTTTTCCAGCCATTGTAAACCCCACGTGTTGAAGTCCATGTCACCGTATCGGCAGAAGGCAGGTACTGTATTTTTTGATTGATTCGGGGACTCTGAATGCTATGCAAGTGATGCTATCCAAGATCCTATAAAGGAGCCAAAGGATCTTTGCAAACAGGACACCTCTTCTGATCACGGCCACTGCTGCTGGTCCATTCGAAGCTTCTGTCAGGAAGGCTCCAGGAAGCTCATAGAGTTGGAAAGATTTGTTGGCTGATCAGGTCACTCTCCCTGGTGGACAGATTGATGCTGTGTTTTTTTCCACATGAAAGGACTTTGCTACCTGTTGGTCAATACTTTATCATTTTCCTCGCGCTTCCTTTCCATTTGATCCAACTTTGGACATGTCAGCATCAGCTGTCAGATCAGTACAGGTAACCTGAACCTTGTGACTTTGGAAAGAAATTACCAAGGGTGGTTACGTGGAGATAACCGTGTCCATCCAGTTATATTGTTGCCGGTTTATTTGGTCTACTTAGGAGCTTTGTTTAAGGCCTTGTTTAGATACATCTAAAAACCCAAAACTTTACAAGATTCCCCATCACATCGAATCTTGCGGCATATGCATGAAGTATTAAATATAGATAAAAAGAATAACTAATTGCACAATTTACTTGTAAATCACAAGATGAATCTTTTAAGCCTAGTTACTTCATAATTGGATAATGTTTGTCAAATAAAAACGAAAATGCTACAGTGTCAAAATCCAAAAAAATTTTGCATCTAAACAAGACCTAAGTATAAAAACACGAAGCTTTGATGATAAACATGTCATGTAAGTTCTTTTTGCTATTCTGGGAGTACTCCAAATTAATTAGAATAGTAAAGAATTAAACAAATGAAACTGTTAAATTACACGAGGACTGTGTGTGTGTTTGGGGGGATTTATTTTGAATAGTATTGTTTCTTGCAAAGATCTCGACGGTTATATATGCTTTGTGCAGTTTTATCAAGTAGATAATGTACCTTGTCTTAACGATTCAGGAAATAATTAAAAAAAAAGCCATGCCATGTTCTTTGGGTACCTTGAATATTTTTTTTTTTGAAGCAGGGTACCTTGAATATTAGTAAAGTATATATCTGAACACCTGAAAATTCTATGAACAAATATGTTGCGCCAAGAAAATGTACTAAGAAAATAGTATTGACTCTATCCAGTTGGTAAATCGGCAAGGCTTTATGAGGGGAACTTTTCTTTTGTGATGGAAGAGTTTGCTTTTGTGATTGTGTTGTGTTGACTTGTAAGCTGGTAACCACAGTATTACCCTGTTTAAGCTTTCAATACAAGCTAGGCTAGAAGGCCTTTGGTCTATATATTGTAATTTTATTTTTGTTCAATCTGAGAACTTTTACTGACCCATTGCGATTGTAATATGGAGTTATCGTATGCTAGCTGGATGCTTAACTTATAGGGAATAGGTGGGAGAGGTGTGTTGTTTGGGGAGTTAGTTACAATGAAGACATGACATTTCCAAATAAATAATGACACAAATGTATATAGGACTCTATAATCTAGAGCTGATACATTTTATGTTTATAAAACCTCTAGAAATACATATTATGCTTCAAATTAGAGTTCTAGTTAGAATAAATAGCTGATTGTTAGTTTCGGCCTAGCCTTCTTCAATAATTATATAGGGATAAATCCATTTTTGGCTATTCTCCGAGTTTGTTTTTGGCCATGGAGCTTTAAAACTAGTACCTTTTGATCATCAAAGCTATCAATACCAGATAATTTAGGCCTTGTTTAATTCCTTAGAAATTTTGCAAAATTTTTTAATTCTCCGTCACATCGAATCTTGCGGCACATGCATAGAGCATTAAATATAGATTTAAAAATAACTAATTGTACAGTTTGTCCGTAATTTACGAGATGAATTTTTTGAGCCTAGGTAGTCCATGATTGGACAATATTTGTCAAATATAAATAAAAGTACTACAGTGTCTATTTGGTAATTTTTTTTGCAACTAAACAAGGCCTTAGCCATCTAGCAGCTTTCGAAGATGGTTTTGAATATTCTCAGAGTATAAACCAATACCAGATGTTTTCAAAAGTTGACTACCAAATATGTTAGAGTTAAATTAACTAAATTATTTTTGGAAGCATATATAGGTAATTTTTATGTGGTGGAGCATGGCACCTGTGAGGTTTGTGTCGTCTTCTAGATCGTATTTTAACGCGTCGTCTTGTATGGTTCTCTTGGTTATTAATCTCGAGTATAGTCTGTTGGATTTATTTTGGACTAGGTTCAATTAGATTTAATAAATCAAATAAACTCTATGGTATGTAATTGTGAATAATACGAGTTGTACAGGACATGGCGATGCGAGGGGAGCCAAGCAGACAGGCATGCGGTGTAGTGATGTGGTGTGTTAAGCACTCACTAATTACAGAAGTTTCAACTTTGTGTTTAACTCACCATTTGCTGTAGTAATGTGGTGTGTTAAGCACTCACTAATTACAGGAGTTTCAACTCCGTGTTTAATTCACCAATTGCTGTCTCTTCGGCTGTCATCCCTTCCTCTCCTCCCTCTCCTGCCGCAAGGCTATAAAGAGGACATGTGTCTTTGGTCTTGTACACACACAACACACAACTCATATCACAATCCTGTTGTAAAGAAGGAATCCTCATCTCGTAACTCCGCGCGCACGGAGGAGCGAGAGGGCAGGTGCCTCCGAAGCCCTTGTCGTTCGAGACCTTGCACGAGGGATCGCCAATTACGTTTTTGGGGAGCGACTACGCGACTGCCCAATCCACCGCCACTGTTCGTCTTCCTCAAGCTGGTTCGGGCGGATTTCTTCTTCCTGGTGGAAAGATCGTCTTCATCCTCTACATCATGGAAATTGGTCAAGGATCGGGATCATCGGAGCGCACGAGAGGGTATGATCCGTTCATCTTCCTGTTGTATTTCGTCTTTCTGTTCGTACATGTTGCAGTAGTGTGTTTGTTTTGTTGCGCATACTATCCTGGTTATGTTTCATATGTTCTACCATGTCTTTTCTGTTTTTATCTTATATATGTTTCTGCTTGTTTCGCTAGTTAAGTTAAAACGTTTCATATGCTGCTGTCTCTATGTTTCACTAGTGGTTCAGTCACGTCGTTTGACATACTGTTTCTCATATGTATCAGTAGTTCTTTTTCGTCGTTTAACATGCAGTCTCTTGTTTATTGCTATTTTAAGATATATGTCTTGCCTTGTTATTATATTTCATATATTATGCTTTTATATTTTTAATAATCACATGTTCTACATGTTCATGGATCACATGTTCTATATTCCTATGAACATGTTTAATATCATGATTTCTATGATTAATTATATTATATATGTCATCATCATAATGTTGATTTATGGAATTAAAATGATATGGAAATTGTCTATAATTCTAACAATTCAAAAACCTAAATATAATAGGCATTTTTCTGTCAGAGGTTTTGCTGCTACTTTGAAGCCTGATTCTTTTGATGGGAAAAACTTCTTGTTTTGGAAAGCTAAAATGGAACTGTGGCTAACTGCAATGTCATGTTATCATGCCGCTGAGGGCAAACCTGCTAACTTACCTCCTGCGGATGAGGCAAAGTTTAAGGTTGATGACAACCTCTTTCGAGGTGCAGTAATTAGCACACTTGATCCTAAGTTCCAGAAAAGCTATATCATCCATCCTACAGGGAAAGAGCTGTGGGATGCACTTGTGGGAAAGCTTGGAGTTATTGATGCTGGTAGCGAGCTGTATCTCATGGAGCAGCTGTTTGACTACAATATGGTTGAGAACCGATCTGTAGTGGAACAGGCTCATGAGATTCAGACACTAGCTAAGAAACTTGAACTGTTCCCTTGTCTTTTGCCCGACAAGTTTGTGGCTGGCGGTATTATCGCCAAGTTGCCACCTTCTTGGAAGGACTTTGGCACCTCTCTCAAACACAAGAGGCAAGAGTTCAATGTTGAGGAACTCATTGGCACTCTAGATGTTGAGGAGAGGGCTAGAGCAAAGGACAATAGGAAAGGTGTTGAGACCTCATCTGCCAATGTGGTGCAGAAGAAATCTCACAAGTGGAACAAGAAGAAGATCCAGAAAAAGAAGGAGAACACTCCTAAACCCGTTCAAACCACACAGTTCAAGAAACAAAACAACAACAACAACAAGAAGAAAGGTGGCTGCTTTGTGTGTGGCAGTGAGAATCATTGGGCAAGTGAGTGCCCTGATCGTAAGTTCAAACAGGAGAAGAAAATTGTAAACATGGTTACTACTGAAACTGGAGATGGAACATCTGGGTATGGTAATTCTTTACCATTTGTTCTTTCAGTTTGTAATTCACCTGAGTGGTGGATGGACAGTGGTGCAAATATCCATGTATGTGCTGATGTCTCTTTATTTGCCACTTATCAGGTCGGGAGGTCTGGCGCCTTGTTGATGGGAATGGGTCGCGTGCTCATGTTCTTGGTGTTGGTATGGTCATTCTGAAGTTTACTTCGGGAAAGACGGTGTCATTGAAGAACGTACATCATGTTCCCTCCATCAAGAAAAATCTTGTTAGTGCATCTATGCTATGCCGAGATGGCTATAGAGTTGTTCTTGAATCAAATAAATGTGTTGTGTTGAGACATGGTTCGTTTGTGGGTAAAGGATATGATTGCGGAGGTTTGTTCCGCTTATCGTTGCATGATGTTTGTAATAAACTTGTGAATTCTGTTGATATTTCTGATGAGTCGGATTTATGGCATTCACGGTTTTGTCATGCAAGTTATGGCTGTCTTATGCGCTTAGCAAATCTAAATTTAATTCCTAAATTCAACTTGGTCAAAAAGTCTAAGTGCCATGTATGTGTTGAATCAAAACAACCCCGCAAGCCTCACAAGGCTACTGAGGCGAGGAGTTTGGCACCTCTTGAACTTGTTCATTCTGATCTGTGCGAAATGAATGGTATTTTGACTAAAGGCGGTAAAAGATACTTTATCACATTTATAGATGACTCTACTAGATTTTGCTATGTGTATCTCTTAAAAACAAAGGATGAAGCGCTCCACTATTTTAAGACCTATAAAGCTGAAGTTGAAAATCAACTAGAGAGGAAAATAAAACATTTAAGGTCTGATAGAGGTGGAGAATATTTCTCAAATGATTTCGATGAATTTTGTGTGGAACACGGTATTATTCATGAGAGGACATTGCCATTCTCACCACAATCCAATGGGATTGCTGAAAGGAAAAACCACACTTTAACAGAGTTGGTGAATGCCATGTTAAATATAGGGGGATTATCCAAGGAATGGTGGGGTGAGGCAATTTTGACCGCGTGTCATGTCCTAAACAGAGTTCCTACTAAAAACAAAGAGATCACTCCATTCGAGGAATGGGAAAAGAAGAGAATAAATCTTTCATATTTACGCACTTGGGGTTGTTTGGCAAAGGTTAATGTGCCAATCAACAAGAAGCGTAAATTAGGACCTAAAACTGTTGATTGTATTTTCCTTGGTTATGCTTTCCACAGCGTTGGATATAGGTTCTTAATTATAAAATCTGATGTGCCTGATATGTATGTTGATACTATCATGGAATCGAGAGACGCTACATTTTTTGAGAATGAGTTTCCCATGAAGAATACACCTAGTGAAACAAGTCATGAGACTATAATTCTCTATGAGTATGAATTGTCTATTCCTATAGATCATGTTGAGGATTCTCATGTGCACATCCCTGAGGAGGATGACACTGTAGTCACACGCAAGAGTAAGAGGCAAAGAGTTGCCAAAACTTTTGGTGATGACTTTATAGTGTACCTTGTGGAAGACACGCCATCCACCATTAAAGAGGCATATTCCTCTCCTGATGTTGACTTATGGAAGGAAGCAGTAAGGAGTGAGATGGATTCTATTATGTCTAATGGAACTTGGGAGGTTGTTGACCGTCCTTATGGGTGTCAACCTATAGGTTGCAAATGGATCTTCAAGAAAAAGCTTAGGCCTGATGGTACAATTGAGAGGTACAAGGCAAGGCTTGTGGCCAAAGGATATACCCAGAAAGAGGGTGAAGATTTCTTTGACACCTACTCACCAGTTGCTCGATTGACCACAATTCGCACAATGATTGCAGTGGCAGCCTCTTACGGTCTTATCATTCATCAGATGGATGTAAAGACAGCTTTCCTAAATGGAGAGTTGGAAGAGGAGATCTATATGGATCAGCCAGAAGGCTTCATTGCAAATGGTCAAGAGAACAAGGTGTGTAGGCTACTAAAATCATTATATGGCCTAAAACAAGCACCTAAGCAATGGCATGAAAAGTTTGACAATACTTTGACATCTGCCGGTTTCTCTATAAATGAGGCTGATACTTGTGTGTATTATCGGTATGGTGGGGGTGAGGCTGTAATGCTATGCCTTTATGTTGATGACATTTTGATCTTTGGATCAAACCTCAATGTGATTGAGGAAGTAAAGAAATTGTTGACGAGCAACTTTGAAATGAAGGATATGGGAGAAGCTGATGTAATTCTCAACATCAAGCTTATAAAGGAAGGTGATGGTGGGGTAACTTTGTTACAGTCCCACTATGTGGAAAAGGTTCTAAGTCGCTTTGGGTTTAGTGACTGTGATCCTGCACCGACTCCTTATGACCCTAGTGTGCTATTAAGAAAAAAATAAGAGAATAGCAAGGGATCAATTGACATACTCCCAAATCATTGGTTCACTGATGTACCTTGCGAGTGCAACAAGGCCTGACATCTCTTATGCTGTGAGCAAGCTAAGTCGGTTTGTATCAAACCCGGGGGATGATCATTGGCGTGCTCTTGAGAGAGTATTGCGTTATCTCAAAGGTACTATGACCTACGGTATTCGTTATACCGGACAACCCAGAGTGCTAGAAGGCTATTGTGATGCCAACTGGATCTCTGATGCTGATGAGCTTTATGCCACGAGCGGATATGTGTTCCTGCTTGGAGGTGGCGCTGTTTCCTGGAAGTCTTGCAAGCAGACTATCTTAACGAAGTCAACAATGGAAGCAGAACTCACTGCATTGGACACTGCTGGGTCTGAGGCTGAGTGGCTACGTGATTTCCTATTGGATTTACCGGTAGTTGAAAAACCAATACCGGCTATCTCCATGAACTGTGATCACCAGACTGTGATTACAAAGGTTAATAGTTCAATAACATGAAGTCCACAAGGCATGTTAAGAGAAATTAAAATCTGTCAGAAAATTGAAAACCTCTGGAGTTATAACGGTGGACTATGTCCATACGTCGAATAATCTGGCAGATCAATTCACCAAGGGTCTATCACGCAATGTGATAGAAGGTGCATCGAGAGAGATGGGTATGAGACCCACGTGAAATCTACTGTAGTGGTAACCTGCTCTATGTGATCGGAGATCCCGTGAAGTAGAGTGGTGAAACAAGCTATGAGTAGATTGAGAGGAAAGATCCCTTTCTTGACTCATCTCTGATGCTCATCTTTCCTATCTGTAAGGCAGGTTAGTTTTTACCTTAATGTATTCCAAAGGTGAGATGTTGTCCTACAGAACATCTATGGAGGAGTACACCTATATGAGTCAGACTGCTAGTCACAGTCTATGGGACTTGGGTAATCCCTAAATACTCATGAAAGGCACTGAAGTGTGACTTATATGCTTCAAAACAGCGGGGATGCCTTGTGCAGCCTAGTATCAGCTAAGGACTGGAGCAGATCTCATCTCGCACAAAACTGTCAATTCAAGGCTTAGTCCATTGTTCAGTTGTGAGTGAGTGAAACTCTTGTTCTAGATGGATGTTCAACTTAACAGTCTCCATCGAAACACTGGTATATCAAAGAATTGTGCTTCTGATATTTCATTATTACAAACCCTAGAGTTTGGTGGGGATTGTTGGATTTATTTTGGGCTAGGCTCAATTAGATTTAATAAATCAAATAAACTCTATGGTATGTAATTGTGAATAATACGAGTTGTACAGGACATGGCGAGGCGAGGGGAGCCAAGCAAACAGGCATGCGGTGTAGTGATATGGTGTGTTAAGCACTCACTAATTACAGGAGTTTCAACTTTGTGTTTAACTCACCATTTGCTGTAGTAATGTGGTGTGTTAAGCACTCACTAATTACAGGAGTTTCAACTCCGTGTTTAATTCACCAATTGCTGTCTCTTCAGCTGTCATCCCTTCCTCTCCTCCCTCTCCTGCCGCAAGGCTATAAAGAGGACATGTGCCTTTGGTCTTGTACACACACAACACACAACTCAGATCACAATCCTGTTGCAAAGAAGGAATCCTCATCTTGTAACTCCGCGCGCACGGTGGAGCGAGAGGGCAGGTGCCTCCGAAGCCCTTGTCGTTCGAGACCTTGCATGAGGGATCGACAATTAGGTTTTTGGGGAGCGACTACGCGACTGCCAATCCACCGCCACTGTTCGTCTTTCTCAAGCTGGTTCGGGCGGATTTCTTCTTCCTGGTGGAAAGATCGTCTTCATCCTCTACATCATAGAAATTGGTCAAGGATCGGGATCATCGGAGTGCACGGGAGGGTATGATCCGTTCATCTTCCTGTTGTATTTCGTCTTCCTGTTCGTACATGTTGCAGTAGTGTGTTTGTTTTGTTGCGCATACTATCCTGGTTATGTTTCGTATGTTCTACCATGTCTTTTCTGTTTTTATCTTATATATGTTTCTGGTATAAGATCTATGTCATGTCTGCTTGTTTCGCTGGTTAAGTTAAAACGTTTCATATGCTGCTGTCTCTATGTTTCACTAGTGGTTCAGTCACGTCGTTTGACATACTGTTTCTCATATATTTCAGTAGTTCTTTTTCGTCGTTTAACATGCAGTCTCTTGTTTATTGCTATTTTAAGATATATGTCTTGCCTTGTTATTATATTTCATATATTATGCTTTTATATTTTTAATAATCACATGTTCTACATGTTCATGGATCACATGTTCTATATTCCTATGAACATGTTTAATATCATGATTTCTATGATTAATTATATTATATATGTCATCATCATAATGTTGATTTATGGAATTAAAATGATATGGAAATTGCCTATAATTCTAACATAGTCTTGTATGATTCTCTTGGTTAATCTCAAACATGATATATAGTGCCAAATGATGTTTTTAATTAGTAATGGATACGATTAAGCGCTATAAAACACAAGGAATATGAACAAATAAAATACAATTAACTCCTAATAAAGAACCATGTAAAATTTTTGTATTGGATAAATGCTTTTCTGATTCAAATGAATTAGTATGTATTTTTAAAAATAAATTAATTTTAATAAAGTACAAACCACCTTTGAAACAAAGCTCATGATCTAATTTGCCTGGTATTGATAGTAGAGTGGTAAAAAAATTCTGATTTTAACGTCGTATGCTAAAAACAAATTCAGAAAAATAGTTGACTGGCGAAAAATTGACTTGCCCTTATATGTAACACTAATACTACATATTTATCATCAGCAACAGTAACTTTTCAAAGTCATTCACGACCAGTTACTTGTTAACTTCAATTTACGCAAGCTAACTTTCTATGCCTTATATTATCCTATAAGGCCACTCTCAATGGTAAGTTTCATAACATTGTTTTCAAAACTGCCATGTCATATGAAATGAAATAAAACTTAAATGAAACAACCTCACTAAATGGAGAGTTTTATTAAATTTATAGTTTTAAACGCATTTAATTTCAAGACTCGTAGAGAGTTGGTAACGTTGCAACTCATTTTTTCTCTCTTCTTAAATACACTACTATGTTATCAAAATGCCTATATGATCACAATCTATTTAATGTAAATAAAAGTTCCATTGAGACTGGCCTATAGCTAACAACTGGGTACGTAGAGGACAACACACACCCCCTACTAACCAGCTAATCTCATAGGAGATGGGAAAGTTGTTACAACTGGACATGGTTTTAAAAAAGTTGTCTGGTTTTTGGAAGTAATTCTATAGCAAGCGTTTACCAAAACCCTAGAATTTGACTAACAAATGTCGGTATATATATATAAGAAACCATCTTAGTCACACAAAGAGGGACTACATTTGGATGGGGGTTACGTATACGTGGACACATGGGATATATGCATTCTGTATGGTTCTAGTAAAAGATAAGGATAAGATCTGACTATGCTCTGCATGCAACAGAAGTTAGCTCGTATAGGATAAAAGTTATAAGCCATGCATGGTTGACTAATTAATGCAGTCTCAGTGGAAGACTCACGGGTGTTCACGTAAACAAGTTTCATTCCATAAAACTATTTTCATCTTTCTTTTTATTTAAACTATGTCCAATCAGCTTTTTAATATCCATGACTCGTACGGAACTTCAATTGATACTAGCCTTAACACTATTATTATATAGACAACGGTTGAGTACTTCAACGAAATAGTCAGACACGTATTATTAGATGCTAGCCTAGTTAGTTCCATATCCTTGCCTGTGCCCTGTGGCAAGCAAGGAATGGTCATCTAATATTGGCTTAGGCCTTGTTTAGATGTGATCTTTTTTTTTGATTTCGCTACTGTAGTATTTTCGTTTGTTTGTGGCAAATATTATTCAATCATAGACTAATTGGAGTCAAAAGATCTGTCTCACGATTTACAGATAAACTGTGTAATTATTTTTTATTTTTGTCTATATTTAATAGCTTTATGCATGTGCCGCAAGATTCGATGTGACGAGAAATCTTGAAAACTTTTTTGTTTTGGGGTGAACTAAAACAAGGCCTTAGTTTCATTTTTGTTGGACCATTTCCCCAAGAAAATTCTACACTGTCTCAAAATTCTGGAACAGGGTATGGTGAAAACTTCTTTGCTTTGCCAACTGGGGACAACGGACTGTTTAGTTACTGCAGGTTACAGCTACAGTAGATCTGTGCTTTTTACATCCAAGAATCAGAGGCTCTTGTTCTCATTCCCATCTAGGTCTCACCACATTTTTCATCCTTCTGACGACAGTTAGTTCAGCACTCGCTTAGGCGCGCTTGTCTCACCTGCATAATGACCAGCAACTTGCCATCTTCAGTTTCTCCTTTTGCATATTATTTGCATCTCTAATCGAATGCACCCTCCTTCCCCTTCATTTGAGGTGCATACACCAATTCGCATTGATTTTTAATGATTTATTGATTTACCTGTTCCAGTTCATGAACTGGAGCCAGTACAGATGTGAGGCCTAGATATGAGCTGATGCCACTTCAACACATACAGAGGATCTGTGTCACAAATTGGACTCAACAAAACTGTTGTATCGTAGCTCATCAAGGCTAAGATGAGAAAAAATATAATGAAAGGAACATTCATGGCTAGCTTAGTCAGTGAAAACTATCTTATTAGTGTCTACCAATACAAAATGAGAGCATGAATCAAGCATGCATGCATATTTTTCCACCCCCTTGACGGTGATATATGTTGGGTATATGGATGTCTAAATATTCAGGGTGGTCAAGTACATGCATGATAAGAATATATGCATTAAATAGTATGGCAGACTAATTTATGTACTCTCCCCGCACAAAAAAAAGAACATCAGTTATTGTTAGAAATAATATTACCATATGCCCATTTGGGTTGTTGGGGTGGATGCGTGGGTGGTGAGACATGACAAACAGATTAAGGATGGTCATTTGAAAACCATGTCTAGTCAAAGCCTAGGGATCTCGGGCATGCAAGTTCCAATTAGGGGTGGGCATTCGGTATTACAGAACCAATCTGTTCAATTCCTCAATTCCAACAGAAATTCGGTCGGTTCCTTAGGAAACAGGGATGAATCAGTTCTTTACAAAGTTTGCTACCAAGCAATTTTGGTTTCGATATTTTCAATTTGATTTCAGTTATTACTGAAATAAACGAGCAACAAAACATGTCAGAAGATTCAAGCAAACATCCATTGGGTCACAATACAGAGCACAAATGAATGGAAAAAAAATCCAAAAGATGCACATGAGCCACCACTGCACCGCATCCACAGGCTGGGCACTCGCCGTCACTACCGTCGCCCCAGGGAACTTGCATCATTGATGCACTGACCCAAGGCACTCGCACCACCGTGAGTAGGCCCCCTATAGCGCCACCTAGAGGCCAGGGGCACCTCGCTGCTGCATGTAGGCCTTAGTGCCATTGCCCCTCACAGGCATGGCGGTCAGGCACGGGCAAGGGAGGATGTACTTGGTGCTCGGTCGCTTGCTGCCGCATTCCACAGAAGCTGTGCAGGGGAGGAGGGAGGTGGTGTTGGTGGCCGAGTGGGGGAGGATGGAGGTGGGGCATCGCATATATGTGTACCAGACTAGTGGGATGGGTATTATTGGACCTCTCTACATGCGCTCTATTCTTTGAGTAATTTTGGTTAACTAAGCCCTAGAACCGAAGTAACTGACAAAATTTCATTTCCAGAAAAATTAATGGAAACTGAATAGGCAACCAAATTCTTGAGTTTTTGTCCTTTCGGTATTGGTTCTAATTCTCTTGGTTCTCAAATATTTTTTGCCCACCCCTAGTTTGGTTATTGGGACAAGGAGGAGTGACCGTGAATGGTCATTGTTTGGTTTTGGTAATTGAGTGACAACTTAGGTGGATTAATAGTATTTATGTAAGACACACTGGAGATTAGTCCACAGATGAATATATAATGATGGAGGAGCTTATTGCATATGAGATATGACATGGAGTCATATGATCAAGGTGGAGAAATTAATATCAGGCTTGGCTTGACGAACTAGTTGCAAGTGTGAACGGCAAGTCAGAGGATTTGAAGCGAGGGACCATGGGTGACGGTGAAACTTGAGCAAGACTTGGCGCCGATGGATTGAGACAACAATGAAGAGCAAGTGAGATCAAGATCGATGAACCAATATAGTCATATGATGATATGAAGTGGATCATATCATTTGTGATTGGTTGGTGCATGTGTTGCATCAACATTGGAGGAGTTGAAATGGATTGCGCAAGGCAAAGGTATAATCTAGAGCATTTCTATTTTATTGGTCATAGGTGTGTAGAGAAGTTGATGGTTAGATTTAGGATAAATGGCCATACTATCAAGATGGTCAAACTTGTTTGCATATCGATCATCTAGTGCCACTTGAGCGATCTAACTTTGCATACATGTTAGGATTGAGTGGCATGTCAAGTTCAGAGGCTAACTCCTTTGGGAAAATGTTTATGAAAATGCTAACACACATGCACATGGTGGTTTACCCATGGTTGTATCGGCACATTTGCAAAGGAGGTGGAGTACATTTGCAAAGGAGGTGGAGTTTGAGAGGTAGAGAGGAGTTTAGGATCCTCTCTCCCTCCTGCTGAGCATGCAAGGTGAGATTCAACATTTTTGTGGAAGTGAAATGCTTATTTTCCACTGCACTGGAGGACGTGTTGAAGAGGAGGCAAAGTCACGAGAGTGTTTCTTGTTGAGAAACACTCATCAGATGCTAAGGTTAGCATCATCGGATGCTGGACCTGCGTTCGACATAGTGTTGGCAGTTCTGTGCATGTTCCCATGGGTCGTTGGTGCGTCCGATGCTCAGGCATCAGTGCGTCCGACACATGTGGCATTTCTTAGGCTTTCACGGTTGTATGTGTCAGATGAGGCATGTCTGATGGCTCCCTGTTGGATGCATCTGACGTGTCTCCAAGAGGTTTAGAAACTCTTTGAGTAGCGTCCGACGTGAGGTGTTGGAATCCGATGAGTTGCATCGATGCGTCCGATGCCTCTGTGAGTGTGGTAGTGAGTGAGTTAGTTACCGTTAGAGATCAATGGCTCACGTTCAACTGAGGACACATGGCAGTAATCGAGAGCTACTGGCAGTGCAGCATTGGATGCTAGGGTACATCCGATGCCTTGGTGTTGACACGTTCGATGGCCCTAACTTTTGCCCAGTAAAGGGGCAACGACTAGCTAGTTTAGCCCTTGGGGCAACAAATAGAAGTAGTGGCTGACCTTGGCTAGTGGCTGAGCACTCTGACACCTTGGTGTCTTGTGTAGGTGTGGTTGGATGCCCTCTAACTCACATATGCTTGATAGTGATTATTCGATTATGTTAGTAGTGATTCCTAGTATGTTGCATTGAGAGATTGCATTGAGTGGCACTAGGTGTTTGTGTTGCAAGCTGGTGGTGCTTGTTACTCTTGGAGGTTGCCACCTCCTAGATGACTTGGTGGCATGTGACTCTATTGAAGCACACAAGAAGATTGTGTGGTGCTTTGGAGGAGGATTTATGAGGGGTACGGTGCTCACCCTATGGGGACCGCGAAGAACAACTCTAGTAGAGCGAGATGTGAAGGGCGACACGTGCTACAGCTTATGGTAAGCACTCCACATGGGAGAGTGTGACTTGCGGGTCACCACTAGCAAGAGGACCAACGGCAACCTTGGAGCTTGTCTCAATGAGGACTTAGCTTGGTGAAAACCAAGTGACCTCATTAAAAAATCATCATGTCAACATTATCTACTCTTCTCGGTGGTTTGCATTCACCATACACAAGCTTGTATTTACATTCTATATACTTGTGCTTGTGTAGTTGCTCTTGTAACTAGTTTAGCTTGTGTAGCTTGCTAGTACCTTCTTGCTTGTGTAGCTAGAAGTAGTTCTCTTGTGTGGCTAATTTGGTTTGTGTAACCTTATTAGTCACTTTGCTTAGTTTGTGTAGCTAAGTAATTTGTACTCTCTAATTTGGCATTAGTTGCCTTGTTATTGAGCGAGCTTAGGATCCCAAACCCCTCTCTACCTCTTAAACTTCACCTCCTTTGCAAATGTGCTAATACCACCAAGTGTATACCACCATGTGCAAGTGTGTTAGCATTTCCACAAATATTTTCCCAAAGGAGTTAGCCTCTCAAACCTTCCACACCACTCGATGCTAACATGTATACAAAGTTAGATCACTCAATTGGCACTAGATGACCGATATGCAAACAAGTTTGCCCCTATTGACAGTATGACCATCTATCCTAAACCTAGTCATAAACTTCTCTACACTAGTGAAATGAAATGCCCTACAAATATACCTTTGCCTTGTGCATTCCATTCCAACTCCTCCGATGTTGATGCAACACATGCACCATCCAATCACCAAATGATATGATCCACTTTATATCATCACGTGACCGTATTGGTTCATCGATCTTGACCTCACACGCTCTTCACTGTTGCCTCAGTCCATTAGCATCAAGTCTTACTCAAGCTTCACCATCACATGTGGTCCCTCGCTTCAAAGCCTCTGACTTGTCCTTCACACTTGCAATTGGTCCGTCGAGCCAAGCCTCATCTTGATCTTCTCCACCTTGGTCACATGACTCTATGGCATGTCTCATATGCAATGAGCTCCCCCATTATCATATATTCACCTATGGACTAATCTCCTGTGTATCTCACATAAACACTATCAGTCCACCTAAGTTGTCACTCAATTGTCAAAACCAAATAAGGACTTTTCAACGGGGCTGCAGAAGAAGTCCACGTGGGGAAGAAACAACGAATAAACTTTAGGGTAGTCTAGTAGTGGCCAATAAGAATGGGTAGTGGGTGGGAAAAAATAGGAGACCATCACATTTAGGGGTCTAGGAGCTGAGTTTTTTGCCTTCACTATCCAAATTAGATATAGGGGGCCAAGTAGGAGGTGTTGATAGAGATGCTCTTAAATAGCATTTCAAAAGATTGGGACTTAGATAACACACAAAGACAAGTTCAAACACCTAAGAATTTATTTTAGAGTCTCAGGATATGAATGGTACATTAATATTATTTTTGACAAAAATGCTAATAATAATAATATTATTATTAGCACTGAACTGCTAGAATGGTACAATGTTCAAAGGTTACATTCCTCAAGATTTCATATATCCAGCAACCCTGCGAATGGTTAGGATTGGTACACACTATATGGCTAGATCCCGCATGTATGCTTTCTATTCTAAAGGCTTTCAAAGCTAGAGTGTGAGCCATTGAGTTCAGGCTTCTATGTATTTTGTAAGGCTTTCCCAAGATTATGCTGGCACCATTGATGAATCTCTACGTGAGAGGTTTGATCCTCCTGTTAGGAGGAGAATCATAGTTGCTTCCATTTAAGAAATTGACCAGGGTGGCAATGTTAGTGTAGAAGCTAGCTATTGATGTTCGATAACGTCAACTTTTATTAGAACTTTAAACCCAAAGGAGAACATGAAAACACACTAGTCTAGGGTTTAAACTGACAATTTTCACGAGTTTTGTATATTCTGTATTTTCCAGGGTGAATTCCAGAAAAGCTGAAAAGAGGGATTCAAGTGCAAAATAAACACGAAACTTATTCGCCACGAAAAATATCACGAACGGGACGGGGGAAGACTCTGGAAGACACCGGAAGAAACCGAGGGCCAGAGGCCGCCACGTGGGGCCGGCCGGCCCCACCACGGCGCTGGCCGGTGCCCCCCTGTTAGGGTTTTGCCCCCCCTTTTGGAAGTTTCCTCCACCGCCTCTGAGGAGTCATGGCCCTTGGTTAAGTCGGTTTGATCCTATAGCGCACGTCGATCCCACCGGGCTAAAAATAGAGGGGCAGACCCCCCCCTCCCTGGAGGCATCAAGTCATTTGGAGATCCATTCATCAAGGGCCTTCTCTAGTTCATCAGAGCCTCTCTAGTTCTTAGTTTTAGCCTAGTTAGATTAGAAGTAGAAGAGTTCTAGTTCTTCAGCGGGCTCTGGAACCCCTGGCGTCTGTCTGGAGCACGAAGTTCGGTATAGCTCTAGTACCTTTCTCTTATTGTATTCAATAATATGATTCAGGCAACATTGTTCTTAATCTCTTATATATTCTTAATTGTAATAGTCATTGTCTACTTTGATTATATGTCTAGGATAGTTGGTTTGATCTTATTGAATCCATGTAATTGCTTGTATAGCGTTTACCCAATCCATGGGTGGGTAGATGGTAGACAATATGTAGACGTGGTGTCTAGATATCTTGTTTATCTGCGAGGGAACCCTGACGTGCCGGGTCGTGTGGTAGTCTGGGTAGGTGACAGCTGCGTTAGTTCCTCTGTAGTCCACCCCCCGTACGTAGGACTAGCTTGGGCGCGGTCGCAAAGGAGGTGACGGTTGCGTCTTAAAATCCTCATTAGTTGATGCCTCTTTGCATGTGATTATGATATAGGGTTGACTTAACAATGATTTCTAGGTGTAATTGCACTAATTAGAGTTATTCATTGATGTAGTTATTGAATTATCTTAGTATTTCTTTCTGAGTTTATCCAATGGCTAGCTATTACTTTGACTAGAAGAGCTCTGATATTTATCTATTTATGACGACTAATCATTATTTATCTTGTATTTGTATCAAGTGACTTATCCCTGTTAAGAGTAGGATTCTAGTTATTGGTTACCGTTCACATCAATAGTATAAATTATAGCTATAAGTTCTACATATAGACCTTCCCTGTGGATATGATATTTAAAACCCCCCGGGTAAAATGTGACACTGGTACGATATCTGTGCGCTTGCGGATAATCTTACTTAAATCTTATTTAAAGGAGTGCAGTTAATTTATACCAACACTAGCCTAGGTCATCTAGAGAGAAATCATCTAGAGAGAAACTACAATTCTTGAAGCAAGTGACATGGCCGCAACTTATGCCATGAGGACTAAGGTGCATGCTTCAGCATAAGCTTGCACAAGGACCCTGAGATTTTTCTCTAGGATCAGGATGAGAACACCCAAGCCTACTTTCCTTGCTGTATCCGTTTGTCTGTCTGGTGTTGTGTAAAACATTTAGGACCCTGCAAAGAACTAGAAGGAAGATGAGCATGTGGGCTTCTTCCTAGGACATGGTGGTCATCGGTGACCAGAATGTGACAATTTATTAGGGAAGGATCTGATAGTATCATCTATTTTCCCTATTGGTGGCACTCCTCCACTTCTAGTGATGAGGTGAACATTTTGATATGTGCCCAAGCTGCATAATGAACCTACAAAATAGACCATTTGTTTTTTTGAAAGCACAATTCATTGCGAGCTTTCCAGATATACCATAACATGGTTATTATTGTTAGCAAGGTATCATCTATTGTGCGGGTAGTGATGAAATAATCCATGGATGCTTGCACACCATCTTGCTCTTGGGGAAGTGTGGAAGATCTTATGGATGGTCTAGTAGAGAACTAGACAGCTCTAGGAAAATCACAGTGAAAAAATAAGTGGGAGTCATTTTCTAGACTACTGCAGAAGGCACAATTCGTGTTAATTTTTTAAGATAAATTAGCAGCTCTATGACCAGTGGATAGAGCTCTCCTTTAAGCATCCAAAGGAAAATTTTCAAGTTGGGAGAGATGAGCTTGAGCTTCTAGGTTCTTCAGAGGATGTATAAAGCACCTATGGAGATACTTCTGGGACTTTGAGGTGGAAGTTGAACTAACAGTTGTCTGCTAAGGTACCTGAAAGCATTTTTAGTAGTGCAGTCACCTTGTTTTTTGAAGGTTTCCATTTGATTGCATCAGTCATGTTGGAAGGCACAAGTATTAGTTTTTGAATAGTGTCAAAAGCTTGTTTGTCAAAAATTTGATTAATTAGATTAGCATTCCAGCTTTGGGTGCCAGGGAGCCAAAGGTCAGAGATTTTAGTAGGTAGAGTGACAGATGTTGTAGATAGGCTAAGGTGATCATAAACGGTTTTCCAAATTTCACACCAGGGAGTAGACTATATGCTTGAGTTCCCTTGTTGGATTTAAACAGTGCATTCTTTCACTAACAAGTCTTTTACTTGCATTATAGAGGACCAGAAAGTAGATTTGGTAGAATTGTTAGTAGATTTCCAAAAGCTAGTGTGAGGGCGATATTTTGATTTAAGGATATTAGAGAGAAACTTGTTTTTTATATGTAGCAATTTTCCACGCCTCGTTGAGTAGAAGGATTTTGTTGACAGTCATTATAACACTCCGAAATTTGAATTCCATATTTTTGTTTAAATTTGATTTATGTTCGGAATAGTTTGGAATTTTAGGCAAGTATTAAATAATTTATGAAAATAAATAAAATTAAATATAAGGTAGAAACATGTTTGAAATGCATTCATGCTGCAGCATCTATTTTTGTTTGTTTTTATTCAATGCTTGTTTGTGCTTGATTTAGTTCTGAAGCAAGGAAAGAAATAGAAATCTGTTTATAAAAAAAGAGAGAAAGCTCCTTCCCTCCTCCTTGGGCCGGCTCCCCTCTCTCCCCTCTCCCCTCGGCCCAGCGCCTTCTCCCCCTCCGCACGCCCGCGTGGGCCAGCAGGCCGCGGCCCACCCCCACCCCACGTGGCCCAAGCCAGCAGCAGCGCAGCGCCCCAGTCTAGCCCCGCGGCCCAGCAGTGCACCTGCGCCCCCTTTCCCGCTGACGGGCGGGCCCCACCCATCAGGGGCGCCACCTACCTCTAGCCGATTCGGAAATGGCCACGCCGCCGCCCCGTTTTCCATGCACACGTGTAACGAGGTTCGCCTTTGGCTATAAATAGCGCCCTATCGCTGTCGCATGCGCCCCTAGAAACCCTAGCCGCAACCCGAGCCGCTGAAAACCCTAGTGCCCGCTCGTTTTCGCCGAGATCCGCGCCGCTGATGTCAACCCCGCCGCCGCCGTCAATCCCACCGTCGGGCTCGTCGTGGTGCCGCCGCAACCGCCAAGGTGAGCCCGCCTCCGTGTTCGTCTCGACGCGCCGACCTCACCCATGCCCTCAACGTGGCTCGCCGCGCCCTTCCGCGCCGCCGCCGTGAGTTCGCCGCGGCTGGCCATGGCGCGCTGCCATGGCCGAGCGCCTCCCTCGCCGCGCGCAGGCCCTGCCCGGTGACCCGGTCCACCATGGACCGGTGAACCAACGCCCGCAGCTCCGGTCCACATCCCCGCCGTAGTCAGAGCTTTCTAGCCCCCATCTCATCAATTTCTGTGGTTAGTGTTTTGATGTCTTAAAATAAGTAACCCTAGAGTGAACTTTGATTCCTAGATTATTCTATAGAACTCTTAGGAAAATCTCTCTCTACCCTATAATTACTCTTTCCTTGAACGTTCCTAATTCTTCTAGTACACTTCACGTTCCCCGTGAAAATTGATACTCTTAAATACTCCCTTGTGAAGGCCACATCGGTATCCATACGCTTGTAGATTTTTCTGTTTGCGTTTAAAATACCAAACAGAGCCCCTCCATTTCAAGTCCAGTAAGATTTCAAGGACCACCATCAAGTTCCATTTCTATATATGTTTCTTTTTACTTATATAATGTAGAACCTCTTGCTTCTGTTTTTTAGAAAGGAAGTTTCCTCTGTTTTTGTATTTCAAAAAGCAAACACAACGTTTTAGTTCGTGAGTAAAGGCGCGCCGGCCTTACCAAAAAACAAGCTTAATGGCAAACATTCAAATAACCCAAAGAGTTCCTAACAGCTAGCGGCTCCTGTCCAGCGATATCAACTCCTTCATGCAGATCTGAAGTTCTAGCACTAGGAGGCGAAGGCTGAACATCCAATGGCCCTGACCTTGATGATGAACTCTTCAAGCTGTGCCACATCAGTTGAGGCGGTGAAGACATTTTTAGCTCCAGCTAGACGACCATCCTCACTATACCTTCCCCCACCTCTTGTTTCATCATTGGCACCCACCTTCTTAACATCTTGGCAATCTTGAACATCGTGTCCTTGACTCCCATCCATTTGTGACCCTAAAAACACAATTCATTTCGAAATTTCCCAATAGACCATAAGACCGCAGAAGAATCTGTATTTGTAACTTCATATCTCTTATTTGCTAACCAAAAACGAGCAACCAATTCAAAATATTGACCCAAACCAAAATTTAGCAACTCAGATATGCTTTCCCAAATAAGTTTAGCAATGCAACAGTTAAAGAACAAGTGATTGATTGATTCTTTCTCGGCATAGAGGAGACAAGTGGGATCACTTACTCCTCTTCTCTTAGCTAAATTATCTCTTGTTAACAGCTTATTCTGAGACAAGATCCAAAGAAAAAATTACACTCTTGATGGTATATTCAATTTCAAAACTGAGCTAACAAAAATCAGGGTAATTCTCCTAAAATTCACCACAGCATATAAGGATTAAACTGTGTACTTTCCTAATAAAGAGTTATAAGTCCATATGATTGTATCATCTTCACTAGATAAAATAATACTATCCAGCAAACCAACTAGTTCCCACCATAAGTTCATAACCTGTTCAGAAACAGTCCTCCTGAAGGTAAGCTTCAGATTCACACCATCCCACACCTCCCTAATAGTACTACCTTGTTGTTCATTAATGACATACAAGGGTCAATACATGATAGCTAAACTAGAATTGCCCAACCATTAATCCTACCAAAATCTAAATTTTTCACCATCTCCTATTTCTAGTGAATACTCATACTAGCAGCCTGCATAGCCCACACCACTCCTTTCCTAAAAGGAGAAGTCCCAACTGTAGAACTATAGAGAACATTTGGTTTTAAAGTATATTTGTAATTAATACTTGTCCTCTTGCTTCTCTGTTTAGCTTCTTTTTTTTTACCCTTTTTGTACTTTTATTAGTCTTGTTTTCATAGAGTTTCCTGCAGGGCCTCGACGGCCTCGACTCCTTCTTTAAAAAAAAGAAAAAAAAACTTTTATAAAACAGATGAGAGACACTTTTTCTTTTTTCTCTATTATTATTATTATTATTATTATTATTATTATTATTATTATTATTATTATTATTATTATTATTATTATTATTATTACTACTACTATTACTATTACTATTATTATTATTGCTGTATACGGTAGGGCAGTAGGGTCGTACCTTCATTGTGTCTCAAAAAATTGCTCTGATTCTCAGAAGTCATGAAACCAAAGTAGTCTCGCGGAGCAGGATGCCAAAGTCGAAGTAGGCACGCAGGTGGTCGTACTAGTTAAATTTGATGGAAATCCGGTTAGCATGAATAGACTGGATACTATCAGTAATTGATTATCCGAAATGACAGTCTAGCTAGCTCCATGTGACCAAGCATCTTTATTTTGTAGTATCAAAACAAAACAACAGATAAATACAGAAGAAACAAAATACCTGATGCATTGGTCTGGTCTGACGAGTGACGCTCTATATATCATCGTCAATCCTCAGCTCACTAAAATTTGTAATCGATCCAAGTGAACCCGGCCGGCTTCTGAGCTCCACAAAAGTCTAGTCAACGTGAACCAGCTGGTATTCCTTTTGTCTTCCTTCTCATCGAAAGTCGACCGCCGCCGGGCCACACGTAATAAGTACCGTCAAGTGCGTCATCGCTTATGCTTTCAGCTTGCCGGCACCACTTAGCAACCGGCTTTTTGATGGCTCTTAGTGGGTGTTTAGTTCCCTTTCTATTCTAAAAAATTTTAGGTTTTCATTTATCATTTTACAAAACAAAACTAAACACTATGTAAAATTTTCGGCAAAAAAGTAGTTATTTTCTATTGGATTTTGGTCTTAAGAGGCCAAAAAAACATAAAGAGCCTCAATAGGCTTTCACGAGGGCAATAAATTCTGCATTTTAGATGGAACTAAACATGATTCTGAAATTTTAGCATTTTGTATTACATCATTCCAAAGTAGTTGGCATTTTGCATTTTTTTTTAACTAAACACCCTCTTAATTTATGCAGTTGTTGCATATGCATCCGTACGTGCTCATAGTCCAAATTGCAAAAGTAATTAAGAGAATGTTTGGTTGGAGGAACTAAAATTTAATAGATACACATTTGTAACTATAGCAATTATTTTTAATTATGGACTCATTAGGTTTAAAAAATCGTCTCGCAAATTATTATCTAGTTGTATTTTTGGTTTCGTAAATAGTCTATATTTAATCCTTCATATATGTTTCTAAACATTTAATGTGATAATAGCTAAAGTTTATAAAAGAGAATCAAACAGGGTCTAACACAGATGCAACAGCTGTAGCTGTCGCTGCTGCAGCTCAATGCATGACTTGAAAAACAAGCTAGCTAGGATATCTAGCACTCGACATGTTGCTGCTAGGTAGGCATGAAAACGGATCGGATACGGATGGATATCATTGATATCATATTTGTTTTTATATTTCAAGTCGAATTCGGATTCAAATACGGATAATGTCAACTATATCGGATAAGATAGGATTTGATGTCGACATTATAAATATATGATTTAAATATTCGAGATACAGAATCGAATATAGAATATTCGGACTCGAATACGGACAGATCTGAACCCTTCTAAACAAATTCGGTCTCAAATACGGTCGGAAAATATCCGTACCGTTTTCATCCCTACTGCTAGGCAATATTAATGCCTTGTCTAGTTAACATAAAATCTAGTTTTAGGTACCGTAACACTTTTGTTTATATTTGGTAATCATTATGTAACTATAAACTAACTAATCTCAAAAGTTTCGTCTGATGCAAATTATACAATTAGTTATTTTTTATATTTAATGTTTTATGCATATACTCTCTCCGTCCCAAAAAATGTCGTTTTAGAATTTTAGACATCTTGTTTGATCATCCGTCTCATTCAAAATTTTTACATAAATATTATATATTTTGTTAAGACCTATTTTATTATTAGAGATATTTTACTAATAATTTATTTATTTCATAATTTATATAAAATTTTTGAATAAGACGAACAGTCAAACACGATTTCTAAAAGTAAAAAACGTCACTCTTTTTGGGACGGAGGGAGTATGTCGCAAGATTTGATGTGATGAGAAATTTTGAATTTTTTTAGATTTAATAGTGTGAACTAAACAAGGCCTAAACCGTATGCCGGCCGGTTATGTGATGGAACTATGCATCGAGGCTGAGCTTAGGCCCTGTTTAGTTACTCACCTAAAAAATTTTTATCCATCCCATCGAATCTTTGGACACATGCATGAAACATTAAATGTAGATAAAAAAATAAACTAATCACACAGTTTGGTTGAAAATTACGAGACGAATCTTTTAAGCCTAGTTACTTCATGATTAACCTTAAGTGCTACAGTAACCCACATGTGCTAATGATAGATTAATTATGCTTAACAGATTTGTCTTGTTGTTTCCTGACGAGATATGTAATTTGTTTTTTTATTAGTTTTTAAAAACATTTCTCGATATCCTTACGACATATTTTACAGTTCAACACATGACAACTGATCGATGCATGCATGACATTGAATTGACAGGTCCGAATATATATGTGCAGGTGCAGCTGGCCCTAGCTAGAATGTCGCTGCTCTAGAATGTCGCTGCTGCTTGAGCTGGCTGCAGTGGCTACGTACCACGCCACGCGTGCACGACTTGGACTGCAGACCCAGAAGTTCTCGCGTGTTTCCGTGTTCCTCAGAACTCACAACCGTGTGTGTCTGCTTACTGACGAAACCGGGCAGGAATTTTGCTCGGCAACCCGCCGGCGGCCGGTCATCATATTGACCGAGATCGATTTATTTATGCCAAGCTTTTGCCTTATTTGTTGCTCATGCATTTACCTCTTTTTATCTTCCGAGATCCGATACTAAGTATGCGTGCTTAATCTCGCAAAAAAAAAGTATGCGTGCTTAATATATTTTAAAATAATTTAATTTAGAAAATTCATGCACGCGCGTTCAACTACATGCATGGAAATATACCAATTCCTCGCTTGCACCAGATGCCGTTCCAATCAAATTTATTTATCTATTGCGCGCGCGCGCTCTCTCTCTCTCTCTCTCGTAAATTTTCTAGTTTGTTAGGTTAGTCTTTCACATCTGAAATTAATGGTGAGAAGCATAGCATATTAGGCAGGATAGAATGACCATTTTTTTGGTTGATTTAAGCCAGAGATCTTGATACGTTGGACTCGGATGGATCTGAGCTTTTGTGGTGCTGACTTACGGTATCGCGAGCTAGGATAGTACTATCCATTGCACACTCTAACATAATTAAATTAAACTAATTCGATATTATAGAAGTTGATATATTTTATTATAAAATAGTCAAAGTTTAAAGAAGAAATTGACTTAAGACAAAACTAAAGTAAACAATATAATTACAATGGACGGAGGATCTTTAATTTTTAGGATTCCTAGCTACAGGTCGGTCAAACTATGTAACTTTTGGATATTAAGATGCAAATTAGTACTAACTCAGTCCCAAAAAAAATGCAATTCTAGGTGCGTCCTTTGTTAAAAAGCTTACAATTGATCTAACTGTACTCATTTGGTATCAAAAAATATAATATATTTATATATTTTTTAGTTAATCTCGAAAAACTTTTAACTTGGTACTACACTAGAATTGTATTGTTTCTAGATGGATGAAGTACATAGTTTAACAAATTGGTACTACACTTCATATATCTCCATTCACTTGTCTTATAAGTCATACTTCTGTGGCAATCAGCAGTGTTTTTTTTTTCTTAAAATAAATCAGCAAACAATACTTTTAGCTATGATTTTTTAGACAAGAACAGACTCGTACATATAAGATAGATGATACTAGAATCACCATGACAAGTACACTCATATATGTAATCACTTCATGAGAATGTCGTTTTCACTAGTACAAGATTTGTTTTGCGTGACGTTGGGGTTTTTTGATTGGAAGCGGGCACACTTTTTGCCCGCCTCCATTGTTCACAGCCAAGCGAGCCACAGTCGGTCCCTAAATAGCCTGTCTGAGTTAAATGTTAATGGAGGTGGGCACATTAAAAAGCCCGCCTCCATTAATACATATCAACGGAGGCGATCGCATTAAGACGCTCGTTGCGTTAATTGTTTTCTAAGGCATGCATATTATAAAGGCCGCCTCCCAAAATATAGAGGCCCAACAGGCCCACCAATGAGGCCCATATCCATGTCTGATTTATCGGGCTTATATATACACGAGGTTTAGTGTTCCCCTCGCTCACCTCTCTCTCCACCACTCCACCAAACGCTGCACCCTCTCCCTCTCTATCCTCTCGTGCATGATGCAGAGGAGAGGAGGTGACACCGGCGCCCCTCCTCTCCCTCCCTCTCCTCATCCCTCACACCGGCGCCCTCTCCTTCCTCCCTCAACCGCGGTAGTGAGCAGCAGCAATGGTGGAGCAACATCCTTTCCCAAGCGCGCGCTCCTCCCCCGGCGAGTGGCGAGCTTCTCCATCACTCCCGCGGTGCATGAAGGGAAGGCCACCGCTCCCAGATACGGTGCGGATCCAGCGAGGATCGACGACAAAGCGTCCTCGGTGGACACGACGAGGATCAACGACGAAGGGCACGTTCTTGGCGGATTCGGCCCTCTGGCGGCGCGGCGCCCTTGATCTGCTCAACCTAGAAGTGGCCCTTCACGGGCAAGCAGATCCAGTGGCGCAAGGGCAAGTAGATCCACCCGAAGCACGGCTGCGGCAGTGCTCCTCCCTCGGATCCGGCTTCTCCCTCGCTCGAGCAGCGTCGGCAACATGGCTGCGGCAGATCCCGACAACGCGGGGCAGATCCGGTGACCCTGCAGGCTAGCGGCGCGGGCACATCGGTGCAGCAGCAGATGGGCTCGATGCAGGCCTAGATGGGCTCGTGTTGGGCTCATCATTATTTATTTATTTTTATTTTGTTAACAGAGGCGGGCAACTAGGGTCCACCTCTGTAAATCTTGATTTACCGAGGCCTTTCATTCACGGCGGTCGTTGTTGCCCGCCTTGCAAAATACTTTTCACCCGCCTTAGAAAATATTATTGTAGTAGTGTTTCTTTATAAAAATAGTGGCCAAAGTCTTAGTACTGTAACTATATCATAAGTGGTATGTAACTTGAACTAGAGGGAATAAGTTGCATAACATCATCGTACAAATACTTCTAGCTAGGCAACCGTGACAGTCTGTGAGCACAAAATATTTCATTTGTCCGACACCTACCCATGAAATGACATTTGAGAACGCTCAGATTCTGATGGAGTAGTTCCATAGAAGTTTCCAAGAAATTCAAGGGACCTTAGCCTTGTGGTCAACATCTAATGTTTCGCTTTGACCCAGCGCAAGCTATAGTACTTCAAAAGTTCAGGTTAGCTTGAGATTTTGAGCTTCATACCCAAGTTTTCCATGACTGCGTACTGCTACTGCTGATGAGTGGCTGTTTTGTATAAACAAATTGATCGAAGTTGATTAGATTTTGGAAGATAATGTTCCCCAAATGTATGAGTATGACCATACCGTGTTGTCAAATGCATGGTTGAGTTTGTAGCTTACTGAGGCGATGCTTCCTCGTAGCATCTTTATTAGTTCACCAATATGAAACCATGCATATAGAAAATTCATCAGACCTGCACATATGCTAGTTTCAGGCTTGTATATGCTAGGACCTTTTTATCTGTCACACGTTGTACGTCTATGTGTTCCAACCAAATTCTGGTTAGACTTTAATTTAGACGAAATATTGAGAGGTCTATCCTGATTGGCTGATTCCCGACTCTGTTCCAACCAAAACTATTTGATGTTACTCCCTCCGTTCTAAATTTTAAATTTATTTCAACTTTTTTCAGAGTTAAAATATCTAAAGGTTGACTAAAGTTATAGAGATAATTAAAAAAAACTATGACATCAAATATGTTAATATACTATGAGAATATAATTGAAAAAAATTTAATGATACTTATTTAGTATCATAAATGCTATCATCTCCAAAAAGTTGGAATGACATACTTTAGGATGAAGGGAGTATTACACTCACTAACAATTCCGTTCCAAGTAGATGTGCGTGCAGAAAAAAAAACTGTCGAAATATCGAGAGTTACCTATCCTGATGATTAATTAATGGTTGCATATATAAACAGACTACGTAGCCCTTTTTTTTTCAACGCGCACTCTGTCGCTGTTGATCGAGTGTGGCTGTTTTGTATAAACAAAGATTATTAGATTGGAAGATAATGTTCCCAAAAGCTAAGACCAAGACCATGCATGCCATTGTATAGTTTACTGCGACGATGTTTCCTCTGGCGACATCTCTTAATTTCTTCACCCCTTCACCCTGAAACCCATGCATAGAAAAATTCATCAAAAACGTGCATGTATACGAGCTGTGGGCTTCTCTCTTTATTGGGGCCTTTTTATTTTCAACTTGTGCTTTAATAATTGTGCCCCCACGAGCATGCACATGCATATACCATTCAACAAAAAAATCTTTCTCCAATCTGTACGTGTTTTACTCGTGTACAATACGCCGTCTATACTAAGCAAATCCATTGGATAGATACACATACACCGTACCTGCAGCTACCTAGCTAGATTCTCTGTTGCCTGCAGTCAGTGTACAGCACGTGTGGAGCTAGGGAATTTTTCAAGATCTCGAATAATGGATTCGGTAGAATTACCATGCATACCGGTACGGTTCATCAGATTCCCAATCCAATCGGGATGATCGATCGATGCATGCATGTCTGCCAAACTTGCTTCCGGTTGCATAATACTCCCTCCGTCCCAAATTATAAGTCATTCCAAGAATCTTGGAGAGTCAAAGTTTTTCAAGTTTGACCAAATTTATATAGCAAAATAATAACATTTTTTGTACCAACCAAGTATTATTAGATTCTTTGTTAGTTATATTTTCATAGTGTACCTATTTTATGATATAAATCTTTATATTTCTCTCTATATTTTTGGTCAAACTTAAAAATAATTTGACTCTCCAAGATTGTTGGAATGACTTATAATTTGGAACGGAGGGAGTATTAATTTGGTACTGGTATGCTGACGAACCCATTCTATATTAGCATAGCAATTAATAAAGTGCACGAGCCGTAACCGTGGAATGGTCAAATGATTGTAGGCGCTCGTGCGGATTGACACACATAGTCACATGCATGCACGGACAAGCAAGCCACCACCGTACCGATCGAGGGATCGGAGAGGCTGCTGCTGCCTGCAGGCACTCACTCTCCTACGTACGCCACGCCGCCACTGTTCCTCGTCCGCATGCACCCACACAACACCAAATCTAACCCGCAACCTTTGCATTGGCTGCCTGCCCAGCTACCTATATAGCTAGGCTCCCGTGTCGTTCACGACAACCAAACACGCGGGAGGAAACTCTCACACACCCGATCGATACTGCCCATCTCTCTCTCTCTCTCTGCATCCGGCCCTCGTAGTCTTCAGGACCTATAGAACATCTCTCTTGTTTAGTTGGTGAAAATTTTTGAGTTTGGCTACGGTAGCACTTTCGTTTGTATTTGATAATTATATATCCAATCATGAACTAACTAGACTCGAAAGATTCATCTCGCAAATTACAAACAAATTGTGTAATTAGTTTTTTTATCTGTATTTAATATTTAGTATATATGTCTAAAGATTTAACGTGACGGAGAATTTTGAAAAATTTTGGGAACTAAACATAAGTCTCCATCCCATGACGCATGTGTCTGATTTGTGTGGAATGTTGTGTAGCACAGGAAGCCGCCTTTAATAGTCTACTACGGGCCGGTCAAACTGAAGGTTGTGACGACTGTGAGCCAGAAATAAAGTAGCAGACGCTGCCCCGGCAGGTTAGCACATTACCATTATACTAACCCTCTATATAACCCTGGTTGTAACTTGTAAAACTCTTTCAGCCTCCCCTCTCCCTCTCCCTCCCTCAGAAAAGCTCTCTAGCTAGTTTCCGCGCGCCCGGCCGGCACGGCGGCGCAAACTAGAGCCATGGAGAATTATCACATGCTCTTTGGGGCGGCGTCCACGCACGCCTCATCTGCTGCCACCCCCAGCTCGTACAACTTCATGGCCACTGCTGCTGGAACCAGCGGCGGCGGCGGCGGCGGCTTCCACGACCACGATCGAGGCCAGCGCAGCAGCGGGCACGGCGGCGGCGGATCGTCGTCGTCCTTCTTCGCGGAGCTGTCGTCCAACAACGACGACTCCAAGGAATATGGTGGTGCATCTAGCCCTCCAGGTCCAGCTGCCGGTAGTGGCCGTGGGGAGTCGTCCGTGGGGCCTGCGGCGGCCGCCGGCGAGGTGGACAGGCCGCCCAAGAGGAAGGGGGAGAAGAAGGAGCGCCGGCCACGGTACGCCTTCCAGACGCGCAGCCAGGTCGACATCCTCGACGACGGCTACCGGTGGAGGAAGTACGGACAGAAGGCAGTCAAGAACAACAACTTCCCAAGGTTAGTTCGTTGCTGCACTGCACACACGATTCATATATATATATATACATATATATGTATATATATATATATATAGTACAGTCAACGATCAAATTCTTCCTCGTATAAATATAGTACGATCAAAATGTCTGACGATGTTTCTCATGATCAATGACTACTATGCATGCCGATCCATTTTGTGATTGATCGATCGATCGGCCTGCGATTTTGATTTTCTGTTGCTGCTCGGGGATTTATTTTGATTATTATTACTGGTTTAATCTGGTGTGCGATTTGCTTGTTTTTTTTTTAAAAAAATGTTAGTATAGGGTTGGGCCGCAGAAGGTAGGTGAGAGGTGAGATGGAGTCCCAGTGAATCTTCCAAGCTCTGCTAGTGGTTGCTTGCTTATACATAGGATAAGGACACATCTCATCTCTCGTCCATCCTCATCATCTAGATGAAAACGACTCCTAGTTTTCATTCACATGTTTTTGCTGGTGGGCATCGATCATTCAATAAATAGGAGCCGATGGCGATCGAATTTGACCGGAAGTTATTTCGTCCACCCACCGGTTTAACCGCAGCATATATTCTATTAATTTCACTCTTGGATTTATCGATGCTTCGTTAGCTATTAGCTCAAGCTAATTCTTCCGTCGCTATCTTTTATATGCTTCAGAGAACAAAAAGTGGTTTCTTTGGACATCGAAAGGATAAGGGCACTACCTCTTTTTCCCCAATTTTTGGGCCATAAACTTCACAGATTCAGCATCAACTAACTGTTGCTGGAGGTTCCTGAACGCTCCAAAGACTTCAAAAATTTTACACAAGAGTAAATTCGATGCAGAAAAATAACTAACTATATATATGGAGTAAAGAGAAATGGCCAAAAGTAAATCTACTAAAACACCGTGTCTGATAAAATGCAATGATGTAGGAAATTAGCGTGTTCTGTTTTTCTTTAAAAAATTACAGCATCAAAAGGTGCCACTCCAAAAGCACTTGGTGCCTTCCTTTCTTCTTAAATTAATTAGGCTTCATGGACATGATTCTACGATATTTATTTCCTCTCTTTCTTTGCTCGATTCCTTTTGTTCTTCTACAAAAACTTTGCTCAGACAAGCATGTAGCCGATATGTACTCTACGTTGAAACGTTAAGTAAGAACAGCATATGCCTATACACATCATATGCATCGAGGATAGATGGAATGCATGCTTTTGATCATGTCTGTGCCAGCCATCTATGCTAGCTATAGCAAAACACTACCAACTGAGAAAGCCATATATATGTACAGTTACCTCATGAACAAAATTTGATGCATACACATATAATAGTATTATTACACTTTTAAATTCTTATTCATCACTTCCATTAGCTGTCGATTGGAGGGTATTTTTTTTCATGACGAACATAGATAAGATTACAACTGTGGCTTTAAAACTATATGGACAAATTTAACATTTTGCACTGGTACGACTTGAGCATATATCATGCCAAAGTAACAGTAATGGTATGTGGTATGAGTTTGGAAAAAGAGATATATACTGAAACTTCTTAATTTCCAAATTGAATTTGGCGTTCTTTTAATGAAAGAATAAGAATATATATAATAACTATCATTGAGGTATATATATCTTATATCTACAAAATTCTGCAACCCCTGGGCATAATATCTCACAGATCAATACTTATATACATTTTGTAAACAAAAAAAAAGTCCCTTTTACTTGTTACATATTCACAGAGTTAGGCATGCCAATAATACATTCCTCTATCTTATTTCTACGTGCACCAACATAATGAAAACTTAAAAAGACCAATTAAGGAGCAGCAATTAAACAGTACATTGTTCATCGAAACGAAGACATATATTAGACATTACCACAACTTGAAATTGCAGATAACTTATAAATTCTTTTTACTGAGAAATGATTGCATGCTTCTCCACCAAATATATATACTGACATACTTAATTAGCCAAGCAACAATGTAGAAGCTAGATCCATACACATATAATAAACCAAACATGTTCAACTTGTGTCCACCCGTTTGAACATACTCCTATACATATGCATCGATATACAGGCATATATATATATCTCTCTTTCACGCACATTTTCACTTTGTTTGTTGCTATTACTACTTTCTTAATTCATGCACCCGGAATAATTAATGAACTAATCCTTATTCTTTTCGCACGTATTTATGGATGCAGAAGCTACTACAGATGCACTCACCAAGGGTGCAACGTGAAGAAGCAGGTGCAGCGGCTGTCAAGGGATGAGGGCGTGGTGGTGACCACATACGAGGGCACCCATACACACCCCATTGAGAAGTCTAATGACAACTTCGAGCACATACTCACCCAGATGCAGATCTACTCCGGCATGGGATCAACCTTTAGCAGTAGTAGCCACAACATGTTTCACTGAATGAGCCGTCCAAAATCACTTCAAGCATCCGTGCACCGTCCAAACTAAGAAACAAAATCGATCCTTAGATTTTATTAATTTGTACATTAAGTCTTAGATGTTTAAGAGATAAATAAGCGTGATTCGGTAGCTAGATGCAGCCATGCAGGTATTATACTCACGCAATGGTTCTTTTGCTGTTGATCTTCTTTATTTTTAAATTGCAATTGTAGGGCAGGGATAGAGACTGATAAACACCCTCAGAAATATAAACATGCTGGATTACATTGCAATTGAAAATCTGATACCTCTCAGACCAGGGCATCACCTTAAGTGTACTTCGTTCTCGATGGATCATATCATATGCATGCGCTTATACATGGAAGAGAATATTAGCACTAGTGTAGCCATGCGTTAGCAAATTTACTTTCAGGGAAAACAAGCCACTACCAAATATTTTTTCCATCTCAATAAATTGGCTTCGGTAATGGGGCACAGCTAGAAAATGATGCTAGCTGGGGAAATATATATATATATATATATATATATAT